>NC_064284.1:37310035-37665405 GCF_019186545.1 Solanum stenotomum | reverse complement strand
ACTTAGCAGATGATAGAATTATACAACACATAGAAAAAAGTATAATAAGTGCGGTAAAAGGTAACTTCATATACCAAAAATTTAAATTTATAATAAGTGCTAATTACTCAGTAGAAATAAATGACAGATATATAGATAAATCGTTAGTATTATATTGGAGAATGTCAGGAATAGAACTAGCCCCGGGAAGTAAAATATTTACAGTTAGATGTAAAAACTTATATGTTTTAATGACAAAACATAAAATAACAGCAAAAAATAAAATTAAAAAATAAAAATAGAAGATCCTTTTGAAAGAATAGTCACAGTCATAGAAAAGAATGACTATAGTTATAATGAAATTGACATATAAGAAGATTTAGAAATAGTAAAAGAAAGATTAAGTACATCAAAAAGAATAAACATGAACTGTGAAATACCACAAATCTCATAAAAAATGAGTACCTCAAGAAGAATAGATAAAACTCTACAAAAATCAATGGAAGAAGAAATAAAACCACATCATTACTACATAACGGGAATAATGGAACAACGAAAATATTTAATATTAAAAGATACAGGACGAGAAAAAAACTATATTACAAGAGAATTAGTGACGGAAGATGAAATAATAACTATTGAGCAATCATGTCCCGAACTACCAAAAACATTAATGTATACCGAAGAAACTATAGAAAAGGAAATAATCTTTGGAGGAGTACCAATAGTGATAAAATTCAAAATATATCAAGGAGATGAAAATATCATTTTAGGAATAAAATAGCTAGAACAAGTAAAACCATATAATCTAGAAGACAAACATTTAACAATAAATTATGAAAATAAAAGAGTAATAATAAAAAGGACTTTAGTATAATAAAAATATGAAAATATATATACTTGCAAAGATAATAATAGAAGGATATTACAATCGATATTATACAACAATGATAGATACGGGAGCAGAAGCTAATATATGCAAATACAATTGTGTACCAGAAGATAAGTTGAAAAAATTAAAACACCGATAGTAGTAACAAGATTTAATAATGAAGGAAGCATGATCACATATAAGGCAAAAATATAAAAATACAAATATGGGATAAGATATTAAATATAGAAGAAATATATAACTTTGAATTAACTACAAAAGATATTCTATTAGGAATGCCATTTTTAGAAAAATTATACCCACATATAATAACAAAAATACACTGGTGGTTCACGACACCGTGTAAACAAAAAATAGGAGCAAAAAGAGTAAGTAATAAAAAACGAAAAACAACAGAATGGATAAAAGGAAGTGAAAAAATTACACAAAAATTAAAAAATATAAAAGAAGAAGACCCTAAAATAGAATTAATTATATTCTCTATAGATAAAGTAAAAATAATTCAAGATAAGTTAGAATTATTATATAGTGAGGATCCTCTACAAGGATGGGAGAAACATAAAACAAAAGTAAAAATTGAGTTAATTGATAATAATAGTATAATAACCCAAAAACCATTAAAGTATAATTTTAATGATTTAACCGAATTTAAGATACATATAAATGAATTACTAGAAAAAGGATATATACAAGAAAGCAATAGTAAGCACACAAGCCCGACATTTATCGTAAATAAACATAGTGAACAAAAAAGAGGAAAAAGCAGAATGGTTATTGATTATAGAAATTTAAATGCAAAAACCAAAACATATAATTATCCGATACCAAATAAAATACTAAAGATAAGACAAATACAAGGATATAATTATTTTAGCAAATTTGATTGTAAATCAGGATTTTATCACTTAAAACTAGAAGAAGAATCTAAAAAACTAACAGCATTCACTGTACCACAAGGATTTTATGAATGGAATGTATTATCATTTGGATATAAAAACGCACCAGGTAAATATCAACACTTTATGGACAATTACTTTAAACAAATAGAAAATTGTGTAGTGTACATTGATGATATATTATTATATTCCAAAACACAAGATGAACATATAAGATTATTAGAAAAAATTATACACATCATAGAATATTCAGGTATAAGTCTAAGTAAAAAGAAAGCAGATATAATGAAAAATCAAATAGAATTCTTAGGAATACAAATTGATAAAAGCGGAATAAAAATGCAAACATATATAGTACAAAAAATAATTAACTCAAATGAACAACTAGACACAAAAAAAGAAATTACAATCATTCTTAGGACTAGTAAATCAAGTAAGAGAGTACATACCAAAATTAGCAGAAAATTTAAAATCATTACAACAAAAATTAAAGAAAGATATAGAATATCAGTTTGATAAAAAAAACCAAATACAAATACAAAAGGTAAAATTATTATGTAAAAACTTACCTAAACTATATTTTCCGGACGAAAACAAAAAAATTACTTATATAGTAGAATCAGATGCGAGTGAAAAAAGTTATGGATTTTACACCTACCACACTACCAAACTATTTTTCGGTGCGGAATTCATCTTATTGGTAGGTGAGGGATTCATGACATTTTTGGTAGTGTAGTAGGTGTAGAATTGATGACTTTTTTGGTAGGTGGTAGTGTGGTTGGTGGTAGTGTGGTAGGTGAGTTATTTATTTTAAAGATTTTATTATAATATTCTTTTGTTAAGTGTCTTAATCTTGATATCTCTTTAATATTATTTATGATATATTCTAGGTATAACATATCTTGGGTTCTTTGGTACATATATAAATTTTCCTCCATTAATTGTTCTAATAGTTTTATGTCTTCCATAGATTCTATCCAATATTGCAAATACTGGTAGTTCATTTTAATCTGAATTTATTTCTAAATCATACCATTCTATTCTTTAGTAGTCTAAATCATGTAGGTCTATTTCATATCATTCTTGATTTAATATATCTTTTGATTCGTAATCATTAAATATTTTTCCCATATTATTCTTCTTAATTCAATTATTTCTATATTTTTAAGTACATATAAATTAAAGTTTCGTAGTATTTTATCATTTCATCATGCATGTTTGAAGTCATGTTCTTTATTATGCAGGTTTTTTATTTCAAATTACTCCTTCCTATCATATTCATAATTGATTAAATTCATATTAGATGATTATGAATTAGATTATCTTTATCATGTTTCCCTGTCACTACTAGCATCGTACTTTAGCGGATACTTCCTTCTTATCAGCGCCTCAAATTTTTTTACTCCCCTAAACGGCTTTCCTCGCCTACCGATTTCAACATTAGGATGACATATTATAGAAGTTTTCTCCCTGTTTCCAGTGTGCTAATAAACTAGAAATCATGATTCAAATAATTCTAATACATAATAATTAACATAAATTTATTCAATCATATATATGATATTCAGGAATATATGAAATTAGTTCCGCATATTTTTTGAACAATATACCATTGCCTCTTACTTAGCCATGCTATCTGAAATATCTGACCAAAAAGAAAACTAACGGAATTTACTTGTTATAATTGTGGAAAATTAGAACATATATTGATGATATATTACTATATTCTAAAAAGCAAGATGAACACATAAGATTATGAGAAAAATTCATACATATTATAGAGTATTCAGGCATAAGTCTGAGTAAGAAGAAAACAGACACAATGAAAAACCAAATAGAATTCTTAGGAATACAAATAGATAAAAATGGAATAAAAATGCAAACACATATAGTACAAAAAATAATTAACTCAAATGAGCAGCTAGATACGAAAAAGATATTACAATCATTTCTAGGACTTGTAAATCAATTAAGAGAATATATATCAAAATTAGTAGAGAATTTAAAACCATTACAACAAAAATTAAAGAAAGATGTAGAATACCAGTTTGATAAGAAAGACCAAACACAAATATAAAAAATAAAATTATTATGTAAGAACCTACCTAAACTATATTTTTCGGATTAAAATAAAAAATTTACTTATATAGTAGAATCAGACGCTAGTGAAAAAAGTTATGGAGGAGTATTAAAATATAGGTATGGAGAAGGAAAAATAGAACATCATTGTAGATATTATTCAGGAACATTTACTAATGCAGAAATAAGATGGGAAATAAATAGAAAGAATTATATTCGGTGTATAAATGTTTATTATCATTTGAACCATATATTGTATATAACAAATTCATTATAAGAACAGATAATACACAAGTAAAATGGTGGCTAACAAGAAAAATACAAGATTTGGTAATAACAAAAGAAATAAGGAGATTGGTATTAAATATATTAAATTTTACATTTACAATTGAAGTAATAAAAACTGATAAGAATGTTATTGCAGATTACCTATTACGACAAAGCTACTCAGACTGAGACTGAGGAAGAAGATACAATTGAAAAGATACTCAAAGCCATTATTACACTTAGTACAAAAGTGGATAGTATGGACAACGAGATACAAAAGCTAAAGACTAATGAAGATAATCTGAAGTCTAAAGCTAGTCAGCAGTATGACTATAAAAATGCGGAGCTACGTCAATCGGAAGACGGAAAAAACCCAGAGCTAAAAGGAGACGATGGGAAACTCTTTAAAACCCATAATGTTTGTTTAAATACAGCTGCAGGTACAAGCAAACAAGTTAGTGATAAACAACATAAAAATGCGAACTTAAACCAGTTATTCGAAAAACCATTTACCCAAAGGACACCTAGACACATGTCTATGGAACCATAAACATCTACATACGCAGATAGTTTACAAAACCAAAATGAGAAAAGGACATATAACTACATCACACGAACCTATATCAAAAATATACACAAAATCCAAACTTATTTAAACCTTAACCCCAGATCAACTACAAAAGAACCAAACCAGGATTATTTGACACAAAAGTTACAAGGATATAACAAGCTAATTGCACGGCCAAAGACTAACGCTAAATTAGTAAGAATATGTTACAACTATGGACTGTTGAATATCGTATACACATACGACGGAGAAGAAGTTAGTGGAATACCAGAACTACACAAGGCATTCATCACATACAAAAGAGTTACAAAAGTAAATTTATTTTATATAAAATTCTATATAGTACCAGCGGAGATATTATACGAGGAAATAAAACCTCAAATACAGGTTATCAAGATAGGACTAACTAAAGATATGATTATACCTGAGGACATCGGACAACAAGAAGAGATATGCAAAATAGAGATACCAAACTTTTATGCCAACAAAAGAATAATTGGTATATGAACTATTATACAAGAATTATCAAATAATTATTTAAACGGAAATGCTATATGGAGTTATTAATCGAGAGATCAATTAATGATATATTCAAATTCAAGAGAACTACGAAGAACAGATATGGATGAAGTCCAGCGATGGATCTTATCATTATTAAAACCAGAGAAACGACCTACGACAAGAGCACTAAAAGCAGGATTTATTTCAACAGAGTTATTAACCAGATATTGCAAACTAATTGAACACAAATACCCTGATCACATATGTTCAAAGTGTAATGGAGAAGATAACATAATTTCAAATGTCCAGCTGGAATAATCAATGAGGAAAAGAAGAAGAAAACAAGAAGGAGAAGATAAAAAGATAAGAACGGAAAAAGTTATATAAGTAAAATAATGTAAATTAGTTGCAAAGTTGTAAAGTAGTCAAATAAGTACGTAGATAAGATGTAAAAAGTCAAAAAGTCATAAAAAGTATAGTGTATAGTTTGGTGTGTGTGTCATAAAGTACTTTAGTGGATACTTCCTTCTTATCAGCGCCTCGACTTTGTTTACTCCCCTAAACGGCTTTCCTCGCCTACCGGTTTCAACATTAGGATGGCATAGTATAGAAGTTTTCTCCCTGTTTTCAGTGTGCTAATAAACTAGAAATCATGATTCAAATAATTCTAATACATAATAACTAACATAAATTTATTCAATCATATATATGATATTCAGGAATATATGAAATTAGTTCCGCATATTTTTTGAACAGTATACCTTTGCCTCTTGCTTAGCCATGCTATCTGAAATATCTGATTGGATTTCAGATTTTTCCATTAGTATTTTAAATATTTATCTTAGTTGAGAGAGTGTTTTATGAAAGAGAATTTTTATGACATTAAATTATAAGTGACTGTGGATGTTTGGGTGGGGAGATTTCCCTTTTGAGTTCCTTTATATAATACACAAATCATGCTCTGTTTTCTTCATCCAAGTAATTTCCTATCCACTCAAACATTTGTTTTACTCTTTTATTTTCTTTGTTCTTTATAAGTCATTGATCTTCCTCCTCTCCCCTCTCACACAAAATATCATTAGCTTCTTCTTCTTTTGTATGAATATTTTTTATTTTTGTAAGATTTCTTGCTTAGTACTCCATTTATTTTGTAGCTAACTAGATGTAATTCTATTTCAATATGATATTAGTGATAACAATTGAGATATAGAGGCGGTTGTAGAAAGCTTCAAAATTAATAAGTCTAAAATGTTGTAGCTCCTAGATTAGGCTTAGAGTCTCTGAATTATGAAAAGGGAAAAAGGACGAATTTACCCCCGAACTTTGATAAATGGTACGTATATGCCCTCCGTTATACTTTGCGTCCAAATAAGCCCCTGCCGTCCAATTATCGGTACACACATGCCCCTCTCACTAACGAACCCCTCGTTCTGTACACGTGTCTTAATCCTAATCAACTATCCGTTTGACCATTCTTTTAACCCATAAACCCACAACCCGCCCCATAAACCCAATAATCCACCTTTTCTTTCTCTTAAACTGTCGAATGCACCACCACCGGAGGCAAATGTCCGTCCACCTTCCTCTTCCTTCCTTTTGGTCCACAGATCCGGATCAGAATCACTACCGTTTGGCCCAAAACTTCATCTCCTATCAAATCTTCAGCCAGAAGAGGGTAAAAAAGCTTTATTCGCTGCCCAATTATCAGATTCATCAGCTTTAGACTGGGAATCGGAGAAAAAACCTCCCATTTCATCTCTCTCCCCCCTTCTTTCAAAACCATTACCAGCCGATGTTTTCTTAGCTGCACCCCAATCATCAGTCTCGTCGGCACGAGAGGGAGCAATTTCCCTATCGGTATCCCTTTGAAACCCTCCCTGCCTACGAGAATCCTCTGACGAACCCCTCCCCCTTGCCTGTCATAACCGTACGATCTGAAGCCACCTCCGAATCGAGACTAGTCAAGTTCGTGCGCAGTACACTCGCGAGGACTGGTGGGGAGCATCAAGACTTCCTCCGGTGTCAGGCCTTTGGTTGCCGCAGCGGCGACAGTTTGAGACTGCTTAGCAGTACTATAAGTGTTGAACTCCTGAAGGGATAGGGTTTGTGGCTTCTTCTTCTTCTTCTTCATTTTGGTGGTGGCCGCAGCGGTCAAAGATGGAAAATCGGCAAGGCCACCGGCACCGCCGCCATTGGAGTGATTTTCAACCTTCACTGGCCCTTCACTGACTCTTCCTTTGGAATGTTTAATTAACTTAGATATTTTAGAGGGAATCGGGTGGGTTATTGGGTTTACGGGGCGGGTTGTGGGTTATTGGGTTTATGGGGCGGGTTGTGGGTTTATGGGTTAAAAGAATGGTCAAACGGGTAGTTGATTAGGATTAAGACACGTGTACAGAATGAGGGGTCCGTTAGTGAGAGGGGCATGTGTGTACCGATAATTGGACGACAGGGGCTTATTTGGAAACAAAGTATAACGAAGGGCATATACGTACCATTTATCAAAGTTCGGGGGTAAATTCGTCCTTTTTCCCTTATGAAAATGATAATTGAAATTTTCTTGAAACACTTTTATATGTTAACATGACTAATTTGGATTGCTTTCCTAAAAGGTTTCTTATTGAGTTTCAATTTGCTCTCCAAGAAAACCTAAATGATCAATCTTTAGAGATCATCAACCCACAACATCCATTCCTGTTATTGCTGATCAAGCTATCATGGATCAAAATGATAACCAAAAAATTCTATGATCCTTTCAACAAGCTCATCATCTTAGCTAATCAAGCTTTTTTCCTCTTTTACCACCAGCTGCTGAGCTAGCGTATGTACCAACAGTTGTTGCAGCATCACAAGAATGAATTGATCTGCTATAACAATTCATAATGTGGGCTAATATTCATCCTAATTACATTTTGTCCATGAATACTGTGGTAATCCAATTTTTTTGAAGATAGGTACTTTATGTGTATCATTTTATGTAACTGTGTTTAAAGATTTGTGTTCTGTTCTTTAGATTTGAAATAAATAAAAAAATCGATAAAGATTATCTGTAAATTGAAGCAAGGGAAACTTACAGAAGATTCATGAATATTGTTCAAGTAAGGTTAAAAGACAATCAAAAGTTCTCCATTTCTGAGATTTTTTCTCTTCACTATTTTTTTCATATCATATAAAGTTATGTTGAGTTCTAAATTTTTGTGAAAAATAATAATAGTTATATTAGTGATGGTATAGAGACATGTAATCTTTTTGCCTCGTCTTATTTATTATTTTATGAGTATATTTACATAATAGTAACGTTGATTGAACGAATCATAAAATTTGTTGATTATCTTTTTGATCCATGATAACTTGATGAGAAATTACATGAATGGGGTTTATGGGGTTGATGATCACTAAAGATTGATCATTGAGTTTTCGTGATGAGAAACTAGAAAATTCATAAGAAAAATTTCAAAAACGCAATTCAATTTAGTCATGTCAACATCTAAAAGTCTGTCAAGAAAATTTATATCATAATTTTGATAATTAAGAGACTCAAGCCTGATCTAGGAGGTACATTAACACTTTCAGATTTATTAATTTTGAAAGTTCTTATAATCGTGCTTATATCCCAATTATTATCACACATATTAGATTTTTATAAAATTATATTTAGTAATTGTAAAAATAAAAAGGAGTATGGAGCAAGAAAACCTCAAGAAGTAAAAAATGTGGTGATGTTTTGTGTTAGAGGAGGGGGGAGAGGATGACTTATGAAGACTTATAGCATATAAAAAAAAAAAAATAGTTAAGTAAAAGATGTTTGAGTTGGTAGAAAATTGCTTGGATGAAGAACATTGAACATGATTTGTTTATTATATAGAGGATCTCTAAGGAGGCACGAAGCACCCACCCACCCCTCCCATCCACATTCACTTAGAATTTAATGCATATTAAATATTTCTTTTTCTGTTTTAGGGCGAGCGAAATTGACATATGCAAGATAAAAAGATAAAAAATAATCTCAAATAATTTTATGTACCCTATATTTAAGATTATCTAAAATTTAAAAATTCCCACCAAAAAGAAATCTTAAATAGTGAAACAAAGGTCCTTAAAAAAAGAAATTTTACAAATTCAATATTTTCTCATGTCAAGGTCCCTTTAGACAGTTCAAGACTGTCAAAAGTGAAATTAGCAGTTACAATCAATAGTTTTTATGAAAGATATATGTTCTTGGTATATGCATCAGAACACTAGTACATAATTATGAGAATTGGTTGACAGATGCACAAATTTTTCCATAGTCAGTTTTCTATTACATATTTAGTTGTCCTATCTCTCATGCGAAGAATAGGAAGAATGATTATAATGATATCATTTTAGTGGTGAAGGATTGGCATCAAACTTTGAAAGGTAAGATGCTATCTCAAAGTGGTAAGGATACATTAATTTGTAGTCTACTATAAAGTATTTTGTTTAGCAATCTCTCTCCCCCCCCCCCCGCCCCCGCCCAATGTGTAATAAAAGTTTTACTCAAGATTTTTGCCAGATTCTTTTGAAACAATAAAGAAACTAGTAGAAGAAATATTAGGTTGTTTCGCTGGATACTTATTTGCCTAAAGAGGGAGGCGATCTTGGTTCTATCCCCTTTTCATATTTCTAAGGTTATTTAAAAAAAATTATGGTGAAAATTTAGAATTTGAAACTCTCTATGAGCAAACCTTACATGAAATAAGTATTGCAAAAAGGAAAGTCATTTATTGGTGCAATGAAAAAGAGGTTCATAGGTTTGAAACACATGATACAAAATAGAGATATTCTAGTGAAGTACATTTTGTAGGAACCAAAAAGGTGGTTCAACCAACATCTTGTATAAAAATTGGACCAAGCTTTGTTCTTTATATCAAGAAGATAACTATCGAATTACGCATAAAATGGAAGAAACAAAGGAGTTGATGAATGAAGAGAGATGGGAGACGGAGAGATTGCATAAATATTCCTAGAAAGAATTGTCAATCATATTGTGAGAAATTTGAACAACTTTCTCACTATAGATCTTGCTGACAGACAATGATGGGTGCTCAAAGGCTCATGGAAATTTAAAGTCAGTTATATCGGGGAGTTATTGACAGTTAAAGAAGGAAGCAAAGTATTAATATAAGTATGTTTGGGTGAAAGTTCTGTCTTTCAAATCCTAGTTATTGGTTTGAAGAATTAGGAGTACCAAAATTCCTGTAGCTACCATTGTTGCTAGATTTAACAGTTCTATGGATTGTAATTATTTGTGTTGTGCAATGCTTATCCTGAAAATAGTTCAACATATTTTCTTCACTGGCAAAATGATAAAGATGGTATAAAAGTATTTTGCAAGTCTATTGATTTGCAAGGACCTTGGATACAATTAAAGTAGAATGCATGGAGGAATGGACCTAGTAATGAAAAGGTTAGGACTATTATTATTGTAGTACCTGTTATGATATTATGGTTTCTATGGAAGAAAAGAAACACTAATCTTCATGGTGGATTGTTCCTTTATGAGAAGGTAATTCATGAGATAAATGATTTCAATCATAACTTCGTCTTCTTAAACTTCTCTTTATTGCAAAAATTATCTAAGAAATGGCCTCATATGTTACAATTTTCGGAAGAATGAAAGTCAAGTTAATGACACATGATTGTGAGTTGGAATCCCTCTTCTGTTGGATGGTATATATGCAACACAGATAATGCATCCTAGGGTAGCCCTCATCCTAGTGCTATTGCTTTTTGTGTCAAAAATAATAGGATAATTATTTTAGGGGTGAAAAAATAGAGAATTATTGATTCCACAAATCTTATTACTGAAGTAGTAACAATTAGAGAAAGGGTTTAGTTTTATAATGATAGAGGTTATATTCCCCTGCTAGTGGAAACTGACTAACTTGTTATGCTCAATATATAGAAAAGAAGATAGAAAGTGCTCTAGAATGGTGTGAAGGAGGTTGAACTTGTAAACATAGTAAGGGACGATGTCCTAAAACACACTCTTAGGAAAGGAAATACATTGACTAATTTTTTTTTCTAACTTATCTGTTCATTTTACAGGTACATGATAGAAAATTTCTAAGATATTCCACTTCTAGAAAAGAGAACGGTGAACATGTTTAAATTGTGTTTGCCTCATTTAAGACTTACTCAAATAAAAAACATATAACTCTCTATCAATGTTCATTTATCACATAGGTTGCATCACGGAGAGCTGGAAAATAGTTAATCAATTAATGACCAACCTAAAGTTTTAGTTCATATAAACTATTAAATATGCCACTAGGTAAGAGATTAAGGTGAACGATAGTAACTGACTACGACTTGAGTATTTAAGTGATTGATTTTACATTGTTTTAAGATGCAACTATGAAATTTTATTTGTTGTTTTAGGGTTATTTAGCCACTATTTACTCATTTATCATACATTTTGTGGTATTAATCTCTTTGAGATTCATTCTATCATGGGAGAATAATGGAGAAGGTCAATGAATTCTTAACAACTAATTCTCTCTAAATTTTAAACAGTACCTTAATTATAGATTACTATTGTTCTTGTTTCTAGAATTTATTTTTATTAGTGTAACGACCCAACCCACCAAACCGTACAAACACCTACTCTAATATTTATATAAGAAAACCCTAAACTCCAAACATAACCGTCACATGAAGCATGTCCCATATGATCACACACAAATTCATATCTGCGTCCATCTCACCTTTCAAGTAATTCGGAACACTCAAGGATCCCTAAAATCATCCAAAGTATTTAACATGTACATATGGTCTACACAAGAACCATCCCAATATTTAAATACAAACCCGGCCACTCATGGACTAACATGTCACAAGTATAACATAATAAACAAACTCAGTTCTCTCATGGAACCCACACACACAAAATGTTAGTTTACTTGCATGGTGTCCGAGCAAACCATTGTTAGTACATACTAGGTGTGGTACTAGAGCCAACCATTAGTATTATGTATCCCTGTTGTACACAAGCCAACCATTAGTATTCATGTAACAGCAAAGTTGGAAAGTCAAAATGGAAAAGAAAGGTTCCATTTGTTTGGCTGTATCTTCAAACCCATGAGACCCAACTAATGTTTGTAAGAGCATCGATGAGTTATAGATATCATTCGTAGGAACTGAGTTGAGATTTGAAAATTTTGAGTTTTCAAAGTTGGGTCTACAATTGAGCAGGATGGGTCGTAGTGTGAATCACAGACTATAGGAAGTGCTCGTAGAGTTGATTCAAACTTGGTGAAATTTTGGACTCAAAGTTGAGGACTAATAGCTTAGGTGAATCCACTAGCTAATGTCTATCTAGACAATCATTTGCGCGTTGTTTTGGCAGATGCCAAGGACCAGACTTTTGCTAGTGGGATACATTGAACCAGTACTCGAAAATTGGAAGTTATCATGATTTGGTACCGGTATACCGGTATCGTTTCATCTTGATTACGGTTCAGTCCTATCCATGATTTTTTTAAAAAAAATAATTAAAAAGCCCGGCAGGGCCGCATGTGGTAGAGCAACATGTGTTGCAAGCCTGTAATTCATAATTTGCAAATGCAATACAAGTACAACATTCAACTTTCACTGACTTAAAAGAGAAATTTTTAAACAAAACCATGGTTTTTAGTATTATCTTCACCTGAGAGACACCAAGATGTATCGTGACTTGCGGGAGGTCTATTGGTGGAATAGGATGAAAAAAGATATTGCGAAAGTTTTGGCTACGTGTCCTGTCAATAAGTGAAAGTTGAGCATCAAAAGTTGGGAGTTTTGTCCTAGGATATTAGTATTTCTACTTAGAAGTGGGAAGACTTGACTATGAACTTTATCATTGGTTGTTACCCTGTACCATGCGACAACATGACTCGATTTAGGTTATAGTAGATCGTATGACAAAGTCAACACAGTTCACTCCTGTCAAGGTTTTTTACTCGTAGGAGGATTATGCTAAATTATATCTAAAGGAAATGGTTAGGTTGCATGAAGTGTCCCTATCCATTATCTCCGATCGTGGTACCCAATTTACTTCTCAATTTTAAAAGTCTTTCCAAAAGGATCTTGGTACTCATGTCATGCTCAGTACGGTCTTTCATTCTCAAATCAATGGGTAATCAGAGAGTACTATCCAAACTTTGGAAGATATGTTGAGGGCTTGTGTGTTTGACTTCAAGGGTAATTGGGATAATCATTTTCCTTTGATTGAATTTGCATATAATAATATCTATCACTCAAGTATTGGTATGGCTCCATTTGAAGCTCTTTATGGTAGGAGGTGTAGATCTCCTATAGATTGATTTGAAGTGGGTGAGATTGCTTTGATAGGTCCTGAGTTGGTTCATGAGGCTATGGAAAAAGTTTGGCTTATTAGAGAAGGGTTGAAAACAACTCAAATTCAACAAAATTCCTATGCTGATATTATAAGAAGGGATCTTGAGTTTGACGTTGATGATTGGGTTTACATGAAAATTTCACCTATGAAGGGTGTAATCAGGTTTGGTAAGAAAGGAAAACATAGTCCCCGTTATGTTAGACCTTATCAAATGTTAAGGCATATCAACAAGGTTGCTTATAAACTTAGGTTACCAAATGATTTAGCATCGGTACATCCGATTTCCATGTGTCCTTGTTGAAGGAGTGTGTGGGAGAACCGACATCTATTGTACCATTCCAGAATCTGGGTATAAAGGAACACCTTTCTTATGAAGAAGTTCTGGTTTAGATTTTGGATCGGCAAGTTCAAAAGTTGACGAACAAGGAAGTTACATATGTAAAGGTGATGTGGAGGAATCAAATGGTTGAGGATGCTACTTAGGAGACCGAGGTCGATATGATGTCCCAATATCCTCATCTATTTCCCTCAATTCCTACCCTAGCTTGAGGTGTTAAGCTTCTCATGGTTCATTCTTTTTGGATTCATGCATCTTAGTCATTCTCATGTTTCCACATGAATGCATCTATGTTTATCAAATGATGTTTTGAGTAAGTTGTAGCTTGGAGTCAATTTTCCTTCTTGGTTACGTGCATTTATGTGATTGCATTCATGTTTGATTAGTGGATCTCTTTCCCCTACTCTTTTCCTACTAGCTTGATTCTAATTCAAGGAGGAGTGTTCCCAAGAGAGAGATATTGTAACACCTTAAATTTTGGAAAAAGAAAAATATAACATTTTAAACTAATGTTTTGTTCTAAGGGTCCACTCTACGGGTCGTAGAAGCTTCTATAGACATTAGAAGACATCCGTAGAAAGTGGGGTTGAATTTTAGGAAAATAAAGTTTTAGCATCTCATTCTATGATTAACCAGGATGGTTCGTCAAACATTTTACGAGTGATAGGTAGGTCTCATAGGAAGGTCCCAAATTTAGTGAAATTTTAATGTCAAAGTTGAGTTCTACGGTTGGAGCCTACGGACCATAGAAAGTTCTACGGTTAGAGCCTACGAACTGTAGAAAGTTCTACGAGGGGTAGACAGGTCTCGTAAAATTTGATCAAAATTTCCTACGAATGACCAGTACGGTCTATAGAAAGTCCTATAGACCAGTAGGTCCAAACCATAGAAGGTTTCGACACTTATTTTTAAGGGGTTTTGCGTCTTTTTTTTATGTTTAATACCTAAGATATGTAGTTTAACCCCTATTCTAATTTCTATATAAGTATTTTAAGTCCTAAAACTACCCAATTCTAAATCATTCTCCTAATTCCCAAAACTCAACTACATTCTCTCCAATTCTCTCTCAAGCTAAGGAAGAAGAATCTAGAGTTTCAGCTAAGGACCTGCAATTCACCACAACTTTTGGTCCTTGATTACTAATGTATGTTAGTATTCACCAATGGAGTCCTTTCCTCCATTGGGTTCCTAAGATCTTCCAATTTTACAAGTTCAATTCTCAATTAAAAGTTAGGGTTTTATTCAATCTTCAAGGGTTCTTTTCAATTATGATTTATTTTTTCAATTTCTATCTTCTATTGCCTGAATTGAAGTAATAACATGTTTTTGAGTTGAATTCATATGAACCCATGCATGATACATTATTTTTGACTATGAACACACGATGAAGCTTATGAACTATGACATATGAATTTTTGAAGATATGCATGCTTTTATGAAATTGATATAAATAACTTGAGGATGCTTTTAGATTAAAGTATCAATGAGATTGCGAAAGTTTTCCTCACATGCTACTATGATCATGATTATGAAAGGTTTTCTCAAATGAGGATTCATAACGTTGAAAGGTTTTCTCACCTAAGTTGAACCAAGATTAAGAGCTATTCTAAATGAATTTAGCTTGGATTGGTAGCTTAATTGTTCCTTCCAATGTATGATGAAATGAATATGATTAATGACTATTCAATGGGACTTCACTTAGAACCAATAGGATATTGAGATGGAGGCTCTCGTTAGTAGAGACCGGGTCTCTAGTAGCAATCTTCTTATCCCTAACTACGTGCCCTCGTAGGATGTCTTACCTAGTGAATCCACGTAAGCTAGAAGTTTTTGGTCCTTATCTTGGCAAGTAGGACATCTCTTTTGGATGTGGGATATACACTGGATACCATGTTAAGCTCACATGTTCTATGTCTCTTAATGGTAAACTTCCCACAATAATAAACTAAGTTACTTTTAAAGTATCTCACCAAGTGTTTTAAATATGTTGAGCTTACATTGACCATGACTATGACTTATGTTTTCTAATCTCTTATCTTATGCATTATCTTTATCTTTGCATGACATTAAAAGTCCTTTTAGCATGATTTCATATTTTTTTGCATTGCTATCATACTTAGAACATTCCATGTACTAATGCATACTTGTGTCTATATTGTATCACTAATGTAGGGTCCGACACTCCTACTCGCATACTTGTGGTTAGTTGATATCTATTGGCATTCGAAGTTTGGTGAGTCCACATGTTCCAGGAACAAAAAACGTTTACATGCTTTTCTTTTTTCCACCTTGATTTAGATGAAACTTGATGAAACTCCACATATGCTTCTCAATCTTGACTCATGCGGTCGTTGGATTCTAAGTCTACAATACATAGGATAAGATTCAGTTAATAAAAAATGCTAGAAACACATATAGCACTTAGATATGCCTTTAGAATGCTACCTTTTTCGGTTCGGTACATTCACGAGCAAAGTGCCCTAGCACTTGCAATTATAGCACTTCATTTTGTTGTTGTTCCTCTTCTTGAAGAACCGCTTACCTTTGTTGGAATTAGGCTTCTACTTTTTGTTAGAGGGTTCGTCTCCGATCACTTTGTCTTTCCCATTTATTTTTCAATTCTTCTTGCGCTTGAAGCCCGGAGACTTTGTTGCGCTTGACTCTACCACAAAGGTGTTAGAAGCAGCTTTGGGAACATCAACCTGCTCATCCAAGCTTTATAAGCTTCAAGGTCTCTTCTATGTTGTTTAGTGTTTCCCTCCTCTAGTTGATTCAAAACATTATTTATACCTCCCAACTCATTTTTCTCTTTTAGTACATACCATCTTTTACGATTTCAGATGTTGTAATTATCACTGTTTAGTCTTTTCATCTTTGTTTGAGTCAACAATGATATTTTTTTATGCCATGACTATACACTTGAGAGGCAATTTGGAAAGAATATTTAAAATTAATTTTGCATGTGACATACACATTCAAGCAAATCAATTCTCATAAAGATTTTATATTTAATGTAAAATCAAAAAGACACATAAACATCTAATTATCATATACAAATAAAATATTTGATCAGAATTTGAAACTAATTTCTTAATGAGTATACTAATATATTTTATACCATAAGCACAATGATTTACATGTCTACTAATGAAACATCGTATGATAATATGCAATAGAATAACAATACACCAATCCATAAAAGGATAAAACCAATATATTTATATTAAAGCATAATCAAATTTGTTCAGTACATAATTTGTAAAGAATAAATAAGATATTCAATACTAAACTACACTTCTATGGAATGTTTTGACCCACTTAACTCCTATATCCACCATATACCTCCATAATTATCTGTTATGCTCAATCTCGTAATATGTTTTAAATACTCTGGTAAGGAATGATACAAAACATTGAATGCAACTCACTCATCAACATGAATGAATTTTTCACCAATCTCATCTAATTTCATGTTAAAAGATTTGAGGAAATCTAGTAAGGAGTGAAGGGGATTGATAACACTCAAATGTCCTCTTTAAAATTAATTAAAAGGGACATCAGTTGTAGTCAATAAAAATACCCAACGTAGGTCGAATCCCACATGAAATGGTATATCATAGATAATACTATCAAGACATTCATATTGTAAATTCATTCATTTGTAATAGTAAAAAAAAGTGGGTAGATAATTCCACCAATTTAATAAAAAGATTTGGTTATCAATTGTCTCAAATAAACTAAGATTTCTGAGAATTCAAGAGTTAACAAACAATCTAGGGGTGTATGGATTGAAAATCAATGTCACACAGGGATAATTGTGTTGCTCTGTAGTGAGAACACTCATGAAGAGGCTAGGTCATCTTCAATGACGCTAATTTTCTTTCGATCTCAAAGCATTTTTGCATAGAATCTCCTTTCGGTCTCACCTATATAATATACCAAACAACCCAATACCTTACTCTCTCTCTCTCTCTCTTGATGCAGAAGTAGGGTAAATAGATCCAACCCATAACCTCTATTTTAAAGCAAGTTACAGACATCAAACTTAAATTGCTAGTATCAAACTAATTACTTACTCCAATCAATCTCTTTTGAGCATCGACTGGAGATCAGAAGTAGGAATTAAGTTTTCAACCTTAACCCATAAGTAACCCCATGCTAATTACCCTAAATTCATGTATGAACAACAATAATATAGAGCATAACACAATACCCACTACATTAAATCAACACCGAACTCCATATATGCACCGCTAGATCTTGAGGTTTTAGCCACCCATCCCAAAAAGCAAAAGAAGTATACCTTTCATGAATGAAGCCATGGGCAACATGAACTTAATTAATTAAGAGAAAACTCACTTTAAATTTTAACTTCAATTTGTCATTTCAAGTGAAAAGTTGAAAACACCCCAAAAAACTAGAAAGTGTTCTTCACATGGCAAAGTGTTTATCTCCAACTCCAAACTCACTAAAGGTGAAAAATGAGAATTGTTTCACACTCTTTTTCTGTCTCCTTTTAGCTATTTATAGTTTTCCAAAATTTGGCCCAAAACTCAATAAGCTACCATTTGGGCGACGTTAGTCGGGCTCGCCAAAATCAGTTGGCGAGTTGCCATTCATGCTTCAACTCATCTTCACTTGCTCTAGGCTTCAGGTGTTTGAAACTCAATCGGCAAGCTCATTCGAGTTTGCCTTTCACATTCGGCAAATCACCAAGTACCACCTTATATCGCCATGCGAGCCTTCAATTTTTCTCCTTGCACTGTCACTTTGGGTGATGGTCAATAAGGTCGCCTTTCTTATTTGGCGAATCACCCTTTCTTTTGTAGTTCTCTGACTTGTCTTGATAAACACAAGTGTTGTGCACTGTCACTTTAGGTGAGGTCATGCTCACTAGGCGATCCGCCTTTCTTGCTTGGCGATCATCAATATATATTATGCACTACTTTTCACATTTTTGGCCATTCTATCAAATATTCATCCTTGCTTTTTCCGTTAGCCTTCATAGATGTAAATCATCAAAATATCATTAGAACATAACAAAATTAAGCATTGAGGACACTAACTATTGAGCTAACTACGCCTCAAATGAGTGCAAATATGTCATGACCCAAAGTATACCCTAGGTGTAATATGGAGTATAAAACTGCGAGAGGCCCTATACAATCCACTTAGCATACATCATACAAGATAATAGAAATAATTCAAAAGATAGCATTTTACATTTCAAGAGTTTTGAAAAAGCATAAGTCTAGTCATAAGTATCAATAAGCCATCCAATACATTATAATGAGTGTAATTGGGACGTAACCAATACATCACATACAAAGTCTGAAAACTAAAAATGACATAAAGTTGTAAATAGGTCCTCAGAACATGAAGACTCACCAATCTTCGAAGTCAATGAAACCAACGAGCCATGAGTATTAGAGGTAGGAACGTCGGACCTTACATTAGTAAAATAATGCAGAATACAAGTATGCATTAGTACATGGAATGTATTGAGTGATGAGTGGTAGATTTTTACTCATTTAGGGTCCATTTAACTCAATCGTTAGTGTCCTCAATGCCTAACTTTATATTTTTGTAATCAAATACTGATGATTTGCATCTACAAAGGCAATTAGACAAGGCAAGAACTGAAGCTTGAATGAATGACAAAAAATGCAAAAAAGAGTGCAAAGTGAACATGTTAATTGCCTAACATGAAGGGAAGATCGCCAACTGAGCATGACCTCACCCAAATTTACAGTGCATAGCACGTGTGTCTACTAAACAAGGTCAACGAACTCCATTATAAAAGGCGATGTGTTGAGTTAGAAAGGCGGTCCTGATGCATGTCACCCAGAGTGACAGTATGCAAGGCAAATACTTAATGCACAAATGACAAACTAAGGTGGTGTTCATCGATTCGTCAAATGTGAAAGGCTGGCTTAATTTAATTCGCCAAATGAGGTTCAAACACCTGAAGCTTAGAGCATCACAAGGCAAGCTGATGAGCGAAGAGCAATTCGTCAAGCAAGTTTGGCGAACCCAACTTATGTCAAGTTGGCCACGAAGTGCTTTTTAGGCCAAATTTTCAGAAAATATAAATAGCCCAAAGCATACAATTTTTAGAGAAATTGAAAAAGCGAGTTCAAGTGAGAGATTTTTGAAGAACAATTAACCTTTTAAGAACATTTTTCCTAGTCTTCTTGGGTTTTACATTTTGAAGCTAGAATTTGATAAATTGAAGTTATTCAAAGTGAGTTTAATCTTAATTGCTTGGTTTCAAGTTACCCATGACTGCTTTTATGGAAGGTATACTTTCTTTATATTTTGTGATGGATGGATAAAACCCCAAGATCTAGAGGTGTTCTAATGGGGTTATGTGTTGATTTAATGTATCGGGTATTGTGCTATGCCATGTTTTGTTGTTGTTCATGCATGAATTTGGTCTAATTATCATGTGGTTAATTAACTTAAGGTTTATGGTTTCAAACTCAATTTCTACTTCCGATCTCTAGTTGATGCTCTACAGAGATTAATTGGAGTGGGCAATACTAGCAATTTAGGTGTGATGCCTATGACTTGCTTGAAAGAGAAGTTATGGGTCGGATCTATTTGCCCTAATCTTGAAAGAGAGAATAGAGTAAGGTAATGGGTTGTTTAGGATTGGCATTAGATGAGACCGAAAAGAGATTCTAGGCATAGATGCTTTGAGATCGAAAGATGATTAGCGTCATTGAAGATCACTTAGCCTATTCATGTATGTACATCACTATAGAGCAACACAATCACTCATATGTGACATTGATATTCAATCCTTTCACTCCCAGGTTTCTTGTTTACTCTTGATTTCCTTTGAATTTTACTTTAATTGCAACTATTGATAATCAAATCTTTATATTAAGTTGGTGGTACCATCAACCTAGTTGTTCTTACTATTACAAATTAGCTGATTTAAAGTCCAAATTTCTTGATAAGGAATTCTCTACGTATACCATTTCATGTGGGATTCGACCCCGACTCTTCGTTGAGTTTTTTACTAAGTACGATCGCTCACTCTTTTAATTGGTTTTGGAGGGTGATTTGAGAGTTATCACTAAGTGTGGCTAAATATGCATAAAATAGACATAATAGACTTAAAGAAGAAATGGCATGTGAATCATAAAATATGGTCAAATACATTAACATAAATGACATAAGAAAAACTTTGAAGAAACATAGTCGTTTTGTGGGATATTAGCTTTAAGCGATCATGAAAGCTATTTCATGGAATCTGGTATATCCCTCATACCGAAAGAAGAGGAATCTACTTTCCAAGGTAGAATCCTTACATATTATCTTTTTCTAAGTGGATCCACTAGCTAGGTTATTTAAGACAATCCTACAGGGGCACATAGTTTGGGACTAAAGGTTGCTACTATAGACTACCATATTTGAGTCTCCACCTCAAAGTCTCTCAGTGCTAAGTCTAAATCCCAACGGAATAAATAAAAGTAAAATATCAATATAACATAGGAAATGCAATAGTCAATACCAATCCACATCTTTCACGATCAAAACCTAGAATAGCTCCTTAAACATAGTTCAAGATGAGGAAACCTTTCACCAATGTGAATCCATAAGTGAGAAACACCTTTCACAATCAAGATCATAATAGCATGTGAGAAAACTTTTCACAATATCATTGACACTTTCCTTTCAAAGCATCCTCAAATCATTTACAATAACTTCATAAAAACATGTATATCTTCATAAATTCATAGGTTCATGAGTTAATCATAGATTCATAGTTGAAATTCATAAATTAGTCATGGTCAACAATATTTCAATTAAATATCATATATTAACATTAAATCATGCATTAGAGGACTTAATCAACAAAGATAAATCATAATTTGGATGAAACCCATAAAGGTTGAATTGAAACACTAACTTGATCAATTGAATATTGAATTGAAACATTAGAAATCTTGGAGGACCTCATGGAAAAATGGATTCTATGGGTGAATACCCACATACCTTGGTATTGAAAGTCCAAAAAGAATGGAGGATTGAAGACTTGAATGGAAATGTATATATTTTTTTTCCTTAAGTTGAGGGAATTTGGGGAGGATGAATTTGGTTAGATTTTGGGAAATTAAGAGAATGAGGTTTTAAGTGGATAGTTGTAGGACCCAAAATTCTTATATTGGTCTTAGGATGAAGGTCAAAACGACTTAGTTTTGATTTAAAATAATTAAGGGAAAGATCCAAAAGCCCCTTAAAATAACTACCGACCCCTCTCTATGGTTCAGACCTTCCTACAGACCTTACTGGTCAACATAGAAAAATTCAGAAACTTTTGAAATTGCACCAACTTTGATGGGACTGTTCTACACCTTCTACGATCCGTAGACCCTAACCATAGAACTCGACTTAGACGTACAAAATTCACCAAGTCTAGAACCCACCTATAGGGCCTATCTACGACTCGTACATAGGTTGACAAGCCGTCCTAGTGAACCGTAAAAAGGGATACTGGACTTGATTTTAAAAAATTATTTTCCTTCTTCTTAGAGTTGCCATCTACGGCCCGTAGAAGCTTCTACAGTACGTAGATGGGACCC
The DNA here is from genome assembly GCF_019186545.1 of Solanum stenotomum. Taxonomy (NCBI): domain Eukaryota; kingdom Viridiplantae; phylum Streptophyta; class Magnoliopsida; order Solanales; family Solanaceae; genus Solanum; species Solanum stenotomum. The sequence continues at coordinate 37,642,933 of NC_064284.1, read as the reverse complement.
TTAGACATATCCTGCAGCCCAACAACTTCCGTTTTTCTTTCCAAAGTCCAAGGTGTTACAAAATCTACCGCTCATCAAGGATCTATATATATTTTCTTGAAATCCTCAAGAAGTCCCCTTCCTTCTCTTTTACGTGTTCTTATATCTCTATCTTGATGTTGCAGCATCCTTGAGTCACTCCTAATATAGAGTCTGAATCATACTCATGATACATTCTTCTATTTTTCCTATTTGCTCTTCTATTAGTACTGCTTCCGCTTGGAGCAATATGAGCAAGCTCTCATTCATTCATTTCTGAAATGGGAATAAGAAAAATGAAACATGGTTAATACCATTTAATGCGACAACATATGTTACAAATTTCTGGTAGAAGAAAACATAATTTATAAAAGGAATTTCCACCAAAGAATGTTATTTCAATATTCAAAGGATCGCAACTCATTCGATTTTTATCTGAATTACACTTATAATAAGTCCACGAAAAGCTATAAGCAAGTAGATCATGAAAATACAAGTTTTAAGCCAAAGGTTTGAACCAAAGGTTTGAACATACAGTTCCCAAAACTTGATCAAACAGAAGCAATTCGTTCTGGAAAACAGTCCAAAAGCGGCCAACATTAACAAAATTGTATCTCACTCATTTTAAACTAGTTTTACTCTTATAATATATCCACAAAAATCTACAAACGAGTAGATCTTGAAAACCTAGTTTCAATCCATACTTTTTCACTTTACATTTCTACAAACGCAACAAATAGAAGTAGTTTTTTTCTGAAAAATAGTCCAAAATCAGACAACTTTCAAAAAATCATATCTCACTTGTTTTAAATCCATTTTACTCTTATAATATATTCACAGAAAGTTACAAACTAGCAGAACATGAATTTTAAAGTTTCATGCCAAATTTTAAACATGCAGAATAAAAAACACAGGAAAACAACATAAGATTCCCTTAAACCAATAAACCAAAGAATCACTTTCATTGTAGGACAAGGAATCCTATCTTAATATGAGTCAGTATCATTATACGACAAAGACTCCTATCTACAATGTAATCAATCCACATTAAAAAAAAGAATTAAAAAATTTCCTAACTTCTTCCAATTTTTCTTTTCATCGATTTTCAAGAAAAATTAGTCACAACATAGTGAAATCACATGGACTCATTGAAAAAAGGGGATCAATCAACCATGCTTCGATACCAAAGAAAGAGTTTTAATGGCAAGACTGCAATGGATGTGTACCTTAATACTTGCAGCGAAAATTATTGATAGTGCTTTTGTTGTAGATTTGCTCCAAATTCGAACAATGACAGGATCGACTTTGTCTCTCAAAGAAAATGTAATACAATTCACAAACTAAGAATCTCCTTAGTGTGTTGATTGAATTGTGAAAAATCTAGAATAGTTTTCTCTTCTGTTTCTTTTCTGGTTTTGGTTTTTCACATTCTCCCCCTATTTCCCTACGTACAAAAAATTACTCCCATTTGGAGTCTTTTAAGGAGAGGTTCAACAGTTGCTCTTTAACTATTTCCTCTTATCCTTTAAAACAAAACTACCCATTAATTAATTAATTAAATCGGATCCGGTCGATCCACATGGGTGACCCACGACCCAAAACATAAACTAAAGAATGAATAATAAATAGATCATCAAATTGAGTATCTTATTGTCACAACCCAGGGGTACCCCCTAGATGTAACATAGTGTATAGGACCGCGAGAGACTCATACAAGCCACTTAACATTCATAAAATAAGAAATAGAACAAGGAAGTAAAGACAACATTTCAAGTCCAATAGATTTATAAAAGTAAAGTGGAAGTCTAAAACACTTGTCTCATAAGCCATCTAGTATAATAGAATGAAATTGGGCCTAGCCTATACATCATGTCCAAAACTGGAAATAAGAAAGAAAACTGAAACAATGGAAATCCGTCTTCGAACATGAGGACTCACCAAAGCTCGGGAATCTCATAATCAACCACTAGCCACCAAACTGAGAAGCCTGATTGTCGGACCCTACATTTGGAGAAATATAGGCAAGAGTATGTGTTAGTACAAAATAATGTACCAAGTATGATAGCTATGCATAAAACATTTAAATCATGCTAAAAGAGGACATTTCATGACAAACAATTGATCAAGCTAAAACATGATATAAAAGGGTTAGAGAACATAAGTCATAAAACATGGTCAATGCAAGCTAACATCATTTAAAGCCTTTGAACACATATGTGATACTTCTTGAAGTAACCTTAGTTCATTATTATTGTGGGAAGTAGCCTTAACCGACAGAGAGACCATGTGAGCTATAACATGATCCCCCGGTGTCTCTTATACCGAAAAGGGTTTCCTACTTGCCAAGGTAAGGATCATGAACTTCTAGCTTAAGTTTACCCACTAGCTAATGTCTATCTAGACAATCATCCTATGGGGACACATAGGTAAGGGATAAGGAGATTGCTTCTAGAATCTCGACCTCTACTAACGGGAGAACTTCCATCTCAATATCCTCTCGGTGCTAAGCATAAATCCCACAGAATAGTCATTTATTACTTGTTCTTATTATCCATGGAAGTGCACGACATCTTGCCAATCTAAGCTAAGTCATTATTTATGGAAAGATATCATTCAATAACCAATCCAAGCTAGGTTTCATTAGGATAGCTCTTAATCTTTGATTCAATTAGGTGAGAAGACTTTTCAACCTTAGAATCCTTATTATGTGATAAAACCTTTCACAATCATGCTTTCATGTGTATATGAGAAAATCCTTTCAACAACACAATAACAACATCATCATTGATACTTAACTCTCAAAGTATCCTTAAAACATTTGCATAGATTTCATAAGAACATGCATAATTTCATAATTTACCTTTCAAGGTTAAAAACACACTTTCAATCATCAACATTTAGAAAGCATGGGTTAGATATAGATTTCATCATAAAATCATGCAATTCTATGAATACATGCTTGATTTCATAAAACTCTTCCTTGATAATTAAAATCCCACATCATATGATCATAACTTGAAAAATATGGGGATTACATGGGTTCATATGGTAATCATCATAAAATCATAGTATTTCATTAATTTATGCATAAGAGATCATAATTCAATCATTTAAATCAATAATCAAGAGAACTCATGACAATTGAAGAAAACCCTAACTCAATTGGGGGATTTCTAACTTGAAAAATAGGAGAATTTGGGAACTCCATGAATGGAAGGAATCCATGGATGAAAACTATCATACCCTGAAGCCAATTGCTTATCTTCAATGGAGGAATTGATACTTGACTTGAAACCCTAAGTTGAATCCTTCTCTTCAAGCTTTCTAGAGAGAGAAATATTTGAGAGAGAGGACTTGTTCTTCTTTTTGGTGAATTTGAAGATATTTGAGAAGTTGGATTCTGGGGTCATGATCCATACACCCTCGACCACGGACCGTGGACTAACCGACGGTCTGTTGGTCAAGCCATGGTTTTGGGCCTCTGGATCTAAGTTGGGGTGACCAACCATGGACCACACCTACGGTCCATTGTCCCATCCACGGGCCGTGGGTGGCCTCCGTCGGATGGCACCTGCAACTTCTTAATTAAAAGCTATTACTTTTTCCTCTTTCGAATCCGGGTTGTTACACTTATACTTTGCTTACACATGTAGAAACACAATAGAGAAAGTGATAATTGACTAATTTATGTAAAAATATTCAATATTGAGAATCCAATTATATCAAAGAGCAAATATTATAATTAAAATTTTGTAGAACATAAAATTCATCAAAGTGTAAGAATTTTACAATATTTCAAGTTCTTAATATATGTGACAATTCCAAATTTCCAATATTAGAATATTAGAAAATGATCATTCACATTCTTAATGATGTCATGGATTACTGTGCGAAGCGCGGGCAAGTTATCTAGTTTTTTTTTTGTAATTAAATAGAAGGTGGCATAAAAAACCATAATGTATCGATTTTGGGCAGCAATAAAGTTAATACTTCCTCCGTTCAACAATAGTTGTAGACTATTGATTTGGTACAAGGATTAAGAAGCAGTAAATGAAAGGGGTAATTTTACCAAATCACTCTTATTAAATATAAGTCATTTAAACATTGAAAAATGAATAACATTTAATAGCAAGGGTAAAATAGACTTAAAATAATAAATTATTCATTAATTTTATAAATTGGATAAGTATTATTAAAAATCTCAAAATAATATTATGAACAAGTAAAAACAAACGGAGAGAGTATTTGATATCTTAAACCGTGTTTCTGTTGTAGACATTATCAAGTGATGGAGCAGAGTAATTGGCAAATTACAAAATCCAAACTTTTTATATGCCTATTTATTGTGTCACTCTTTTAAGGAAATTTCTTTATATGTTGATTGATAATGATAGAGACCCCACTATAATAATTATATTCCACCGACGAAATTGAACACATAAGCCGCACAAATACAAATCTATTCAAACTTGCACAAATAGGAAAAAGACGTTCAATCAAGCAACAATTGTCGGAAGATATAGGCCAATCAACTTCTTTTTCTTTTTGGGGTCACTATATTTTACTGCCTCCGTCATTTTTACTTGTTTGTTATATTATTTTGATATGTCTAACAATACATGTTTAGATTATATAACTGTTGGGGTCTATGCATATAATCGATGAATAGTTTACCATATTGTGTCTATTTTACCTTTGCGATTAAATACTATTTATTTTTCAATGTTTAGATGACTTATATTAAATAAGGGTAATTTGGTAAAATTATTCGTATCATTTAATGTTTCTTAATTTCTATGTTAAGTTACTAATGGACAACTATTATTGGTTTGGGGGAAAATATTTTATAATATTTTATTTTTGTTGTTCGACTTGGTGGTTGGAAAAGTGACACTTGACCCCAACCCCCCAATAATTTCAATTGATTCAATATATGTTGCACAAAGTTTATACATTTTCTTGCCCTTTGCCGACTCCCCAACCCCAAACGTATACAACTTCTTCATTACTTGATGGAATTAATTCTTTACCTCTTGTTTTGGTTAATTAAAGACTATTAAACTAGGTTTGATTTCATGTTAAATAAGTGTACAAACCACTGAAATATAATATTTCATCCATTCCAAAATTATAAGTGCTATCTTGCAACAACTAAACCAAAACTCATAATAAGTGTAACTATAAAAATTCAACAAATAATTAGTACTCTCTCAGTTTCAAAAAAAAGATCTACTTTCATTTTAGTCGTTTAAAAAAGAATTACCCTTTTTCATTTTTGGAGACACTTTAATTTCACTTTTCTATGTGTCATGTTAAAGACCACAAGATTAAAGAGCATTTTAGTACATTTGACATAACTTTAGTTTAGGACCACGAGATTAATGTTGGGTTTAGCAAGGTGTGAATGAGAAATAAAAAAAGAAAATGGAAAGTGGAAGAACCAATGAAAGTGGGGGAACCAATTTTGGAGGGAAAATGAAAAGTCATCATTGCAAAAGTGCAAATGAGAGGTCATTTTTACCATATCGGTAGAAGAAAGAAAATTGTTGTCCTTACATTAGGAAACACTTCCTTTAGTTCTTAAAGGGTTAAGAAAAATGTGCCCCCTCGTGCCGCCGTCGTCGTCGCTCGCTCGACCTCGGCTTCGGCTTCGGATTTGGCAAATGATGTGATTGATAATATTTTTGGACAAAATTTATTTAATCAATCTTGTTAAATCATTTCCTTTCTCTTATAAATTAATTCAGAATGTTAATTAAATAACAGAATTAATTTGGCGCAACTGAATTTATTTGAAATTCACGTGTAACGGTAATCCTTCCAAAAAGTCATTACTTTTCCCAAACGGTAATCCTTCCGAAAAGTCGTTACTTTTCCCAAAGGACACAATGTTCTGGAAAACACAGGTCTGAACAAATTTTTTGAACAGACGCGTTCCTTGCTGCAAATGGCTATAAATAAGAGGTCTTTTTCGTTTTTTCAAACACTGAAATTTTTCCTCTCTGCATACATTTTCTTACATAAATAAAATTATCGATCGACTGAGTCTGTGTGTGCTCTTGTTGCTGTTCTTGCGTTCGCTGAAGTTATTGAAGTTTGAGGTACCGCTACTTCTTTAACAGGTTAATCTGTTTTATTTTGGGAGAATTAATCTGCAACCTCGGGTACAGTGAGGGGATTAAATTTCTTAAGGAAACACAGTGGTTTCTGTGGACTCGGATTAAAAATTATTCTGTCAATTTCATCTTTTTTTTGTTTCTGTATTTTTGACTAACTTGAATACATGAGATAACAATTAAAAAGTTTTTTTCTTAAATTTCGTGTCAAGTCAAACTAGGTCATTCTTTTTAAAATGGAGCTAGTATATTTTTTTAATTATGCCCTTATATTTCATTGTCTTAATAGTGTTGAAGTTTCAAAAACATTTATTAAATAGGGGTAATTTACAAAACTGCATATTGTATTTAGTGATTTCTTACAAGATGTGATATTTGCTGAGGTGAACTTAATTTGGGGCGGAGGAACAAAGGAGATTTAGGGGGTCGGGAGGGTATTCACCTGAACCCCCTAGACAAAATATTATGTTGTGTGTGTAAGGTGTTTTTTTTTTTTGTTTCTTATGTATATACATACATTTTTAATTTTTTAAACATAAAACAAGAGGTTGACTTACTGATTTAGGAAATTTAAAATTTAACTTGGAAGTCTAAAGTAAAATCCTAGGCTTTATATTTTTATTTTTTAAACCAATTAATTAAAATTATTGCTCGGTCGCTATGGAGAAATATTAAATGGACTAATATTATTTTATTATTAGGTCGGATAAACAACAATCTAACTACCTTAGACGATATTGCTAAATTTTGAGTTCAACATCCTGTTTTATGCTTCTCGTTAGAGGTCCAAATTAATTTGTTCGTATTAATCAAAATAAATTCTTCATATAGTACTCCTTCCATCCTATGATATTTATTCATTTTATTTTTACACGTCTTTTATGATACAATAATAATATATTCAGTATATCTCACTAAATGTGATCTGGAAGAGGTAGAGCATACACAAATTTTACTATTACTTCATAGAGATAAAGAGGTTGTTTTCGAAAAATCTTCAAGCTTAAGTGCATCAAACCTAAATAAAGAATAATAATGAAGAAAGCATAATAGTTAATATAGAGCCTACAAGACAAAAACAATACCAATATCAAAATTTATAGTGTGATAATCGAAACACAATACGCAACATATGCCGATATATAACAAAAGCAAGACAAAATAACACTCTACCCCTACTAACCTTCTACCCAAATGTGTGACCTTCACTCTTTCCTATCTAAGAGTCATGTCCTCGGTAATATGAAGTTGTGTCATGTCATGTCTAATCACCTCTCTCCAATACTTTTTCGGTCTACCCCCTCTAACCAGCCTCTGCACCTCCTCACCATGTTCGCGTACTTAAACCATCTCCATCTCTTAAGAAATTGTAAATAAGAAAGATACATTTATTTATTCGTTAACTCTTTGTGATATACACTCTATTTATGTGTTTTATCCATGAATACCAAGATTAACAATGAAGAATTTTTTTGAAACTTAATTATATTTGTACTCTCAAAAAGAACTAATTTTAATGACAAATGGAATTTTTTTTAATTAATCTTCTTAATTTTGTAGATAAATAAGTAATTTGAAATATGTATTTTTAGTACTATGGACAAGTAATGTGAGACGAAGAAAGTATCTTTTAAGTAGTTGCTTCAATTGTTGTTCTTCAGTGTGAAATCAATTAATTCAATTAAGAGGAGTTTTCATAAATAACTATAGCTTGGAGCATAATTATGAACAATAGTTACAGTTTGCTTAATTACATCTCATAGCAACAATATTAGAGAGGAGATAGGCGAGTAAGTTGTATCTCAATTTGAAACTAAGATATGTTATCTCCTATATTCAGGTTAGAAAAAAACAGAAACAGAAAAAAGATGAAATAGACAGAAAATAAAATTCGAGTCCACAGAACCCACTGTGTTTCCTTAAGAAATTTAATCCCCTCAAGTACCCGATGTTACAGATTAATTCCTCCCAAGATAAAACGGATTAATTATTAGATAAGTAGTGGTACCTCAAACTTCACTAATTTCAGTGAACACAAGAACAACAACGAGAGCACACACAAACTCAGTCGATCGACAATTTTGTTTTGTAAGAAAATGTATGCAGAGAGGAAAAAATTTTCAGTGTTGAAAAATGGAAAAAAAAAACTCTCTATTTATAGCCACTTGCAGCAAAGAACGCGTTTGTTCGGACAATGGTGTGTCTTTCCAGAACTTTGTGTCTTTTGGGAAAATAACGTCTTTTTGGAAGGAACAGGTCCCTTCAAAACGACTTTACCGTTACATGCGAATTTCAACTAAATTCTGTTACGTGAAATTAATTCGGTTAAGTAACTAACATTCTGAATTAATTTATAAGAGAAAGGAAATCAACTAATGATACTTAACCCTTTAATAACTAAAGGAAGTGTTTTCTAATATAAGGACAACAATTTTCCTTTCTTCTACCAATATGGGAGAAATGACTTTTATTTGCAAAGACTTTTCATTTTCCCTCCATAATTGGTTCCCCCACATTTTCTATTTTCTCTTCTTATTTCCCATTCACACCTTGCTAAAACCCAACAATCCCCCACATGAATGGGGAATGGCTATTGTTAAAACATATGAATGAAAAACTTGTGTGTCTCGTAAGTAAGGGTTAATCGCATCTGGATAAGTAGGTTTCCCTTTAAACTTTCCATAGTGAACCTATATCGGATATACTTGGTCAATCGGTAGATTTGATATCTTTGAACCGTCGAGCTTTGGTGTATACCTAGACAACATAAGTCACACAATCAAACCTTGGACTATTTTTGGTTCTCATTGTTTTGTTCGTTTCAGCAATGAACATGTCTTGGTTAATTAGTGCTTAGAGAACTGGCCTTACCGCATTCTTCTTGAAGTGGTGTACACTTCACGCTTACATAGGTAGTTTCTAATTGTGTTATCACGTAGATACAATATTTGATATACCCTGTATCAAACTTAGAAACCATTAAAAAGTCCTTATGCCTTTATCCTGGTTACTGAAAATTGTCTCATCATGAGAATAGACCATAAAAAAAATTGACAATGTTGAACCGTCATCTATGACTTTGTTTGATCTCCTGGAACTTAGATCTCGGGATCTCCAGTCTTTTAGGTAGAGTTATCGCCATGATGACTTGTTCTCGACCATAGTCTCATTCTCGTCGATGATCTCTCAATTCCCTCTCTAGTTAGGCCTTTTGTAAGTTGATCCGACACATTATCCTTTGACTTTACATAGTCAATTGTGATAATTCCACTAGAGAGTAGTTGTCTAATAGAGTTGTGTCTTCGTCATATGTGACGAGACTTCCCGTTATAAATAACGCTTCCCACCCTTCCTATTGCAACTTGACTATCGAAGTGTATGCATATAGGGGCCATTGGTTTGGGCCAAACGGAATATCTTCTAAGAAATTACGGAGCCATTCAGCATTTTCACCTGCCTTATCTAAAACGATGAATTTAGTCTCCATTGTAGAGCGAGCTATACATGTTTGTCCGGATGATTTCCAAGATATTACTCCTCCACCAATAGTGAAAACATATCCACTCGTGGATTTTTTTTCAGTTGACCCAGTAATCCAATTTGCATCACTATATCCTTCAACAGCGGTTGGATATTTGTTGTAATGCAAAGCATAGTTTTGAGTGGCATCTAAGTACCCCAAAACTCTCTTCATTGCCATCCAATGATTTTGATTGGGATTACTTGTGTATCGACTCAGTTTACTTATAGTGTAGGCTATGTCTGGTCGTGTACAGTTCATGACATACATCAAACTTCCCAATACTCTGACATAATCCAATTAAGACTAACTTTCACCTTTATTCTTAGCTAGATTAAGGTTCACATCAATTAGGGTATTTGCCCTTTTGAAATTCAAGTACTTGAACTTTTCAAGTATCTTTCGAATATAATGAAATTGAGACAATGCTAGACCGTTAGAAGTTTTATGAATCTTAATTCCCAATATCAAATTGGCAACTCCTAGATCTTTCATATCAAACTTACTAGTGAGCATACGCTTAGTAGCTTTTACATTAGCAATGTCCTTGCTCATTATCAACATGTCATACACATATAGGCATACAATGACTTCCTGATTTGGAATGTCTTTAATGTAGACACATTTATCACAGTCATTGATCATAAATCCATTTGCCAACATGGTTTGATCAAACATTGCATGCCATTGTTTCGGTGCTTGTTTCAGTCCATAAAGTGACTTAACAAGTTTGCATACTTTTTTTCTTTACTGGTAACTACGAAAACCCTCAGGCTGTTCCATGTAAATCTCTTCTTCCAGCCCTCCATTTAAGAAGGCGATTTTCACATCCATTTGATGGATTTCAAGACCGTACACTGCAGCTAGGGCAATTAACATTCGAATTGATGTAATATTAGTCATTGGAGAGTATGTGTCAAAATAATCAAGACTTTTTTTTTTCTAAAGCCTTTGACAACAAGTCTTTCTTTATATTTGTCAATAGTTCCATCATCTTTCATCTTTCTTTTGAAGATCCATTTTGAACCCAAGGGTTTGTTCCCTGGAGGAAGATCAACCAACTCCCAAGTATGATTGCTTAAGATTGATTCAATCTCACTATTGACAGCCTCCTTCCAAGAGATTGAGTCGCTAGACAATATAGCTTTCTTGAATGTTTGAGGCTTACTTTCAAGAAGGAATGTTACAAAATCATATCCAAATGAAATAGTTGTCCTTTGACGTTTACTGCGCCTTGGACTCTCTTCATTAGGTTCATTCTCCTTTGGTTCTTCTCGAGGTCGTTTAGACCCCCACTAGATGACTCAAGTCTAGTTTTTATATGGATAGATATGTTCAAAGAATTTTGCATTATCTGATTCCATTACCGTATTGTCATGAATATTCGAATATTTGGACTTATGAACCATAAATTGACATGCCTTACTATTTGTGGCATATCAAATGAATACACAATCCATAGTCTTAGGTCCAATTTTCACCCTCTTAGGTATAGGAACCTGGACTTTGGCTAGACACCCCCACACTTTGAAATATTTCAAGTTGAGTTTTCTATCTTTCCATTTCTCATATGGAATAACATGTGTCTTGCTATGAGGCACTTTATTGAGTATTCGATTTGCTGTAAGGATAGCTTCCCCCTACAAGTTTTGTGGTAAACTTGAACTTATAAGTAAGACATTCATCATTTCCTTTAAACTTTGGTTTTTCCTTTCCGCAATTCCATTAGATTGAGGAGAGTAGGAGCAGTAGTTTGATGGATAATTACATTTTCCAAACATATTTCTGCAAATGGAGATTCATATTCTCTACCTTTATCACTTATGATCATTTTGATCTTTATATCTAACTGATTTTCAATTTCAACTTTATATTGCCTAAATGAATCTATTGTTTCATCCTTACCATTTAGCAAATATACATAACAATATCTAGTGCAATCGTCAATAAAAGTTATGAAATACTATTTTCCACCACGTGATGGTGTTGACTTCATGTCACAAATGTCAGTGTGAATCAGTTCTAAGGGATATGAATTCCGTTCAACAGATTTATAAGGATGCTTAGCATACTTAGATTCAACGCAAACTTGACATTTTGATTTATTGCATTCAAATTTAGGAAAAACATTTAAGTTAATCAGTTTTCACAAGGTTTTGTTATTAATGTGTCCCAAACGTTCATGCCATAAACATTTACACTCACGCAAGTAAGAAGAAGCATAATCTTTATTCATATCAACTGCAATTACATAGAGTTTGAAGAGACCCTCAATGAGGTAACCTTTTCCTACATACATCTCATTCTTACTTACTACAACTTTATCAGAAATAACTACACATTTGAATCCATTCTTGGTAAGAACTGGTAGAGAAACTAAGTTCTTTCTCAATTCTGGAACATACAAGACGATGTTCAAAGTCACCACCTTGCCTGATGTCATCTTCAAGTGGACCTTGCCAGTTCCTTTAACCTTTGCAGCAGCGGAGTTCACCATAAATAACTTCTCGTCTGCTGGTGCTGGAGTATATGACACAAATAGTTCTTTGTTGGCATAAACATGACATGAGGCACCAAAATCTCTTCGAAAAGTACTTTTGATTCCGATTTGGATTCTTTTCCTTACAGTCAAGTGGCTTTCCGCTCCTCTCTCTTTGTTTCGATGAAAGCCCCTAGGCTCGCGTTCTACGGGGAACTTTCCACCATTCTCGTAGATTTCCAACCAAGTTGTATTTTGAAAGCATTGCACAGAGATCGTCCATCTCTTCTTTGGATTCAGCCAAATTTGCTTGATCCTTCTTCTGTCCTTCTAGGGACCCTGACATTCAGTAGCCCTATGACCACGTTTGCCATAATTGAAGCAGTTTCCATTGAACTTCTTCTTAGGAGGATTGCTCTTTGGACCAGATGGTTTCTTTCTTTTCTTTGAGTTAGTGGAATCTTCTTTAAAAATATTTACTCCAGATATTGTTGAATTACCATGTGACCTCTTTTCTGCGGCCTTGTTATCCTCTTCGATTCTCAGCTTTACCATGAGATCTTCAATAGTCATCTCCTTGCGTTTATGTTTCAAGTAGTTTTTGAAGTCCTTCCACAACAGAGGTAACTTCTCAATAATGGCCGCCACTTGAAAAGCATTATTCACAATCAATCCTACATTAAAGATTATGTGAGTATTAAGAATAGACTTAATATGTTTAACATAGACATTAAATAAATTTATACCTTCAGCAAGGAGATCATGGATTATGACCTGCAGTTCTTGAACTTGGGTGACGACGGTTTTACTGTCTATCATCTTATAATCCAAAAACATTACCACAATGAACTTCTTCATTCCGACATCCTCTATTTTGTACTTCTTTTCTAAAGCATCCCAGAGTTCTTTTGAGGTCTTGATACTATTGTACACATTGTACAAATCATCTTGCAGGCCACTCATAATATAGTTTTTACACAAAAAATCTGAATGTGTCCATGCTTCTGTCACCAAGAATCGTTCTTTGACTGGAGTTTCATCTGACATAACAGGAACGTTCTCATTAATGAACCTTTGCAGCCCAATTTCCTCTGTGGGGTGTATACCAGCCGGGTTGCTGCCCGGAGGACCAAACCTGGCTACTGGGACAAGCTTGGTATACTGTCTTCCTCAACATAGACAGATAGAAGAACATCTTCTGCTATCATCTCTTGAAGTCGGCTCCAGAAAACTTTTCCGATTTCTCAGCCGGTGCAAGGGAAGCAGTTGGATGATTGTATGCAACCGATGTTGTTGCAGCACTCACTGTTCCAACACTTACTTGACTTGAATTTGTCATTTTTCTGTCACAAATGGCAGACAATTTTAGTATGTGAAATACTAACAGTAAAGAATAAATCCTTACACAACCTGTTTCTAATTAAACGATAAAGTTTTTATGTTCTTTTAATCGTTAATCGAATGAATTTTAAAAATTCAAACAGAGTAGAAAACCATAAAGGTTTTAATCTCCAGAAGCCTCAAATACAAAAACTATTAAAATATTTTAAGGTTGTTATCTCCTGTATTCAGGTTAGAAAAAAATAGAAATAGAAAAAAGATGAAACAGATAGAAAATAAAATCCGAGTCCACATAACCCGCTGTGTTTCCTTAAAAAATTTAATCCCCTCAAGTACCCGATGTTACAGATTAATTCCTCCCAAAATAAAATGAATTAACTATTAGAGAAGTAGCGGTACATTAAACTTCACTAATCTCAACGAACGCATGAACAATAACCAGAGCACACAGACTCAGTCGATTGACAATTTTGTTTTGTAAGAAAATGCATGCAGAGAGAAAAAAATTCCAGTGTTGAAAAATGGAAAAAGACTCTATTTATAGCCACTTGTAGCAAGGAACGCGTCTGTTCGGACAATGGTGTGTCTTTCCAGAATGTTGTGTCTTTTGGGAAAAATAATGTCTTTTTGGAAGGAATAGGTCCCTTCAGAACAACTTTACCATTACACGCGGATTTTAAATAAATTCTGTTACGCGAAATTAATTATGTTAATTAACTAACATTCTGAATTAATTTATAAGAGAAAGGAAATCAATTAATGAGACTTGACCCTTTAAGAACTAAATGAAGTGTTTCCTAATATAAGGACAACAATTTTCCTTTCTTCTACCAATATGGGAGAAATGACTTTTCATTTGCAAAGACTTTTCATTCGAAATGACTTTTCATTTTCCCTCCAAAATTGGTTCCCCCACACTTTTCATTTTCTCTTCTTATTTCCCATTCACACCTTGCTAAAATCCAACAAGATACACCATACACATATATACAATATCATCTCTTTCCAAAATCTAGCTCGCCTCTCTTCCGATCTCGCTCATAAATACACAAATCCACATATTAACTTTGAAACTAAAATATCTATACATAGATACACATTGTGTCACCCCTAAAATAAATCCAGAGCTAGAATTTGTAACAATATTTTGTGATACAAAAATGATAATAAAAAATACACATTGATATAGTGTTTGAATATTGTATCACCCCTAAAATAAATATACGGATACAATTTTTTCCTATAATAGTTGTACCGATTTTTTCTGACACAAAGTTTCAATTTTTTCTAATATCAATATGTATAAATCAAAGAATATATAGTTTGATAATAGGTGTATCATTTTTTCAAATACACAAATACATTTTTTTCTAGTATGTAGATATAATTGGTTGTATAAATATAAGAAGAAGAGAATATTCAAAAGATAAAAAGAGTCGGATACAGTGAAATACATGATTTCAATCTAGTGGTACAAACATTGAACAATAATAAAAAATTCAGAAGGAAATTTTTTAATATATCGGTGTTAATCCAATAAAAAATGAATCAATCATCATCAGTCACCCAGAAAATTTGAACACCAAGGATCAAAAGTATATATAAAAATAGCTCTACTAAAATTTTAATGAGTGTAATGACTCAGTTGGTCATTTTTGGTAATCCTTGTAAAATTACCGTTTCTCCCTCCCGATATTGACCCGATTCTTCTATGATTGAGTTTTGAAAGTTAGTTTTGAATTTTGAGGTTAATATTGAGAATTTTATAAGTTTTGAGCTTGAAAGGCTATGTTGTTGAGAAAGTGGTTTTGGGGTCTTTTGGAGTTTCGAGTATCGGAATAAAATTCAGTCGATTCCATCACTCCCGAAAGGTGAAATATCATTTGTGGGAGTTTTTGGTTTGATATTTGGTGTCTTTTGTAGATTTAAGGTCCTAAGTTGTGAATTTGTGGAATTTTAGCCTTTAGGTTGACTTTGTTCAACTTTCAGGGTTCGGATGCTCGGATCAGAATTTCGAGAATTTCGTTGGATTCAGGGATATCTTAGGCCTAGGTGAAGTCTTGGTTGATTTTCGAGAGGTCCCGAGCTCGTTTTAACCTTTTTAGGCGCTGAGTTAGTTTCTTGTGATTTTCACGGATGTTGGTTCATGGATGTTGGGTCAAGGAGATTTTGGATTTGTAGTTTGACTGTTCCATTGAGTCCGAAACATCAAGTATAATTGATTTACATATATGGTTTGAGTGTACGGGGTTCCGAACAAATCTCGAGGGTCATTTTGGGTGTGATCAGTTAAGGAAAGGCTAGACTTTTTGAAGGGTTCGCTTAAGTGAACCATGGCTCGCTTCAGCGATAGTCGCTTAAGCGGAGACTGGTTCGAAAAAGTGAGACCCCCAATATTTGTGGGGTTTGCTTAAGTGAACTATGGTTGCTTAAACGACATCAGAGAGGGCTTTTGGTCTGAAAATTTTAGGGTTTAAGGCCCATTTTCCATTTTTGAGTTTGGGAAACCCTTAGTGGCGATTTTTGAGAGGGTTTCTTGTGCTAAATCGTATGAGTAAGCTTTTATGACCCCCGAAACCTTCATTTCCCTTTGATTGTTTATGGATTCTAACAACATAATTTGAGATTTTACTGATAAAATGGTAAAGTTTTGCAAGAACTTGAGTTTTGATCTAAAATGGTGGTTTTGATCCCTTTTTCGAAATAGTTTTCGCTAATGAAGTCCTAAAGCCTTGAGTAATGTATTCAAGAATTAAGTTTCAGATTCAAACCTTCTTTTTGAAATTGGGTTTTGAGTTGATTGACCCATTTTTCGAAGTAATTGATTTGGGTATTGTTGTTTTTGGAATATGATGGTGAATACTTGCTTGTATATAGATTGTGTGGCTTTGAAAGTGATTTAGAAAGGGAAGACTCAAATATTGGAGTGATTATTGATTGCTTTAAGTTAAGTGATCTCCTAAACCTTGTATTCTAGTAAAATTTGTGTATTCCCTTCATCTCTTGTGTGTTATGAGTAAGGGAATGAAATGAAGGGTTAATTTTCCACTTGATAACTCTTAATAAATGAAAAAAGGGTTGAAATGAAAACGCTATGTGATGATCGTGATGTTTGTGAATTTTCTTGTTCAAACGCTTATTGATTGATTGATGAAATGCTTGATAGCATGAAAGTGGACTTGAATTGTATGAATTATTGTCTCTTAAATGTGGTGTGATATTACGTGTGTGCATTGATTGTTGAGCACCGTGATGAGACATGTGACAGTTTTGATGCCGAGGTCTTTGCCGGTGAGTGTTATGATATCGAGGTCTTTGTCGGAGATTGTTATGATGTCGAAGTCTTTATCGGTGATTGTTACAAAGCTAATGGAAAATGGTTCCGGCTAGTGATTGTTATAAAGCCGGTGGAAAAAGGTTTCAGCTAATGATTTTATAAAGCCAATGGGAAATGGTTGTGGCTAGTGATTTGATATAAAGTCGATGGAAATGGTTCCGGCTAGTAATATTGTGCCTATGGGAAATGGTTTTGGTGAGAGATTGATTGTTGTGACTTGATGCATTTGATGCTTAGGTGCGACTTACTTGTTAATTGTGATTGGTGTACTTGTTGTGTATGACTGATCTACTTGACATTGAGATTGACTTACTTGATTCATTTGATTATTGATATTGAACTGTGGATGTTGGGCCTTGTGTGCTGTGTATTGTAGAACTGTTAGGTTTAGCTAATTTCTGTGCAGGTTGTAGTTTGAGGAGGTTCGGGTGGAGTGGAAGGGGTACTCAATTTCTAGATAGATGCCTTGTTTATTAGGTTGTTTGATGGGTACCGTGTTGTTGGTACTCACTCATTGCTTCTACACTTGTGTAGGTTCCGAGCCCTGACCCGTGTGATTTGTTTCTCCTTCTTCTAATTTTGAGGCTTGTCAAGGATTTGAAGTAGTAGCTGTTTGTCACTTCGGCGTGCCCTCTTCTTTCCTTTTCTGTCCTTTTTTAAGACTGAGACTTGTACTCACTTCTAAATTTCGCTTTTTATATATTTAGTGGCTTATATGCGTGACAACCAGATTTTGGAGTATTATTTAGAATGAAAAAAATTTCCACCTTTGTCTTGTTCTAGCTTTATATTTTCACATTTCTTTCATGTTCTTTGGGTCGAGGCTGACTTGTATTGATGAGAATATACATGTGTAACACCTCGTATTCTAAAAAGACCAAAATAGCAGCTTTCCAGATGTTGCAGGTGTCGAACCATACTGCCCACCCACAGCCCGTGGAGTGGACCACAGACCATAGGTGTGGTCCATGGTTGGCCAGCCTGAGTAGGGTCTGAGGGTCCAAGACCACGACACGACCTTTGAATCGTAGGTCAGACCATAGTCTATGGTTCAAAGACCCTAAGATCACCCTCTCTGACCATGCATGACTGTCCACCAGGACGGGCCGTGGGTCTGACCCATAGCCCATCGACTGGGGTCCGTGAATGGTCATCTATCAATTATTTTTAGGGGCAGTTGGGTCTTTTCCTAATTAATAAATTCCTATATTGTGTCATTTTGCCTAAGTCTAGGACCCCTATATAAGTTTTTCTACCCCTAAATTAAACCCATTTACTTCACTCTTCCAAATTCCCAAAATTCCTCTAAAATATTCTCTCTCTAGAAAGATGAAGAAGAAAAAGAAGATTCAACCTAGGGTCCCAATTCCTCTATTGAAGATAAGCAATTGTACTTGAGGTATGGTAGTTACCTACCCCGGGTTTTACGACTATCTCTGAGGAAACTGATACGAGCAGCTTGGAGGAGGAAGTGCAACTTAAAGTAGTAAAATATGAGAGTAGAGAACCAGTGATTCGATGACTCGGTGACTGCTATTTACAGAAGGAAAACCTGCCATTCCAACTCAAAATACAGGAGAAGAGTGGGGAATCGACGAGAGGGTTAGTCTCTAAACTACATTCCTCCGATACTGAAGGATGGAGTTTTAATGGTACAAATTGAGGAGGCATATATAAAGGAGCAGGTTTAAAATTGGGAATCGTCACTAATTGGCTATGTACTGGGAGATAATCCATTGATAAATCAATTAGAAAACTATGCAGTGAAAGTGTGGAAGGCTAAACCTAAGATTCTTTTTCATGAGGATGGACATTACATGTTTAAATTTCAGACAGTGTGAAAAGGAGAGAGTTCTCATGGAAGAGCCATACTATGTAAATAATCGACCATTAATCCTTAACCAATGGGAACTGGATTTTGAGCTAGATAAGGAGGCACTTAGTATAGTTTCTCTATGGGTAAAATTTCTTAGACTACCTGTGGGCTACTGGTCGGTTGATGCATTAAGTAAGGTCGCGAGTGAAGTAGGGCGACCTATACATACAGACAGGTTCACAACAAATGCAGAGAAGATTTCCTATGCTAGGATTCTGCTTGAAGTAGATGTATCACAGCCTTTGAATGAGCAAATAGTGGTTGAAACACCTTCTGGGCCTTGGGACCAACCAGTGGAATATGAATGGAGGCCAAAGTATTGCAATGAGTGTTTGAAATTTGGGCACAATGATGTGGACTGCTGGTATAAAGAGAAAGGAAATATAGGGGAGGATAGTCAAGGGTTGGAGGAGGTAAGGGAAGAGTCTACAAGAATGCAGAGATACAAAGGGAAACAACAGGTTTAGCAAGAAGAAAGCTGGATAGGGTTATGGAGGTTGGCAATGCAGTTGAAATACAACACCCCTATAAGGTGTTGGAACAGCCAGAAAAGGGAATTGAGATGACTGAAGTAATAATACAAAGGAGTGGTAAGCAAATCATTGATGTTAAAGGTGTAAGGGTGGATGAACACAGAGATATACAACAAGAGGAAATGAGGGAGGCAAGCACTAGAGATAAAAATGCTATGATTTATGCATGGGAATAAGGTGCTGACAACCTCATGCCATTTGTTCCACCATGATCCTGTCTACATGGAATATTAGGGGCCTGAATCAGGCCCATAAACAGTAAGAGGTGAGGCTCTTTCTGGCAAAAAATAAAATAGAAGTGTTTGGTTTTCTGGAGACAAAGATGAAGAAATCAAAAGCTAGACGTATATTAAAGAAGATTGCGAAAGATTGGGAAGCTTGCTATAATTATACTGATATGCCTAATGGAAGAATTTGGTTGATCTGGAAAAAATGTCTTAATGTTAATATTCTGGAGGTTAAGGATCAATACATACATTGTACTATTGAGGATACTAGAATACAATGTCAACTATACTTCACTGTAGTTTTTGCTATGAATGAATTAACACAAAGAGAGAGCTAATTTGAATCAAGTTGATGTGAGAAACAATTATCCTTGGATCTTGTGTGGTGATTTCAATAATGTGTTGAGCTCAGAAGATAGAATGGGATCACCTGTGAGTTCCAGTGAAGTTGAGGGGTTTCAAGGTATGTTGGATTCATTGCAACTGACACCATTAAGAAGTACATGGTGGCATTTTACTTCGTGTAACAAAAAAGAGGCAGGGAGGAGAGTGTATAGTAAAATAGATTGGGCATTAGGGGATTTAAAGGGATTGCAACAGTATGGGAAGGTGGAAGTTGATTTTCTTAATCCCTCAGTATCTGACCATTCCCCTATTTTGATTAAATGTTGTTCTTATACTACTTTACATCCTAGACCTTTCAGATTTTATCCTAACATAATGGAGCACCTAGATTTTAGAAGCACTATGAATCAAGTATGGGAGATGGAGATCACTGGACAACCTATGGTGCAGGTTTGGGAAAAATTGAAGCAATTAAAGGTGAAACTAAAGGATATAAACACATTTATGGCTGCATTTTCACAGAAATTACATGTATCAAGAGAGAAACTTGACATTATTCAGAGACAGATTCAGGATGACCTGATGAATCAAATGTTATTTGATCAGGAGAAAATGCTATTATTAGAAATTGAGAAGTGGAGCAAGGTGGAGGAACAGGTACTAAGGCAGAAGTCTAGAGCAACTTGGGTTGAGTGTGGAGATGCTAATTCTAAGTATTTCCATGCTCAATGGAAGATTAGATGTAGTCATAATGTTATTAGTTCCATCTACAATCTACACTGAGTAATATCAAGCTTACTGATCCGAGGGCAATTGAGGCTGAATTTATTGGGGGGTGTTTACTGGACTAATGGGTGCTAGTGCTAGTAGTGTGCCTTGTTTAAATGATGAGGTGAAGACACGTGTGTGCTTGACTCTACAACAATAGAAGGAGGTGATAAAAGAGGTAACACAGGAGGAGATTATTGAAGCTATCAAGAGTAAGCCTAAAGAAAAAGCTCCTGGGTGGATGGTTTTCCTATAGAGTTCTTCACAGGGAATTGGGATATTGTCAAAGGAGAGGTTCAGGAAGCAGTTCAACAATTCTTTATCACTGGTAATCTTTTACCTGCTATAAATACAACAACCATTACTTTAATTCCTAAATTTCCATCCCCTGCAAAGGTTAAGGACTATAGGCCTATTGCATGTTGCACATCTTTGTACAAAATCATTTCAAAAGTCCTTACAGGGAGATTAAAGATTGTAATAGCAGGGCTGGTTGGAAGGGCCCAATCTGCATTTATTGAAGGTAGAAGTATTTTGGATAATGTGATATTTAGCCATGAAATATTCAAAAGTTATGGAAGAAAATGCATATCCCCTAGATGTGTACTTAAAGTTGATATAAGGAAAGCATATGACTCACTAGAGTGGAGTTTCTTGTAGCAATTAATGATTGAGATGGGATTTCCTACTAAGTTCATTTCATGGATTATGACTTGTGTGACCACTGTATCCTATTCATTGTTATTGAATGGAGGATTAACAAAACCTTTTCATGCTAAGAGAGGATTAAGACAAGGAGATCTGATGTCACCTTATCTATTTGTAATGGCGATGAAGTATCTGGGTAGGGAACTACAACAACTCACAAAGAATGGGAACTTCAATTTCCATCCAAGGTGCAGGAAACTAAAGAGTATACATGTTTGTTTTGCCGATGATCTATTAATGTACTGCTGGGCTGATCTAATTTCTATTAGGCTCTTGAATGAAGCTTTCAAGAAATTTTCTAGAGCTTCAGAATTACATGCAAATGTAGATAAGAGCTCTTTGTATATAGCTGGAGTGCATGCTCATACTAAGCAAAAATTTCTGGAAGAACTTGGATACACGAAGGGCTCTATGCCTTTTAGACACTTGGGGGTTCCATTGGCATCAAAAAAGCTTAGTGTCAATTAGTTTATGCCTTTAATAGAGAGAATCATTGCCAAAGTGACATGCTGGTCAGCAAAACTATTATCATATGCTGGAAGAGTCCAATTGATAACATCTGTCATTTTTGGGGTCCAAGCTTATTGGGCATAGGTATTTGTATTGCCTAAGAAGTTTATTAAGACTATAGAACAAATTTGTAGGACCTTCTTGTGGAGAGGGGCAATAACTAATTCCAGGAAAGCTTTAGTGTCATGGGAAACAGTATGCAAACCACAAACTGCAGGGGGACTAAACATTATTGATCTTAAATTGTGAAATAAGGCTGCAATACTCAAACAAATGTGGAATATAGCTAGGAAGAAAGACTGCCTATGGATCCAATGGGCGCATAGTTATTTCATAAAGAACATGGGGATATAAACTGTCACTATACCTATTGTTGTTTCATGGGTAGTGCGAAAGATATTGAGTACAAGAGATTTGATAATCCAAAGGAAAAATGGACAAGGTGAGTTGATGATGAAATTTGCAAAGGTACATGAAGCTGGGAAGTTTTCCATAAAGAATATGTATAACTCTATCATGCCCATTTTCCCAAGAGTAGAATGGAAGAGCATTACTTTGAAACAAAGAGTACATCCAAGATTTAAATTCATAATGTGGCTAGCTGTGCAGAAAAGATTAGCTACTATTGAAAGACTTGAAAATTTTGGGATTCAAGTGCCATCTGAATGTGTGTTCTGTTCTAGAACTAAGGAAACCTTTGAACATCTCTATTTTGAATGACAAGTGACAAAGACATTATGGGGAAGAATGTGCAACTGGATGGGAATCCAAAGAAGTATTCACGACTGGAGAACGGAGATAGCTTGGATTAGTGAAATTGTGAAAAAGAAGATAGGAGGTGCTGAGATCAAGACTAGTATTTTTGTGATGATGGTATATATCATTTGGAGAGAAATGAACAAGATCAGGTTCCAACGAGGACGACTCAGTGCTGACAAGGTCCTTAGAGAGATTGGTATGCATATTCATCTAAGAGGACAACACAAGGCAAGCTGGACACCTATTCTACAAACTCTAAATAAATATCCTTAGAATAGTAGTTCCTTGTATGAGTTTATATTCTAGTTTTGTTTTCTGTATGATTTGGAAGTAGAGAGTTAGAATGAGAAATAGTTAGTCACTTAACTGTTTTGCTATGTATTTATCAAATTTTGGTTATAAATGAAATTCCATGTTACCAAAAAAAAAAATTCTAAGCATGAATTGATGATTTACTATGGCTTAATGATGTTTTCCCCTATGAACCCATGTGATCCCTATGTTTTCAAGTTATGAACTATATGTTGTGGGATTTTGATCTTAAAGGAAGAGTTATACAATTAAGCATGTGATGAGAGAATTGCATGAGTTTATGATATAATCCATATTTAACCCTTGTTTTCTAAATGTTGATGATTGAAAGAGGGTTTTTGGCCTTGAAAGGTGATTATGGAATTATGCACGTTTTTATGAAGGATTATGTAAATACTTTAAGGGTGCTTTGATAGTAAAGTACCAATGATGATGTTCTGTTGTGAAAGGACATTCTCATAAACACATACTAGCATGATGTGAAAGGCTTTCTCACATAACAAGGATTCTTAGGTTGAAAGGCTATTCTCACCTAATTGAATCAATGAATAAGAGCTATCTTAATGAAAATACTATTTTGTGGGATTTATGCTTAGCACCGAGTGGATATTGACACTGAGATGGAAGCTCTCCCATTAGTAGAAGTTGGGTTTCTAGAAGAAGTCTCATAGGATGGAAGCTCTCCCGCTAGTAGAGGTCGGGTTTCTAGTAACAATCTCTTTATCCCATAACTATGTGCCCCCACAATTGATTAACTAGTGGATCCACTTAAGCTAGAAGTTCATGGTTCAAGCTTAGGCAAGTAGAACAACCTTTGTCGATGTGGGAGACACTGGGTGATCATGTTATATCTCACATGGTCTCTATGTCGGTTAAGGCTAATTCCCACAACAAGACTAAAAGTGAACTACGGTTACTCAATGAGTATCTCATATGTGTTCAAAGGCTTTAGAGATGATGTTAGCTTGCATTGACGATGATTTATGATTTATGTTTTATAACTCTTTCATATGATGTTTTAGCTTGGTCAATTGCATGTCATGAAATGAAATGTCCCTTTTAGTATGTTTTAAATGTTTTTATGCATAACTATCATACTTAGTGCATTTTTGTACTAATGCATACTCTTGCCTATGTTTTTCCCAAATATAGTGTCCGACAGACAGGTTTCTGAGTCTCGTGGCAAGTAGTTGAGTTCGTTATTTCCTGAGCTTTGGTGAGTCCTCATGCTTCGTGGACGGAGTTTTTGTTTAGTTTTATTCGTGTATTTCTCTTTTGAATATGATGTATAGGCTAGGCCCATTTTCATTCTATTGTATTGGATGGCTATGATGAGACATGAATTTAGACTTCCACTTTTCATTTTATAAAATATTTTGGACTTGGACTATTGTTTTACTATTATTGTTTTATTTCTTATGTTATGTGAGCTATGTGGCTTGTATGGAGTCCTTCAGGGTTCTATACACCATGTTACATCGAGGGGGTACCCCTTGGCTGTGACAAACTTGGTAATCAGAGCCCAAGGTTTAGAATGGTCGTAGGATGTCTCATAAGCCACGTCTAGTAGAGTCTTGTTCATGAGTGTGAAGCGTGCCACATTTATTAATCAGAAGCTACAAGATATTTAGGAAACTCCACTTCTTTCATTACTCTAAAGTCGTGTGATAGAGTTTAACTCTATAAAGTCTTTCTCCTAATCCTTATCCTATGTTCTTCAGGATATGTCTACGTGAAGATCTTATACCAGAAGGAATGTGAGGGAGAATCTGGAACAAGAAGATCCTCCCCAAGCTCCTCCTCAAGTTCCGGTTGATCCTTTGGCCGAACAAGTTACAAATGCAAAGTTTAGATTGGCTTTTCAAGTGTTGGCTCGAGCTGTGATGGCCCACGCCAATAGGAAGGTGGTAGTCCCCGTGAACTCAAATGTGGGTACGGCGGCTTCAAGAGTGAGGGACTTTATGAGGATGAACCCTCCAGAATTTTATAGCTCCAAGGTTGAGGAAGATCCTTAAGAGTTTATCGATGAGGTCTATAAGGTACTTGCTATCATGGGAGTGACTTCGAGAGAAAAGGAGGAATTGGCCGTTTATCAATTGAAAGGTTTTGCTCAAGTGTGGTACAATCAATGGAAAGAAATAAGACCGATGGGAGCGGGCCCCATAGAGTGGGAAATGTTTAAATCTGCTTTTCTTGATAGGTTCTTTCCCCTTGAGATGAGGCAAACAAAGGTGCTTGAGTTCATTAGCCTTCGTCAACGAAGCATGAGTGTGAAGGAATATGCTCTAAAGTTCACACAACTATCCAAATATGTTCCAACAATGGTTGCCAATTCTAGGGCAAGAATGAGTAAGTTCATGTCGGGTGTGTCTGAAGTAGTGGTTAAAGAGTGTCGTACCACCATGTTTATTGGTGACATAGAAATCTCTCGGCTCATGGTCCATGCACAAGAAATTTAAGAGGAGAAACTCAAGGAAAAGTCTAGAGAGGTAAAAAGGGCTAAAAACGATGATGGTGATTTCTCTCATGCAAGGTCCGGTGGACAAGGTCGTCCTAAGTCTCGACAAGGGTTTTCCTGTCAAGGTTCCTCTAATGCTTCTCCTAAATTTAACAATGATAGGGTGTCTAACCCTAAACCTCAAGGAGGGAATGGTGGTAGATCTTTATTGGCTAGGTCTACCTGTACTAAGTGTGGGAAAAAGCACGATTGTAAGTGTCTAGCCGGCACAGATGGTTGCTTTAGTTGTGGAAAGAGTGGTCACAAAATGAGGGATTGCCCAATGCTTACGACAAAAGAAAGGGAAAGAACGCAAGCTCCTCCTAGTGGTTTGAATTCCAATGCTTCAAAGAAAAACCGCTGCTATGCTCTCCAAACCGGAGGTGACCAAGAGAGTTCTCCGAATGTAGTTACCGGTATGTTAAGAGTTTTTAAACTTAATGTATATGTTTTACTAGACCCCGATGCTACTTTGTCTTTTGTGACGTCATATGTGTCCATGAAGTTTGATGTGCTCCCCGATGTAATGTTAGAACCTTTTTCTGTCTCTACTCCTATTGGTGATTCTGTGGTGGCTAAGAGTGTCTATAGCATAGAGTTACTCTTGTTGACTTAGTAGATCTTGATATGTTAGACTTTGATGTCATTCTTGGTATGGATTGATTGCATTCATGTTATGACTTTATTGATTGTAGAACTCGTGTGGTCAAATTTTAGTTCCCAAATGAGCCTATCCTAGAGTGGAAGGGTGGAAATTCCATACCTAACGGTCAGTTTCTCTCTTGTCTAAAAGCTAGAAAGATGATTTCTAAGGGTTGCATTTACCATCTTGTTAGGTTGAGGGATGTAGATTCCAAAACCCCTACTCTTGAATCGGTCCCCCATTGTAAATGAGTTTCAAAAGTGTTCCTCGATGAACTACCCGATATTCCTCCTGAGCGGGAAATAGACTTCAATATTGACTTTTTCCCAGATACGCAACCTATTTCTATCCCTCCTTATAGAATGGCTCCGGTAAAGTTAATGGAGTTGAAAGAACAATTGAAGGATTTATTGGATAAGGGTTTTATCCGACCGAGTATCTCTCCATGGGATGCTCAAGTTTTGTTTGTTAGAAAGAAATATGGTTCTCTTTGTATGTGTATTGACTATCGTCAGCTGAACAAGGTGACCATTAAGAATAAGTATCATCTTCCAAGGATAAATGATTTATTTGACCAACTTAAAGGGGCAAGTTACTTCTCTAAGATTGATATTAGGTCGAGTTATCACCAATTGAGGGTGAAAGAAGATGATATTCCAAAGATGGCTTTTAGAACCCGATATGGTCATTATGAATTTTTGATAATGTCGTTTGGGTTGACTAATGTTACAGCGGGGATATGTTCGTAATTGTGTTCATTAATGATATTTTGATCTACTCGAGAAGGGAGAATGAGCATATTGATCATTTGAGGATTGTGTTGCAAATTCACAAGGACCAACAACTTTTTGCAAAGTTTAGCAATTGTGAATTTTAGTTAAGGTATGTAGTTTCCTTGGTCATATTGTTTCAAACAAGGGTATTGAGGTAGATCCTAAGAAGATGGATGCGGTCAAGAGTTGGCCTAGTCCTCTAACTCCTTCGGACATTAGAAGCTTTTTGGGTATGGCCGGTTATTATAGAAGGTTTGTTGAGGGATTTTCTTCCATTGATTCTCCTTTGACGACTTTGACTCAAAACAAGGCTTAATTTATATGGTCGGATGTTTGTGAGAGAATTTTCCAAGAGTTGAAAGATAGACTTAATTTCGCTCCGGTGTTGACTTTACCAAAAGGTACGGATGGCTTTGTGGTATATTTTGATGCCTCTAGAGTTGGGTTGGGATGTGTACTTATGCAAAATGGTAAGGTTATTGCCTATTCTTCAAGGCAACTTAAAATCCATGAGAAGAATTATCCGACTGATGACCTTGAATTAGCAGTGGTTGTTTTTGCCTTAAAGATATGGAGGCATTATTTGTATAGGGTTCATGTTGATGTTTTCACCGATCATAAGAGTTTGCAATATGTGTTTAACCAAAAGGATTTGAATCTTCGCCAAATAAGGTGGCTCGAATTATTGAAGGATTATGACATGAGTGTCCTTTATCACCTCGGTAAAGCTAATGTGGTAGCGGATGCTCCAAGTCGATTATCTATGGGTAGTGTTGCTCATGTTGAGGATGAAAAGAAAGAGTTGGTTCGAGATATCCATGGGTTGGCGCGATTAGGTTTTCAACTAGTATATTCCACCAAGGGCGATGTTATAGTTCATTATGGATCTGCATCTTCTTTTATGATGGATGTGAAGGCTAAGCAAGGTCATGATCCAATATTTGTTGAATTGAAAGAGGTGGTGCTTAAGAAGTCCGTTGATGCTTTCTCCCAAGGGGGAAATGGTGTGCTAAGGTATCAAGGTCATTTGTGTGTTCCTAATGTTGATGACTTGACGGAACAGATGTTGACAGATGCCCATATTTCTTGGTATTCTATTCACCCGGGAGACACCAAGATGTACCGTGATTTGCGGGATGTCTATTGGTGGAATGGGATGAAGAAGGATATTGTAGGATTTGTGGCTAAGTGTCCTAATTGTCAAAAGTGAAGGTTGAGCATTAGAAACCGGGAGGATTATCTCAAGACATTGATATTCCTACTTGGAAGTGGGAGGATGTGAATATGGACTTCATAGTAGGGTAGCCACATACTCGGCGACAACATGACCCGATTTGGGTAATAATGGATTGGATGACGAAATCTGTTAATGTCATTCCCGTCAAGGTTTCTTATTCGGCGGAAGATTATACTAAGTTTTATTTGAGAGAGATGGTGAGGTTGCATGGAGTGACCTTGTCCATTATTTCTGATCGAGGTACCCAATTCACTTCTCAGCTTTGGAAGTCATTCCAAAAGGATCTTGGTACCAAAGTTAAGCTTAGCACGACTTTTCATCCCCAAACTGATGGGCAAGCAGAGTGTACTATTCAAACTTTGGAAGACATGTTGAGAGCTTTTGTGATTGATTTTAAGGGTAATTGGGATGACCATTTGCCATTGATTGAGTTTGCCTATAATAACTATTATCACTCGAGTATTGATATGGCTACATTTGAGGCACTATATTGTATGAGGTGTAGATCTCTGATAGGTTGGTTTGAGGTGGGTGAAGTTGCCCTTATAGGTCTTGAATTGGTACATGAGGCCACAGAGAAGATTCGGCTTATTAGCAAGAGGTTGAAAATGGCTCAAAGTCGATAAAAGTCATATGCCGATGTTAGAAGAAGGGTTCTTGAGTTTGATTTCCATGATTGGGTTTATTTGAAAATCTCACCCATGAAAGGTGTAATGAGGTTTGGTAATAAAGGGAAGCTTAGTCCCCGTTTTGTAGGCCTATATGAGATTTTGAGGCGTGTTGGTAAGGTTGCATATGAGTTTGATTTGCCAAATGAGTTGGCATTGGTGCATCCAGTTTTCCATGTCTCTATGTTAAAGAAATATGTTGGTGATCCAACATCTACAGTTTCCTTAGAGGGTTTTGAAGTTAAAGAGAATCTTTATTAAAAACAGGTTCCGACTGAGATTTTAGACCGACAAATCAAGAAGTTGAGAAACAAGGAAGTTTCTTCCGAAAAGGTATTATGGAGGAATCACTTAGTTGAGGGAGTTACTTGGGAGGCCAAGGCCGATATGATGTCCCGATATCGTCATCTCTTTCCTTCTACTCCTACTCTAGCTTGAGGTAATGAGTTCCTCATGGTTTATACCTTGTTTTGGGAGTCATGTGTGTTTATGTGTTTTCCACGATATCCTTAGGTTATGTATGTTCATGAAAAAGCTTAAGTTTTGAAAGATATGACTTATCTGATTTATTTTCCTCATGCTGTTGTGCATTGAGTATAAGTTGCCTATAGACTTCATGAGATGATTTGTTGAACATACTTTAGCTATGCTTTTTGAGAGTGAATTGCATATGAGCTCCACTAGATTGTGTTGAGCATGCTTTTAGCTTGGAGAAGGTACTTCCTCCTTGGAAATGAAGTAATATTGAGATTTCATGCATATTGGGTTGCTAGATGTAGTTCCTACTTCCTTATAATGCATTTGAGTATGTTTAACTTGGAGTTGATGTTTCCTCCTTGTTTATGTGCATTGCATGCATAATGGGCTAATGGAGTTAGTTTCACCCCTCTTTTGATGTTTTGCGGACGTCCTAGATTGGAGTCGATAGTTCCTCCTTAGTTGTATGCATTGCATTGTTAGGTTGGGTTGTTAGTTCCTCTCCTACACTTTTAGAACCAGTTTGAATCTCATTTGAGGATGAATGGTCCCAAGGGGGAGATATTATAACACCCTGTATTCTAAAAAGACCAAAATAGCAGCTTTTCAGATATTGCAGGTGCCGAACCACGCCA
This sequence comes from Solanum stenotomum, assembly GCF_019186545.1. Classification (NCBI taxonomy): domain Eukaryota; kingdom Viridiplantae; phylum Streptophyta; class Magnoliopsida; order Solanales; family Solanaceae; genus Solanum; species Solanum stenotomum. The sequence goes on along the minus strand of NC_064284.1, from coordinate 37,613,154 downwards.
GCCACCCACGGCCCGTGGAGTGGACCACGGACCATAGGTGTGGTCCGTGGTTGGCATGCCTGAGTAGGATCTGAGGGTCTAGGACCACGACACGACCTACAGACCATAGGTCAGACCACGGTCCGTGGTTCGAAGACCCCAAGATCACCCTCTCTGACCATGAACGATGGTCCACCAAGATGGGCCGTGGGTCAGACCACAGTCCTTCGACTAGGGTCCGTGAATGGTCATCTGTCAATTATTTGTAGGGGTAGTTGGGTCTTTTACTAATTAATTAATTCCTATACTATATCGTTTTGCCTAAGTCTAGGACCCCTATATAGGTCTTTTTACCCCCAAATTAAACCCATTTACTTCATTCTTCCAAATTCTCAAAACTTTTCTCAAATATCTACTCTCTAGAAAGTTGAAGAAGAAAAAGATTCAACGTAGGATTTCAAGATAAGGTCTCAATTCCTCTATTGAAGATAAGCAATTGGACTTGAGGTATGGTAGTTTTCATCCATAAATCCCTCTCATTCATGGAGTCCCCAAATTCATGTATTTCAAAAAGTAGAATTCCCCAATTTAGTTAAGGTTTTATTCAATCACCATGGGCTCTCATGATTTTTGAATTGAATGATTGAATTTTGATTTTCTAAGCATGAATTGATGATTTACTATGGTTTTATGATGTTTTTCTCTATGAACCCATGTGATCCCTATGTTTTCAAGTTATGAACTATATGATGTGGGATTTTGATCTTAAAGGATGAGTTCTATAAAATTAAGCATGTGATGAGAGAATTGCATGATTTTATGATGAAATCCATATTTAACCCTTATTTTGTAAGTTGTTGATAATTGAAAGAGGGTTTTTGGCCTTGAAAGGTGATAATGGAATTATGCATGTTTTTATGAAGAATTATATAAATGCTTTAAGGGTGTTTTGAGAGTAAAGTACCAATAATGATGTTGTGTTGTGAAAGGACATTCTCATTAACACATACTAGCATGATATGAAAAATTTTCTCACATAACAAAGATTCCTAGGTTCAAAGGCTACTCTCACCATTGAATCAATGAATAATAGATATCTTAATGAAATAGCTTGGATTGGAAAGATGACATGCCTTTCTATGGATAATGATAATAAGTAAGAAAATACTATTCCGTGGGATTTATGCTTAGCACCGAGTGGATATTGAGATCGAGATGGAAGCTATCATGTTAGTAGAGGCCAGGTTTGTAGAAGAAGTCTCATGAGATGGATGCTCTCCCGCTAGTAGAGGTTGGGTTTCTAGTAACAATCTCCTAATCCCATAACTATGTGCCCCCTAGGTTGATTAGCTAGTGGATCCACTTAAGCTAGAAGTTCATGGTTCTACCTTAGGCAAGTAGAACAACTTTTTTCGGTGTGCGAGACACCGGGTGATCATGTTATAGCTCACATGGTCTCTATGTCGGTTAAGGATAATTCTCACAACAAGACTAAAAGTTAACTAAGGTTACTCAATGAGTATCTCATATGTGGTTAAAGGCTTTAAAGATGATGTTAGCTTGCATTGACCATGATTTATGACTTATGTTTTATAACTCTTTCATATGATATTTTAGCTTGGTCAATTGCATGTCATGAAATGAAATGTCCCTTTTAGCATGTTTTAAATGTTTTTATGCATACCTAACATATTTGGTGCATTTTTGTACTAACGCATACTCTTGCCTACATTTTTCCCAAATGTAAGGTCCGACAGACAGGTTTCCGAGTCTCGTGTCTAGTAGCTGAGTTCGTGATTTCCCAAGCTTTGGTGAGTCCTCATGCTTCGAGGATGGAGTTGTTGTTTAGTTTCTTTCGTGTATTTCTCTTTTGAACATGATGTATGTGTTAGGCCCAATTTCATTCAATTGTATTGGATGGCTATGATGAGACATGAGTTTAGACTTCTGCTTTTCGTTTTATAAAATATTTTGGACTTGGACTATTGTTTTACTCTTATTTTTCTATTTCTTATGTTATGAGAGCTAAGTGGCTTGTATGGAGTCCTTCGGGGTTCTATACGCCATGTTACATCTATGGGGTACCCCTGGGTCATGACAACATGCCATCACGCCAATTTTGGATAGTTACAATGAGTTTCATATTAATTTCAAAATTGAGAGGAAAAAGAAAAAAAATCACACAGCGAATTCTAGAGAGGGAGATAGAGCGCGAGAAAACAACGTGAGAGGAGAAAGGAAAGCAAGAGAGATAGAGGAGAAGAGTAGTGAACAAGAGAGGAAGAGAGAGAAGAGAGATTTTCTATAAAATCCTAAGTATAGCTATGTTAGATGAAAATTTGAAAGTATCGTCATGTTATGTATATATAGTAGCTATGTTTAGTTATGTAACTTTTTCCTTCAATTAAGTTAGAGTTATGCTCATTCCAAAGTAAACCATTTCCATTGATTAAGTATAGAAATATATAAGAGATAATTTTAGAGACTACCCTCCACATTCTACTCCATCACACTAAGCTCTCTTGTGGTATATGATATTACACTTACCTTCCTAGATTATTTTGTATTTTCTTGTAACAATTCCTTAAACTTATTTATTACCAATATTAATAAAACAAAAAAGACAAATTTTCTATTTTCTAATATTAATTTCTTCCAATTAATTAATATTTTCAAAGCATCTCATTTAATAAATAATTTAAATAAATAAAAATACAGTTCCTTAAGTTTAGAGAACTCTCACTTTTAATGTTGAAGAGATAAAAATTGAGTTTGAAGAATCTTATCAAACATTTGATTTGCAAAATCATTGAATTTGTTTCACTAGTCAGAAAGTGTAATCACATACAAAGATGAACTATATCATATAAAGCCACAATCTAAAATTGTACATATTACAATTGTTTATTTCTTAGAGAAGAAATCTTCACAAGAATTTTCACTGGAACTTGACGGGAATTGATGTATATTTTATATTTTATTTATATTAATAATAAATAGGATCAATGAATTGTTGCAAGAAAACTACAATAAGGGAGGTAAGCACAATATGGTAAATCATAGGGAGGTGAGTTTAACAGAGAAAAATGTGAAGGGAGATGTGAAGGGAGGTCTCTAAAATTTTTCTCAATATAAAATTTCAAAATATGATTTTTGTGTACTTGGCCAAGGAGGTAGCCTATTTGTCACATGGTAATCACATTTAATAGCTTATGCCCATAGCTCTCAGGAAAGATTTTTTTTTCATGCAACCATGAAAGACAAACTTAAGTAAGATACAAAAGCTTTCTTTCGACAATTTTATTCTGATGAGGAGTATTTGGACAAGTCATTTGATGAAGAATTCCCTTTTCATGAGAATACTGGAAGAAGTCATCTAAGATATATTTTCCACCATTATTACTGCAGAGACATATTATCTTCTTCCCAAACTCATTTGCAACATCATCTTTGAACTCCAGAAACTTGGATAATGCTTCACTTTTTCTTTCAAAAATTTCACCCAGTGAACCTTGAGTTATCATCGACCAACACCATAATATAGAGATGACCACTATAACTTGGTGTTCTTCTTAGTCCCATCAAGAATTTAAACAACATGATTCTCTGATTTGATGACATTTTCAAAGTAAGATGATGAGATTTTTCATATTGACAGCCTTGACAAATCACGTCTTCACGTACATTCTTCAAAGTTTGCAAGCTATCTACCAATTTTTTTAGAAAAAAAATTGTTGTAGTATTTGATAACCTGCATGACCTAATCGAGCATGTCAAATTACGACATTATAAGTTTGGCTTGCTTTCTTTACATAAGCTTCATTTTCTAACATAAGAAACAAAGAATCGTTCTTTTCGCTAGTAAAAAATAACATCAACAGATATTTCCTTTACATTTCATCATCCTGCAACTTGATACTTTTGTATTTATCACCAGCAACCTCAATCTTCACAACACCTTCATTTGCTACCGAATATTGAGTTATCTGATGTGATAATGACTCGGTCTCCATGATAATCTCGTATCTCCGAGAATAAAGAATCATCTATAGTTACATGATGTGAGCATCCTCAATTAACGATCCACTCTTTCCTCTTATTGTTGTTGGCATACTTGAAAGAATCTTGTGCTGGCTTTTGTCAAACAGCTTGGATACTAAAACATTGATCCCATTTCATTTGTTCATTTGCTTCGTTATTGCACGTGATATTGGCTTTGAAAAGTTTCACTCATCAATTCTTTTTATATGTCCATTTTTTTCATATATGTAGCACTTTCTGTTGTAATGTGAATTTTCACCTTTTTCCATACTTATTTTTTCTTCTTTACTTTTATCCCAAGTTGATGTATTCTTCTTGTTCGGTTTTTCTTTAAAAAGTAGATAATCAGATTAAAGATTATTAGCCATTTGTTTACCCAAATCTTCTTGATTAGAAAATAAATTCTCCAGTTCTTCAACATATGGTTGTTGCGCTCATTCTTGAACGAAAGTGACAAAGGATCATACTCCTTTTTCAATCCACGAATAAGATAGTGTTGTAGGCATGACTCGCTAATCTTCACTACCAGATCAATCTTGAATTTAAACACAAATACTTTTAACTCGCAAAAAGTAATTTGAGATTGACATACCTACATGTTGCAACATTGGAAACTCATTCTCCAAAAATTGCAGTTTTGCTATACTTTTCTTGATAACTACCATTCGAGGGTGTGCCAAACTTCTTTTCAAGAGCTAACATCAGAAATATGATCAATAAAATTCCTTAGTAATAGAAGTATTCAAACCAAAGAGAGTTTTTTGCACTTGATCTTAAATTTCCTTCGATTTGTCATTCTCAAGAGTATGGAATGGGATTATTGAATTCAGGTCCTACAATTAAATCTCATAGATCTTGAACTTAAAGGTATGCTTCTTTACTCATTCTCCAATACTCGTAGTTAGTACCTACAAGTTTTTCTATTCCATATTGAGCATTTCCCCCATTTGAGGCTTCCATTGCTACAAACGGTAAAAGATTTTCCTTAACACTTCCAAACTTTTCCAACAGGGTTGTAACACCTTGCAACTTTACTCTTAGAGTCTGAATCGTTCGTCTTAAGTATATGAGCTTGAACCGGGTGATGTACTACTTGCTCATGTGTTTAAGGTCTGTTACCAAGTGTATCAAGGGTATTGTAAGTGATTTATGGTCATAAGGGACCTCTAACACTAAGTCAAGTTCAAAGTCTTTCTATAGGCTAAGTTTTTCGCATTAGTTTATGCTAGAGTCAACTTAAAATAACCATATCTTTCAGTATATAAAGAACTAGGTGAACCACAAATTATCAAATTAAAAATATATTAGTCTTCTTTCCAACACCACCAAGTTTGCATCAATTGAAGTTCAGAGTAAAAAGTTATACTCTTTTTACTGGACAATGTCTAGCCACGCACTGGGCCGAGGATATTTCCGCGTGGGCACACGCCGATGCAGTGGCTATTGCGTTCCTGCACAGTTGGATGTGCGCCTGAGGAGTTCTCCGCACAGGCGCACATGAGTTTAAGGCTTTAATGACCCTTCAAAAACATGATTCACCTCCATTGTTCATAAAATTACCCTAGAAAGAAAAGTTTTGAAGAAACTAGCTTCCTCCAACGTTCATCCATCATCCAAGGTAAGATTTAACCACAAAACTTCTTAATTTCTTCATCTTAACACGAATGAATGACACCTCGTAAAATACATAGATTTTTCAAGAAATCTCCTCAAGAACCCATCTCAAAGGTTTAAGAAAGGTTTTGTAGGTCTTCTTCTTCCAATATCATTCTTTTCTTTGGTAATTGGAGCGATTAAGGTATGTAAGACTTCAATGATGAATTCCTTTCACCCTCATATTCAAGATTTATCAATGTTCGTGAACTAAATTCCATAATTAGGGTTATCAAACCCACTTTCAAATTCTTCCATAATCTTGACCCAAATTTCACGATTTCTTTAAATTAATTATTCAAGATTAAATATTCTTGAGCTATGTACTTCCTTTTTATACATAGTAAGGGTTTACATTGTTATTCTCGTGAGTTGTTGACATGACATTGTTATGATTTCATTAAGCTTATATTTCAAAGAATGATTTTACAGTCTTTATGCTATTATGAAAATTAATTACAAATACTTATGAGCTATGCAAGTTAGAAAACTTTCTCCTGATTTAAGTTAAATACATGACTTTGAAAAATATATTTTAGAAAGATTTGAGCTTTGACTCACAGATTTGAGCTTGGTCTCACCCTTTAATCAGATAGACATATAGTTTATCAAACTATGAGCATATTACATAAGTATATTATTTTGGGAGTAGTATTGAGCATCAATATGGGATAAGAGTTCAGGCAACTCAAATCCCATAAACTACGTAGCCAGCATAGACAGGATCGTACCGTAAGACGGGCGAGTGACTCTAGCAATGTGCGTAAGATGTTGTATCATCACGAGGCTCATAGTGATGGTTGTCGGTTAGAAAAACTCCCCAGTAAAGTAAAGAGTATTTATATACATACATACATAAATATATATATATATATATATATATATATATATATATATATATATATATATATATACCAGTTTAGTTCAGAATTTTCTATTACTACATTATATTTGTGAAGCTTAAATGATTTTATCTCATATGTATGCTTTACTTCAATTGAGTTATATTTCAGTCTTATTATATACTTGTACATTCAATGTACTGATGTCATTCGACATGCATCATCTTATGATCCAGATACAGATTTTTAGTATCATCAACAGGCGCATCGTTTACGTCACCCAACTTCTTACCAGGTTTTGGTGGGGCCTCCATGCTTTCGGAGGACTCCAGTCATATATTTGCTTTAATAGTTTTATTTAAGGTTGTCATGGGTTTGTCCCGACACCTATCTTAGACAGTAGAAACTTCATAGATAGGCAATGTTAGAGGGTCTCTCGGTATTTATCTTCACATATTTTGTTAAACTATTACCGTTTGCATTCAGTATTCTGAGAAAGTTCAGACAATATTTGACTTAAATGTTTCCCCTTCAGTTATTTAAAACGAAAAATGTTTGAGTAAGTCTTCTGCTAAGTAGTCAGTCAGGCCAAGGGTTGGAGTGGGGATCACCAATGGTTCTCGAGTGCCGGCCACGTCCATGGTGTAGGCTCGAGGCGTGACTAACTTGGTATCAGAGCACAGAGTTCAAGTGTCCTAAGGTGTCTATGAAGCAGTGTCTAGTAGAGTCCTTTTTATTAGTGTGAAGCGCACCACATCGATGATAAGGAGGCTATAAGATATTAGGAACTGTCTCTTTTTTCTTATACTCCCATTTGTGCGATAGAGTTTAACTCTATAAAATTTTCTTCTAACTCGTGTCGACACATGTCTTTTCAGATCATGTCTCCACGAAGAGCTGTTTGAGGAGGTCCAGTTAGGAAGAATGTAAATCCTCAAGGTCAAGAAGCTCCCAATGCACAAGAAGTCCAACCCCCTAAGGGAGATGTCACCAATCCTAAGTTCAAAAATGCTATTCAAATGCTGACTGAGGTTGTGGCAAATAAATTTGATCAACAAATAGTGGGTCGTTAAGATGCGACTGATACTTCTAGAGTTCGAGAGTTCTTAGGGATGAATCCCCCGGAGTTCACGGGTTCAAACCTCAGCGAGGATCCATAAAACTTTGTGTATGAGATTCAGAAGAGTTTGAAGTTATGCATGTTGTTGAGACAGAGCGTGTTGAGTTGGTTTCATATCAGCTCAGTGGTGTTTCCAGGATATGGTACTAACAGTGGAAAAAGACTAGAGGAGAAGATGCAGCATTCTTAGGCTGGACTGTATTTGAGAATGCCTTCTTGAGGCGCTTCTTTCCTCGAGAGATAAGGGAGTCAAAGGTAAGAGAGTTTCTTAACCTGAAGCAGGAGTCTATGAGCGTGCAAGAATACAGTCTCAAGTTCACCTAGTTATCTCGCTATGCTCCAAAGATGGTGGCTAATATGAGGAGCAAAATGAGCTTGTTTGTGTCGGGACTCTCCCGTTTATCAACTAAGGAAAGTAAGGCGACCATGTTGATAGGAGACATGGACATAGCTAGGCTTATGATTAATATGCAACAGGTGGAGGAGAATAAGCTGAAGGATAGGGAAGACTATCGAACTAAGAGGTCAAGACAACAAACTATGAGTCAGTCCAGTAGAAGACCAGAAATGGAAATCGATCATCCTTTCAGTAGAGGTCATTTGGACATGCTTCATCATCAGTTAGTGCACCTGCACCAAAAACAGAAATGATCACCGAATCCAAAATTCTCAAAATTTCCAAGCTAAGGGTCTTCAGTCTCGTAGAAGACGGGGTTTTTGGAGCCCACCTTGTGCTAAGTGCGGTAGGACCCACCCAGGAGAGTGTCGCGATGGCACAAATGATTGTTTTAAGTGTGCTCAAATGGGTCACTTTCTAAGAGATTGACCAAAGGAGAGGCAAGGTAATGTGAGTAATAGAGCCCAATCTTCTTCAGCAGCTCCAGCAATCAGGCCTGCCCAAAAAAGTGCTACTTCATGAACATTCGGGGTACAAAACGTTTGTATGCTATGGCTAGTCTACAGGATTAGGAGAACTCACATGATGTTGTTACTGGTATGCTTAAAGTCCTTTTTCTTGATGTTTATGCCTTACTTGATCCAGGTGCGAGTTTATCTTTTGTAACTCCATACGTAGTCATGAGGTTTGGAACTTGTCCCAAACAACTTCTTAAGTCATTTAATGTTTATACACCTATTAGTAGAGTCTATTTTAGCAGAAAAAGTCTATCATGATTGTACCATCTCTATTCATCACAAAGACACCATGGCTGATTTAGTTAAATTAGACATGGTGGATTTTGATGTCATTCTAGGCATGGATCAACTTTATGCTTCTTATGCCTCGATCGATTGTAGAACTTGAGTGGTCAGGTTGCAGTTCCGTAATGAGCTAGTCTTAGAATGGAAGAGTAATCCAATAGTGTCTAAGGGTCGTTTCATCTCATTCCTTAAGGCTAGAAAGTTAGTCTCCAAGGGGTGAATCTACCACTTAGTCAGAGTTAATGACTATAGTGTTGAGACACCACCTCTTCAGTCAATCCCAGTCGTAAATGAGTTCCCAAAAGTTTTTCCCAACGATTTTATCGAAGTCTCTCCCAAAAAGGAGATAGACTTTGGAACTGATGTCCTTTCTGATACTCAACCCATCTCTACTCCACCATACAGAATGGCTCCATTTGAGCTAAAAGAGTTAAAAAATAGTTGAAACATCTCCTTGATAAGGGCTTCATCCGACCAAGTATATCTCCTTGGGGAGCTCCGGTCTTATTTGTCTAAAAAACTGATGGTTCTCTTAGGATGTGTATCGATTACCGCCTGTTGAACAAGGTCACCATAAATAATAAGTATCCTCTTCCAAAAAGTGATGACCCTTTCTACCAACTTCAGGGTGCCTCTTGCTTTTCTAAGATAGACCTTAGATCTAGCTACCATCAGTTGAAAGTGAGAGAAAGTGGCATCCTGAAGACAGCTTTCAGGACCTCTTACAGTCATTATGAGTTCCTTGTCATGTCCTTTAGTTTGACTAGCGCTCCTGCAGCACTCGTGGATCTCAAAATAGAGTATTTATGAAGTATCTGGATATGTTTGTTATTTTATTCATCAACGATATCTTGATCTACTCTAGAAACGATGAGGATCATGCCAGTCATCTTAGAATAGTCCTCCAAACTCTTAAGGATCATGAGTTATTTCCAGGTTTTCAAAGTGTGAATTTTGGCTTGAATCTGTGGCGTTCTTAGGCCACATTGTGTCTGGCGAAGGTATTTGAGTTGATTCTCAGAAATAGAGGTAGTGAAGAATTCGCCCAGACCCACATCCTCGACTGGCATAAGAAGTTTCTTAGGTTTGGTTGGTTACTACAGAAGGTTTGTAGAAGGATTTTCATCTATTTCGTCCCCAATTAACTAAGTTGACCCAGAAGAAGGCTAAGTTTCAATGGTCTGAGGCTTGTGAGAAAAGCTTTCAAGAATTGAAAACTTGATTGACTACTGCTCTAGTATTAACCCTGCCATAGGGACCATAAGGTTTTGTTGTATACTACGATGCGTCTAGAGTTGGACTTGGTTGTGTGTTGATGCAGAATGGTAAGGTTATAGCATATGTATCTAGGCAGCTGAAAATCCATGAGAAAAATTATCCGACTCATGATCTCGAATTGGAATTAGTGGTGTTTTTTATTAAGATATGGTGTCATTATCTCTATGGCGTGCATGTGGATGTGTTCACTGACCACAAGAGCCTTCAATATGTTTTCAGTCAAAAGGAGCTTAACCTTAGGCAGAGGAGATGGCTAGAGTTACTTAAGGATTACGACATGAATATTTTCTACCACCCAGGTAAGGCTTAAATTATTGATGATGCCCTTAGCAGGTTGTCCATGAGAAGTAATACTCATGTTGATGAAGAAAAGAAAGAGTTAGAAAAGGAAGTGCACAAAATTGCACGTTTGGGAGTTCGTTTAGTAGACTCCAGTGAAGGTGGAGTTGTTGCAATGAATGGGGTTGAATAATCATTGGTGTTGGAAGTGAAAGAGAAGTAAGATAAGGACCCCATCCTACTTGAGTTGACGGCAAATGTTCATAAATAGAAATTGATGGCTTTTGAACAAGGGGGAGATGGTGTGTTGAGATATCAAGGTATATTGTGTGTTCCAAAGGTGGATGAGCTCCAAGAGAGGATCATGGCAGAAGCTCATAGTTCAAGATATTTGATCCATCCGGGTTCCACCAAGTTGTACCAAGACTTGAGAGATGTTTATTGGTGGAATAGTATGAGAAGGTGTATTGCATATTTCGTTGCTAAGGGACCAAATTGCCAACAAGTCAAGGTTGAACACTAAAGACCATGTGGTGTGTCTCAGAACATAGCTCTTCCGGAATGGAAGTGGGAGATGATTAATATGGACTTCATTACTGGTTTGTCGCGATCTCGCAGACAACATGATTCAATTTGGGTGAATGTAGATCGGATGACTAAATCAGCCCATTTCTTTCCGATAAAGACTACAAATTCAGCAGAAGAGTATGTCAGTCTATACATCCGTGAGATAGTCCGACTTCATGGAGTCCCTTTGTCTATCATTTCAAATAGGTGTGCACAATTTATCGCTCGGTTTTGGAAGTCATTTTAGAAAGGTTTGGGTTCCAAAGTAAATCTTAGTACTACTTTTCATCCTCAGACGGATGATCAAACAGAGCGCACAATTCAAACCTTAGAGGACATGTTGAGAGCATGTGCCATGGATTTCAAAGGAAATTGGGATGAACACTTGCCTCTACTAGAGTTTGCATACAATAACAGTTATCACTCCAGTATCAAAATGTCTCCTTATGAGGCCCTTTTATGGGAAAATATGTAGATCTCTTATTGGCTGGTTAGAAGTTGGTGAAGCTGAGTTGATAGGGCAAGACTTGGTTCACCAAGCCATGGAGAAGGTGAGGACTGTTCAAGGAAGGTTGAAAACAACGCAAAGTCGTCAGAAATCCTATATATATGTTAGCAGGAGAGATTTGGAGTTTGAGGTTAATGACTTGGTCTATTTGAAGGTTTCGCCCATGAAGGGTGTTATGAGGTTTGGTAAGAAAGGGAAGCTTAGTCCCTGTTATATTGGTCCTTACCAGATTACAAAAAGGGTTGGTAATGTAGCTTATGAGTTGGAGCTACCATCAGAATTATCGGTTGTTCATCCAGTATTTCATATCTCCATGCTTAAGGAATGTTTGTTTGATCCATCACTAGTCGTTACCACATAGGGTATTGGTGTGAATGATACTTTGTCCTATGAAGAGATTTCGGTCCAGATTCTTGACCGTCAGGTTCGCAAGTTGAGGACCAAAGAGGTTGCATCAGTCAAAGTTTTATAGGGGAATCAGTTTGTTGAAGAGGCTACATGGGAGGCCGAAGAAGATATCAAAACAAGATACCCTCATATATTCGTCCCTCTAGATGTTGATGTTGAAGGTAATGACCCTTTCCCTATTTCAGATTTAGTGTCTATTCGTGTGTTGAGTGCTTCCATTTAAGTATTTGTTGGTGTATTTTACTCTATGCATTGTATTTGGGCCATTGTGCATTTCGTTGTTAAGTCATCATTCGAGGACGAATGATCCCAAGGGGGAGATATTGTAACACCTCGCAAATTTACTCTTAGAATCTGAATCACTCGTCTTAAGTATATGAGCTTGAACCGGGTGATGTACTACTTGCACATGTATTTTAAGGTCTGTTACCAAATCTATCAAGGGTATCATAAGTGATTTATGGTCATAAGGGACCTCTAACACTAAGTCAAGTTCAACGTCTTTCTATCGGCTAAGTTTTTCACATTAATTTATGCTAGAGTCAACTTCAAATGACCATATATTTTAGTAATATAAAGAACTAGGTGAACCAGTACTTATCAAATTAAATATCTATGAATCTTCTTTGCAACGCCACCAAGTTTGCATCAATTGAAGTTCAGAGTAAAAAGCTATGCCTTTTTTACTGGACAATGTGTTGCCACGCGCGACCAAGGCTATTTCCGCACGGGCGCGCGCCGAGGCAGTAGCTAGTGCGTTCCTCTGCAGTTGCCAGCGCGCGGGCGTCCGAGGCTATAATGACCCTCCAAAAATGTGATTCACCTCCATAGTTCATAAAATTACCCTAGAAAGAAATGTTTTCAAGAAACTAACTTCCTCCAAAGTTCATCCATCATCCAAGGTAAGATTTAACCACAAAACTTCTTAATTTCTTCATCTTAACACGAATTAATGACTCCTACTCATAAAATTCATAGATTTTTCAAGAAAGATCCTCAAGAACTCATCTCCCAGGTTCAAGAAAGATTTTGTAGGTTTTCTTCTTCCAAAATCATTCTTTTCTTCGGTAATTGGAGCAATTAAGGTATGTAAGACTTCAATGACGAATTCCTTTCATCCTCATATCCAAGATTTATCAATGTTCATGAACTAAATTCCATAATTAGGGTTATCAAACCCACTTTCGAGTTCATCCATAATCTTGACCCGAATTTCACGATTTCTTTATATTAATTATTGAAGATTAAAGATTCTTGACCTATGTACTTCCTTTTTATACTTCGTAAGGTTTTACATTGTTATTCTCGTGATTTGTTGATATGACATTGTTATGATTTCATGAAGCTTATATTTCAAAGAATGATTTTAGAGTCTTTATGCTATTATGAAAATTAATTACAAATAATTATGAGCTATGCAAGTTAGAAAACTCTCTCATGATTTAAGTTATATACATGATTTTGAAAGATATATTTTAGAATGATTTGAGCTTTGACTCATAGATTTGATCTTGGTCTCATCCTTTATTCAGACAGACAAATAGTTTATCAAGCATATTATACAAGTATATTATTTTGGGAGTAGTATTGAGCACCAATATGGGGTAAGAGTTCAAATAACTCAAATCCCATAAACTACGTAGCCAGCTTAGATAGGATCGTATCATAAGACGGGTGACTCCTCACCTGCCTCAGGAAGGCTTTTTAGTGAATCCATCAATTGCGTTCTATACCCCGGTAAGATATAGAGCGGCTCTAACAACGTGGGTAAGACATTGTATCATCACGAGGCTCATAGTGATGGTTGTCGATTAGAGAAACTCTCAGTAAAGTAAAAAGTAAAGAGTAAAAAGTATATATATATTCCAGTTTAGTTCAGAATATGCTATTACTGCATTATATTTGTGAAGTTTAAATGATTTTATCTCATATTTATGTTTTACTTCAGTTGAGTTTTATTTCAGTCTTTCAGTCCAATTATTGTTTCACTCAGCCTTATTACATACTAGTACATTCAATGAACTGATATCCTTCGACCTGCATCGTCTTATGATGCAGATACAGGTGTTCAGGCTCATCGTTGATAGCACCCAACTTCTTACCAGCTTTTGGTGAGGCCTCCTTGCTTTCGGAGGACTTCAGTCATTTATTTACTTTAATAGTTTTATTTAAGGTTGTCGTGGTTCTATCCCGACACCTATCTCAGACAATAGAGGCTTCATAGATAGACAATGTTAGAGGGTCTCTCGGTATTTATCTTTAGATATTTTGTTAAACTATTATTGTTTACATTCAGTATTCCCAGACAGATCAAACAATATTTGACTTAAATGTTTCCCCTTCAGTTATTTAAAACTAAAAATGCTTGAGTAAGTCTTCTGCTAAGTAGTCAGCCAAACGAAGGGTTCGCTTGAGGATCACCAATGGTTCTCGAGTGTCGGCCACGTCCAGGGTGTAGGCTCAGGGCGTGACAAGGATAAACGGATAGACAAGAAGACTGAAAAGAATAAAGTGTGTCTCCTTCAACCTAGCTCTTGATACCATATAACAAAAGAGAGAAGACAAGAATAGTAAAGAAGGAACAAAAAGAAATAATTGAAAGCTTTTCTTGAATAGAAAATATAGTTGCTTAATTATAAGAGAAAAGCAGAGTGTGTATAGACTCTGTATTAACTGACTCCTACTTTTAATATAATTCCTAACTTATAGTGTTTTATTTCACTAAACAAATTCCTAAGCTCACTCCTAAAGCTCCTAAATCTCAGGCTACTTTCAAAGGTAAACAAACCTCACCTGATCAATAGTTATTTTGACCTGGTAAATGCAGTGAAATAAACAATAGTAAGTTGCATTAATTTGTTACATTAATGGAATCATTTTCTTTTATTGAGTTTTTTTTTTTTTGTTTTAAGGAGATTATTTCCTTTTGATTCCAATGCTAGAATCATTTTTAAAAATTATAGGTTCAATTATTATTTTTCGAGTTTAAAAGAGTTTAAGTATTAGGAAAAAAGAATTATTTAATACTAAATATATTTTCAAAACATGACATTTTAAGTTTGAGTTCACATTGTAAGATTGTATGCAAGTTGCTAAACAACGGGACTCTAAATTAATTTATTAGAGTAGAAGACGACACTTACCTTCTTCTTCTTTCTTTGATTATTGTGGTGTTCGGATCCACTTTCGTGCATCTTAACAAATTCCACAAGATACTTGTCACCTTCTACCAGAAATATGTATCAGGCAACTCTATCCACCAAGGCTATGACAGATGAGAAGAATCACCTAGCGTTTTTCGGCTTCGCTGGAATTTGAACTTAAGACCTCAAGGTTGACCGCTAAGTCACACCCTTAAGTGCAATACAACACTTACTTAAAATATTTGCTTTGTCAAATATATTACATAAATTAAAATAAAAATATATCAATAATACGAAAAGATTTTAAAAAATTAAATATATTCAAGTATGTATGATTTTTTTATATATATATAATGCAAGAACTAGACTAATTTTTAGAAACTGTTCTTTATTTTATGCACACGATACTAATTGTCATCTTGATCCATAAGAAAATATACAGATAGGACCAAATGACTAATTGCTTATAAATTATTGTATTAATAGTGAAAAGTACAAAGAAGGATTTTCCTTTATTTTATTTTATCTTTTATACTTTTAAATATATCTTTTATTATTCTTTAGTAGAATCTTATCTTGCATCACCTAAACATATATCATTAATTTTTTTTCCTATTCCTTAACCACACTCCCTTCCCCTACCCACTGAAAGAACAAAAATTGAATTATAAAAATAGAGTAAATTGTGTTCGTATTTAAAAACCTAGAAGAGTTATAAATTCATATATATACCATGAGCTACATTATTTAGACAACTATATGTAACGATGAATCAAAATTCATGCATAAATGGTATTTTTTCTATTTCATATTAAGTGAATTTTTGGGTCTTTCTTCGTTGTTCAATCAAAATTCAATATAAATGTTTGAATTTGTTCCCACATTTACCCTGAAATTTGATATTTTCTAGAAATATATATTCAAAATAAACTACAAAAAACTCCTTTTGTTAATCAATAAATTTTAAATATATTTCAATCAAAATAGAGTAGTCAAAGTTTGAACTTCTAAACATTTAGTTTATATATACTAATACAAGGTTGCATATTTGTTAGTATTTTAATAATATTTATATGTTATTTATGTAACTATATATTTCGTATGGTACTTGGTATTTTGATATATAATTTCTAGATATCAAATACCACATCGAATACCAAATAAATTAATATGTATACTATATACCACACAAAATATCATAATACTAAAATAATAATATTAAAAAATTTGATATAATATAATAATTCAATATATATCATATCATGCCCACCCGTAATAATTGCAGTCTATTTTTAATAGACATTTGACGATCATACAATAGAGCGTGCCCTCCAACATTTTATAAGACAATTAAAACCTCATAACAATAAAGGGGGAATGATTTAGTAGGCACAACCACCCAAGCAAAAGAAATGAAACACTCCATCAGAGATAATACCAAATTTGGCCCTTCCAAAGTTCTACAAAAACTACGTAAACTACCCAGCAAATCAGGATTAGCACTAATTAAGTGCTAAGATGTTACTGACCTTCAAAGTCAACTTTCAACTTTTAAAAATACATTTTTGTTCAATATATAATAAAAATATTTAAACTATTTTTTTTAGTTTCATTCCTAAACTATTGAAATCTGAATTTCATATCTAAATTATTTCTTATTAGTTTGAGAAACACACTTGCTCTTTTATTATACGCTCATCATGGTGTATGTAACACACTTTCTCTTTTATTTTAAAAAAAATTGTTACATCACACTCCACATTAACAAAACATTTCATCTTGACAAAAATTAAATAAATTATTATTATTAGTTAAAGATTAAAGTATTATTATCCCCCACCCCAAAAAAAAAATTAAAAAAATAAATAAATATTTTACTTACCCCACCCCTTTTTTTAGTTTTTTAATGCATCTCCCTCTTCCTCCCCCCCCCCCCCCAATCCCGCCCCCCAACATCCCTTCACATAATAATTTAGATATTATTTTAATTTTTTTATTAAAAAAAATTTACCTCATCCCACATAACCATCTGCTACCAAAAAAAAATTCTCGTTTTGTATTAGATATATTTATTCAGAAAATTATTTTTCACTTTTCTTAAGACTTTTTTTAAAATAAAATTCTATTTTTGTTATATTCGGTACGTAAGTAGAAAAAAATATTTTTATAAATATATATATACATATCTAACACAAAACGAGAAAAATATGTAAAAATAAAAATAAATTAGGAGCAGATGATTAGATAGGGTGGAGTAGAATTTTATTTTATTTTAAAAAAAGAATAATATCAAATCTTTTTAGAAAGAAGTGGAGGAGGGGTGAGGCCTTAATTTTTGGATGGTAATATATTAGTCTTTAGTTTTTAACTAATATTAATAATATTTTATCCATGCAGAATGATATGTGGTAAAGTTTTTGTAAATAAAAGAGAGAGTCTATTACACACCACCACTAAAGTGTGTTTCTCAAACTAATAAGTTATAGTTAAGATATGAAACTCACACTTCCAATAGTTTAGGTATGAAACTTGTAAGTTTTGGATTGTGGGTCGCCCATATGGATTAACCCGATCCAAATTTTTTTAGAAAAAGAGATAAGTATCAATTTGAAAAAGGAGTGGGAACAGTTACGAATTCCAACGTATATTGTTTTTCCCTTTAAAATAGGGGTTGAACGCTTTTCAGAAGATAAGTGTGAAGAACACAAAATAGAAAAAACAAAATGAAGAACAAAGAAGAAATTTCTATCTTCTTCAATGATTAACAAAACAAAAGTGACATTTAGTTTGTGGAAACATAACTTTGAATCCTTTGAGACTCAAAGTTGGACTTGGAGCAACCTTTCACAAGATTTCATTATCATTCCGATGTTGTTAACAGGTACACATTCTCATTCTTGTTACGGTAATCTTACAATGGTAGCAGAGCCAGGTTAATTGCATTATATTTAAAGAGAAAAGACATAAAGTGACATATGAACTTGTCCCGAATTTTCAAAAAGATATCTTAACTATGCGGGCATCCTATTACCCCACTAAACAATCTTGAACTGATATTATTACATCATTTTGTGTTCACCTTACATAGAGTGTGTGCACTCTCTCAAAGAGAGTGAACAACCTATAATAACTAATATAATTTTATTTTTACAAGTATTTTATTATAAAATATATTTTCTTATTATTTTAACTTTTTTTTCCTTATTATTTTTTCTCTTTCTTTCTTCTTTCTTTTTCAAAAATTCATTGTCATCTCCATTGAAGCTTCTCACTTTCAATGTCACAATTTTTACCATAACTTCACCTTCCTTTTTTTTACTACTATTAGTTTTACTCTCTTTAATTTTAGAAATTTATTTAAATATTTTCTTACATTTCGAACAATTTGATAAACTAATTAGAGTTCAAGATGATTAGGAGGTATCATATAGTTTTTTTAATTCGATTTCAATCAAGTTCTTTCAATTTTCAGAGAGTTCATGGATTCTTTGAAGTTATATGAAAAAGGAGTAATTGATGATACCTTCAAAATTTTAAATTTTCTTAGAAAAATAATTAGTTTTGTTATCAATAAAGTCTAGAAATTAGTATGATTTCATTTTTATAAAAAAATCACTGGAATAAAGAATTTGATTGGAGAAGAAGAAGAAGAAAAAGAAATGAAAAAAATGGGGAGAGGGGTTCAACTTGACATGGGGGTGGAGTGAGGGTGGGAGGTGAAGAAAAAAGAAAGAAAATGGAGGGATGGATCAGCTTGCTTGAAAGTGGGGGTGGAAGATGAAGTAAATTTAAGATGATATCCAAATTAATATAAGTAAAAAATTAAGAGAGAAGGAAATAAAGAAAAAACTTGAAATAAAAAAATATATTATATTTTTAATTAAATTATGACGTGTCATGTAATGATTGGTGTGTGAACACACTTGCTTCTTAAAATCTGGGGTTGGTCGAAAAATGATATAATAATATCAGTTCATAATTGCTTGGTGGGGGTAATAGGACGGTTGCAAAGCTAAGGTGTCTTTTTGAAAATTCTGGACAACTTCAGTGATGACTTTATGTCTTTTCTCATATTTAAACAATATGATTGTTCACTGCTTGAAATCAGTTGTTTGTTGTTTGAAAGTTTTAGTATCTAATAATAGATCTAATACTCCTTCAATTTTTGGGGGAATCAAATATGTTGTTATAAATTGGTTGTTTTGAACATGGAGAAGAAGCAGTAAAAATTTTTTTTGTTCATAAGAATCGAACAAATATTTGATGAAGAAGAAGAAGTAATAGAAATAGCCTAATTTCTACGGGATATAAATTAGAATGACTTTGTTGAATAGAAAGAAGTTACTAATCATTTATATATATATAAAAAAGTTGTCATCGACCAATCAAAATTCTCCTCTATTTATTTATTTTGGCTTGTAATACTATTGTAGTACAACTCTTTCTTCTTTTTTTTTAAAAAAAAAAATGGAAAAACCGTGTTGGACCACTTAATATTAAAAAAATTAATTTTGGTGTACATGAGAAAGTAGTAGTACTTTTTTTGTTGTTTGTTGAATGAGTCAACATGTAATGTTATTATTATTATTTAATTGATTATGTTATACTTGTTATGAAAAATAGTAGTACTCTCTAATTTTTGTTTGTTGAATGAGTTAACATGAGATTTAATTATTAATAATAAAAATAATACAAAAAGAGTGATGTGACATGTTTGTTCATTAAGATATTTATTTTGAAAAATGTGTTTAATATCTTTTAAGAATATGAAGTGTTATTTCTCCTTTTACAAAAATAATATAGCATGTAATGTGACTTTGAGTATTATTTATTTTTAAAAATATCTCATATACATCAAGTCACTTTATTTCCTTATATATTATTTTTTAAGGGGATTAATATAACACTGAAAGGATTGGTACTTTATCAATAACCATATATTTATATCGGTGTGGAAATATTTTATTGTTTTAAAAAATAATTAAATTGGTCTTGTAATAATTCTCTTAGGAGTAAACTCTTTTCAATAAATTTGTCACGACCCGGGGTTAGCCCCTAGGAGCAACATGGCATACTTGACCCCGAAGGGGTCTCATACAAGTCCTTAGCATAATCATAACATAAAGACACAGAATAATTGCGAAAAATTTAAAACTTTTATAATCGAAGTCAACTTCTTTGTCTTAACGAAAATAAGAATCTAGACTTGTCTCAATCAGCATATAGTACAATAAGGAGAATAAATAGGGTCAAAAGCCCTTTACATCAATAAAGTCTCAAAAGTAGAGAGTACAATAAAAGCTAGAAAATGATAACTCATACTAAGTAGTACCTCTTAAGAAGTCATAATTAAAGTCATCATATAGGGAAGTTTAGCCTTAACCGACATAGACTACGTGAGTGACATGGAATCTGGTGTTCTACCCCTACACCGAAAAAAGGTGTCCTACTTGCCTAAGGTAGAACTTTCATAATAGTATTAGGTGGATCAACTAGCTAAAGACCTATGTGGCACATAATTATAGGATAAGGAGATTGCTACTAGAAACCCTAACTACTAACGTAGAGGTTTCCATCTCATGAGATAACCATATTGGGAACTCAACTACTAGTGTGAATGAACCCGTTTCATATTCATATCCACTCGGTGCTAAGCATAATTCCCTTTAAAAGTCATATTAAGTCTTTACTTAAGTTCATGGTCATAAGAGAATGCACTAGGCACTCAACCAACATACATCACAATAGTTCATAGATTCATTAGGTGATAATTTCCTTTCAACCTTAGAACCATCATCATGTGAGTAAACCTTTCACATAACATTCATAGTGTTTCAGGAAAATAGCCTTTCAATCAACACAACAAGCTTATCATAACATACATACATACTTCATGCATAATCAAGTGTAAAGGGTATAGGTTAGAAGGATCTTGCATCAATACCACAATTACACAATAGTCATAGGATCATGACTATCTAAGGGAATCATGAGTTCATATACAATCTTCATCAACATATACAAACCCTAGTTATTGCCCTTCAAGGCTAGGAATCAAGATCAACCCTAACTTCTAGAATTAGAACACTAGATAGGTGCATTTCATGATTCAATAAATTAATAAACATAAACATAATCAATTGTCAAGCTTTCATGATCAATCAAGTCACACCTTAGTTCACAATTTAGAAAGAAGGGGAAATCATGGGTCCAAGGGAGGTTTTCATCAAAATCCAACAATATTCCATTAATCTAACCATAAATAATCATAATCAATCATAATAAACCATAATTAAACAATATAAATCGTTCTGGAAGAAGACCCATGACTAGAGTGAAACCCTAGGTTTTTGGAAGTTTTAAAACATAGTTTGAAGGGGCTTCTTGGCGGATAGCTACCCAAGAATGAAAAGCATCCATACCTTGACTTGATTTCCACACAAAATTGGAGGAGAAAGGCTGGTTCTTGAACCCCTAGCTTGACCTTGACCTTGCTCTTCACTGGAGTCCTAGAGAGAGAATATTTTGGGAGGAAAGTTTGGTTATGTTTGAGTCTTGTGAGATGTGAGGTGTTAAGTGGAGTTTAATGACTTAAAAGTATTTATATAGGTCTAAAATAACTAATAATAAATGTCCCCACCCTTACTTAATTAATTAGGAATTGATTAAAATATTTGACCCTAGGCCGAAAACTTAACAGCTTTGGTAACTTTGACCCACGAACCCCCACCTACGCTCCGTAGGTGGGGTGACGCCACATACTGGTAAATCGTGGTTTACATCAGAGAAGGGGGAGGACCAGGGGAGAAATGGGGAGACTAAGTCTCGACCCACGACCCACACCTACAGGGCGTGGGTGCCCATTTCGTGAGTCAAGCTGTTTTGACAGCTTTTGGGGGCAGTTCATTGGCCCTTCTCAAGGACCCTTGGGGGGTCCTTGGAGGGCCATGCCTTGACGTTTAGGCACTAGGACCTTAGTACTAACTTAGGGAAGTTATTTTAGGACTCAAATCTTCATGTTAATCCTATTTAGGACACTAGACTACAAGTTAGGCGCTAGCTTAGGTCATTAGATTTCCGGGGTGTTACATTATCTCTCCCTTGGAAACATTCGTTCTCGAATGATGATCTAGACACCAAACTAAGTTAGAAACTCAAAACTAACAGCCCAACATGCATGAAACATCAACAATGTGCAAAACTTATAAATGCACTATTCACTTTATGCACTTCTCAATAGGAGGAAACTTTAACTCCATTTCACAACATGGCCAATGCAATACAAGAAAGTAGGAACTACATCTACCAACTCAATATGCATGCAACTCATAAATTCACATAAACATGGGAGGAACTACCTTCTCCAGCTCAAGCAAGCTCAACACAACAATATGGAGCCAACATGTCATTTCATCAAAACATAACTAAACTTGTCCATAAATTCACCTCATAGAGTTAAATATGCAATCATCATACTAAAATGCAATTCAATATGAGGAACGTATAAATCATGAAAACTCAATATATGCTAAAAATGAATTCTCACAAGGACATGCATAACATAAGGATATCATAAAGAACACTTATAGCACATATGACTTCTAAAATACCAACTCAAGAAAACTACTTACCTTAAGTTTGGATAGGAGTAGAAGCAAAAAGTTGAGGATAACAGGACTTCATATTGGCCTCGGCCTCGGCCTCCCATGTAGCACCCTCAATTAAGTGATTCCTCCACAAAACCTTAACGGAGGCTACTTTCTTATTTCTCAACCTCTTCACTTGCCGGTCCAAAATCTCTATCGGAACTTCCTCATATGAAAGATTCTCATCAACTCCTAAACCCTCTAAAGGAAGGATAGATACTGGATCACCAATGCACTTCTTAAGTATGGAAACATGAAACACCGAGTGAACCGGAGCCAACTCATTTGGCAAGTCTAATTCATAGGCAACTTTCCCAACACATTTTAAGATTTGATATGGGCCCATATACCAGGGACTAAGCTTCCCCTTTTTACCAAACCTCATCACACCTTTTATAGGTGAGATTTTCAAGTATACCCAATCACCAACCTCAAATTATAGATCCCTCCTTCTAACATCAGCATATGACTTTTGCCGACTATGGGCCGTCTTCAACCTCTCTGTAATAAGTCAAACTTTTTCAATGGCCTCATAAACTAGTTCGGGACCAATTAGAGCAAATTCACCTACTTCGAACCAACCCACTGGAGATCTACACCTCCTACAATATAGTGCTTCAAAAGGAGCCATGGCAATGCTTGAGTGGTAATTATTGTTGTAGGCAAACTCAATCAATGGGAGATGGTCATCCCAACTACCCTTGAAATCTATCACACATGCCCTCAACATGTCCTTTAAGGTTTTAATGGTCCTTTCCGCTTGATAATCCATTTGAGGGTGGAAAGCGGTACTAAGTTTAACATTGGTACCAAGCCCTTTTTGAAAAGCCTTCCAAAAATGTGAAGTAAATTAAGTACCCCGATCCGAAAAGATAGATGAGGGAACCCCGAGCAACTTCACTATCTCATTAATGTACAACTTGGCAAAGTCTTCTGCCGAAAATAAAGTCTTGATGGGAATAAAGTGGGCTGATTTTGGCATCCTATCAACAATGACCCAAATAGAATCATGTTGCCTTCGAGTACGAGGCAAACCCACAACAAAATCCATATTCACATCCTCCCACATCCAAGTAGGAATATCTATATATTGGTACAAACCTCCCGGTTTTTGGTGTTCGACCTTAACTTGTTGACAATTCAGACATTTGGCCACAAAACCTGCTATATCCTTTTTCATGCCATTCCACCAATAGCCTTCCCGTAGATCACGGTACATCATGGTGGCTCCCGGATGAATAGAATACCGCAAACCATGAGTCTCTTCTAAAATTTGCTCTCTTAAGCCATCAACATTCGGAACACATAAACTACCTTGGTACCTAAGCACCCCATCTCCCTCTTGGGAGAAAGCCTCAACGAACTTGTTGAGAACCGATTCTTTCAACTCCATTAATATGGGATCAAGGTGTTGTTTAGACTTCACATCAACCATAAAGGACGATTCGGAACTATGATGGACCATGAATCCACCCTTGGTAGAATCCACTAGTTGGACACCTAACTGGGCCAGCCTATGTACATCACGAACCAATTCCTTCTTCTCATCTTCTACATGAGCCACACTACCCATGTACAATCTACTTAGGGCATCCACAACTACATTAGCTTTGTCGAGGTGGTAAAGGACACTAATGTCATAATCCTTTAAAGTTCTAACCACCTTCTTTGTCAGAGATTCAAGTCTTTTTGGCTAAACACATATTGAAGACTCTTGTGATCGGAGAAGACATCTACATGGACACCATAAAGGTAATGCCTCCATATCTTCAAAGCAAACACTACCGCTGTTAATTCGAGATCATGAGTCAGATAATTCTTTTCATGTACCTTGAGTTGCCTTGAAGCATAGGCAATCACTTTACCATGTTGCATAAGGACACATCCCAAACCCACTTGAGAAGCGTCACAATGTACCATAAACCCACCGGTACCCTCCGGTAAGGTCAACACCGGAGCGAAAGTAAATCTATCTTTCAACTCTTGGAAGATTTTATCATAAGCCTCCGACCACACAAACTTAGTTTTCTTTTGAGTCAAGGCCATCAATGGAGAAGCAATGGAGGAAAAACCCTCAACAAACTTCCTATAATAACCAGCCAAACCCAAGAAGCTTCTAATATCGGTAGGAAATAGAGGTCTAGGCCAACTCTTGACCGCATCCGTCTTCTTAGGATCTACCTCAATACCCATGCCTGACATAATATGACCAAGGAAGGCTACAGACCTTAGCCAAAACTCACACTTACTAAACTTTGCATACAATTGGTGATCTTTGAGGACTTGCAATACAATCCTCAAATGATCCATATGTTCACCTTCACTTCTCGAATAGATCAAAATATCATCAATAAAGACGATCACGGACGAATTAAGATATTGCCTAAACACCCTATTCATTAGGTCTATGAATGCTGTCGGGGCATTTTTTAACCCAAAAGACATAACCACAAATTCGTAGTGACCGTACCGGGTCCTAAAAGTCGTCTTAGGAATGTGACACCCTCTTACCCTTAGTTGATGGTAACCCAAACGAAGATCTATTTTGTAGAAATAGTTAGCCCCTTGGAGTTGATCAAACTAATCGTCAATCCTAGGAAGAGGATACTATTTCTTTATAGTGACCTTGTTCAATTGGCGGTAATCAATACACATCCTAAATGACCCATCTTTCTTCTTCTTAAACAATACCTGAGCACCCCATGGAGATATGCTTGGTTGAATAAAACCCTTGTCTAACAAGTCCTTGAGGTTCTCCTTCAACTCTTTCAATTTAGTCGGAGCCATTCTATAGGGAGGGATAGATATGAGTTGTGTATCCGGCAAAAGATCAATGCCAAAGTCTATTTCCCGTTTGAGAGGAATGCCGAGCAAGTCATTAGGAAAGACTTCAGGAAACTCACTCACCACGGGGACCGACTCTAAAGAAGAGACCTTGGACTCAACATCCATAACCCTAACAATATGATACATGCACCCCTTAGAGATCATTTTTCTAGCGTTTAGACATGAAACAAATTGACCTTTAGGAATAGAATTCCTCCCTTTTGATAGTTTGACTTAATCAAAGACACAACTTCCAATTCAAGTGTCAACGATTGCGTGTAGTAATATAACCCAACCAAATGGGTTGGGTTCGAGTCCCAATGGAGCGGTTAGTAATCGATAATTAAATAGAAAAGTAAAATTATGTTCTAGCCAATCATAGCTATAAATATTAATGAATAAAAGCATACTAAATCAAGAAGTGACACGAATGTCAATAATCAATGGGGGTTTGTATTCAGCTAATGAACCAAAAATAGCAAAAAAATATAAAAGTGTGAGATGGGGAGACGGGATTCTTGGGATGTGATAGGACTATGGGATAAAATAAACAACTCGGTAAATGTTATTGATAGTAAATTGTTGAACATGTGTAACTAAGCTAGACTTTAGTGGGGGTAAATTTTCTCTCGAACAACTTACCCCGAATCAACTCAGTTTCTCTCGAACACCGGGTTGCAGCAATTAAGCACAGTCTTCACCTTAGCCCACTCACTCTCTCAAGCAGAATGTGTGGGAGAAGGTCTAGGATTCACTCTCTCGAGCTGAACCCACGACGACCCAATAACCAAAGGCTATTGATTTAGTAGTTTTGGTTTTAAAATCTCTCTCTCGAGCAGGCCAAAAACACTAAGATGAAATCATATTTGCAACTACAATCCCATTAAGTTCAAGCACAACTACTAAACGAAATCACATTTAAACAGCAAATAGACTAACAATGAGCAATACCCAACAGTAAATTTAACCCACATTCACATAATCACACCCCAAGAATTGGGGATTTAACTAGATATGAAAAAAAGATAGAAATCGATACCAGAAAGTGTTTCCATCAGATGGGTACGATAAATAATGTCTTTAAACACGTCTAAGATGAAGATTCTTTGATGCCCACTTTCAAGCTCTTGGAGATGAAAACCTTCAAAGCTCAAGAACAATGTCTTCCAAAAACGGTAAGAACTCAAACTGAAAATATTCTAAAAAAATCAATAATAATTCGCTACCACCTTCTTATGCTACATAATTAAATGGGTATTTTATAGTTTTTGAAAATTTGTGTTGCGAAGGACCACTCGGCGTAGTTAGTCGGGGTCGCCGATGTTCTCCGTGATCCACCTTTTGGTCTAGTTCATCGCCTTTCAGCTTTTGCCTTCAGCATCTTCTCGTTTTGAATCATTGGGCGATATGGTGTTGTTTCGCGGGACTGTTCGGCGACGCGCCGACTGCTCCCTTTCATCGCTAACTTGATCTTTTCCTTCGGGGCTCAGCATACTGGAACTTTGGGCGAGGTTACAGCCAGTTGGCGACTCGCCTAATGCATTAGGTGATTCTCAAGCCTTCATTTCTTCGTTCTTTCAGCCGCCTTGTTCCTTTTTGCTCCATAGTGTTCATGCTTTGTCTCTAACTCTAAATACCTGAAACTCAAGGATTTACATCAGTTATTGAGACAAAATATGCATTTGAGGACAATAAATCCATTAAAATAAAGCCCTAAATGAGTCCAAATAGTGGACTCATCTACACACCCAACTTAAACTTTTGCTTGTCCTCAAGTAAAACTCAAGTTTAACAGTTCAAAAAGGATGTCTCGAACAGTGCTACACAAGACTCAATCATGAATGCACACAAATGTCTCAACTTACTAATGTAAGGATCAATTGTGCAATCAAAGTTTCAAGTTGTGACTCACCATTATCAAAGAATCTCAAGCTCACTATACTTGCTTCAAATGAAAGTTCAAGCTCAACAAAGGAAATCAAATGCCCTCACAAAAAGAATGATCTCATATTCACTCAATGGTTTAATCAATTAAAGTTCCGGAATCAAGATCAACACTCACACTCAAAAAGATAAACAGAATGCATGATTTCACCCATAGGTTTGCCCTTATTCTCCAATCAATTTCACCCATAGGTTTGCCCTTGTAATGGGGCTGACTATAATGGTATGGTCATTTAGGCTTATACGCTAAAAATCCTCATGAAATGTGATGTGAACAACACCTTCTTTCCTTTTCTTTATCAATTTCATTCAAGCTCAAAAGTCACCTCTTATTCATCTTCCATGAGCCATTGGGAACCCCATTTTCTTTGTATTTCCACAACTTTATTTCACAACTTTTTCTTTCTTTTTCTTTTTCAATCTTTTCTTCTTTTTCTCTCCTTTTTATTATATGGAGGGGTTCCATTATTCTCAAAACATGGACACAAGGGACTTCTTTGCATTTACTTGATTTGCCTTCTCTTTTCACCACACCCCCAACTTAGGCTTTCGGCCTAAGTTGACTATTCAAACAAACCACAAATCATGAGGATTATGGGTAATGGGTTAATAAAAGGGAGCAATATTATCAAGTTTCTTCCAAGAAAAGATTAAGGTTCAAAGGATGCTCAAAAGAGGTTCACACACTCACAAGGTAGGCCACAAAAGAGGTATACTTTCAAATTGGTTCACACTTTTTAAAGTTGCCTAAGATCGTCTCAAGAAATTGCATCACTTAGTCAACAGGACTAACGGGGCAAATTCTAGGTGTCATCATGCATGGTTCAGGGTAAGCTCATCACACAAGACATTCGACACCGAAGTCAAACAAGACTCCACACTTTCGCTAGTGTGCAATGTTCATCACAAGAGACTCGATTTGATAATTGGCTAGTCACAGCGAGATGCAAAGAGTTCACATATTGTCTATGCAATTTTCAATTGGCCTCGTCGTAGCCACACATTCATTTATGTTCTATTATGAGCACTATTCAAGTCATCGATATTGATAAAAACTGATATTCAAATTTGCAAGAGAACAACCACATTCAACACATACAAGAGGTTTTTTTTTCTTTTTTTTGAAGGGACAAAAATCATATACATTTAAAAGCAAGGAGCCACAAGCTCAAACCTTCCACAAACAGCAGTGTATAACACGAATTTAGTTCAAAGCCCAATTATATAAACAAAATAGAGTCACAAAAGATGGGCCTCACCCCACCACAAATAAAAACATTTGTCCTCAAATGCAAATAAAAAACATCCACAAGTCGAAATAAAGAAAGGCAGAGATGGAGGTAAAGAGAGGGTCTTGTCTACACAATCGCTCCATCTGTTTGGGCATCAGTGCCCGATGGATCACTCTGATTCTGAGCATCAGTGCCCGGGATCACCTCAAGAGGAACGACAATGCCAGATCCACTAGGGGCGGTCACGTGCGAGTCCTCCATAAAGACATGCACAACTGCATAGAATCCTCGGGCCCATGAAGGAACATTAGGATCTCTTATAGTGGTCTTCCTTGTAGAAGTGGACCTCTTGCCCTTTCCTTTTCCATCCGTTGTGGGAAATTTTGTAGTTTTTCCTCTGGAATTAGCTGCAACCTCATTTATCGTAATCCCTTTAGTCTTCTCTTGGGCTGGTATTATTCTTTCAGTAGCTTTTGATCTAGTCGTCTGCAAAACCTCGAGGAGAAGTTAGGAAATATCCAAACAAATGCACAGAGAATTAGGCGCAGATAGACACGCCGAAACAGTTGGCGGGTCGCTGAAATGCTTCGGCGAACTAGGTTAGCCCGCCGAAAGTTCCAGTGCAAAAAGGTTTCAGTGGAGCAGACAAAGGGCGATCAAGAATACCTTTGGTAAGTCGCCGAGTGCTTTCGGCGACTTCAGGATTTTCGCCGAAAGTTACAGAATTCAACTACTCATTTAGCATGAAATTAAAGGTGAGATAGGAACATTTGGCGAACCGCCGAGTGGTTCGGTGAGCTCGACCCAGCTCACCAAACGACCCAACGTGCCTACTTTCAACCCAACTTCTCGAATTCAACCCCGTAACCCTCGAAAATAAAATCAAAGCATGCACTAGTTAAATTAAGCTCAGACCCATAACACTCAAGCATGAATCCATGAAATTTACTTCATTTGAAGCACAACACTATGAGATTTCGACAATCAAAACATTACGGGCAAGAGTATCAAATTAAATCAGGCATTCAAACATACTAATTCTATCAGAAAGACCCAACACACGACAATATGATAACATCATTACAAAAGAGTACAATTTGGATAAAATAAGCTCGGGGTTCGGAAAACCAACCTTTGATGCCGATTAATAAAGATTGAATCGCTAGGCGGCAATGTAATCCAACTCCGAGCACAAATCAATGCTAAAAATACTTTAAAATTTTCAAGAAATATAGAAACTAGAGTGCGGATGTGAGTTTGTGAAGATGAAAAGTGAATGAATTTGAAAGTTTTAAACCTGTGGCCTGAAAAACCGTCCAGTTCACTCCTATTCGGTGACATTAGTCATTCTCGCCGAGCTACTTAGTGACACATTGAGTAGTCATTCACCTTGCCAAATTTTACAGGACCTCCAGTTATTGTGGGGGTCCAAACGATGGTCTCCGTCGGGATTGCCGACCTGGTTGGCGACTCGCCGATAATTTTCTGGGCTCACCAAGTTTTACAAACTCCGTTTTGAAGATGTCTTAAGTCAAACAGAAGATTAGGTCGGGGTCACCGACCTCTTTGGCGATTTGCTAAATGGATATGATGCTTGCTAACCTGCACTTTTCGAACACTTTCCACACTTCCACCTACACAATCAACACACTTTTATTTTATCAAAGAAAAATAAAGAAATAAAGGGATCTTGGGTTGCCTCCCAAGCAGCGCCTTAGTTAACGTCGCGACACGACGCAAGTCCACCTTCAAACCTCATTTTTGGGGTTATCCATAGTATCACTAGGCAAACCCCACTGCTGTCTCGGGTTGAGGTGAGACGATATATGACCCATTTGAGTCTCCAACTTCTTGATCGACATTGAATGAGAGGTGACGGTCTGGCTAAGGGTAGATACATCGTCTTACATTTCTTTTAAAATCTTGGCTGAACCTTCAACTTTGTTGAGGATACGAGAGAGCATATCCTCAGACCGACCACCTTTCGAATCTTTCAGCTTTTGGCGCTCGTGGGGAGGCACATACCTATCCTTCTCCACATCCTTCTAATTTGGATTACGGTCCCTCCATTCACAATCTCGATCTTTCCAACCTTCATCCCTATCCCAACCTTGGTTACCACCCTGCATCGGGTAGTTTGAACGATAGCCACCGCCTTGGTTGGCTAGGAAATTTACCTCTTCATTATACAAGGCTTCAAACTTGGACTCATCCGGACTAGCACACCCGACACCCACGGCATTGACACTTCGAGCACCAGCACCCATGACATTTTTAGACAAAATATCAAGTTGTGTCATAATCTTGGCCATGT
Source organism: Solanum stenotomum (assembly GCF_019186545.1). NCBI lineage: Eukaryota > Viridiplantae > Streptophyta > Magnoliopsida > Solanales > Solanaceae > Solanum > Solanum stenotomum. Next base: position 37,582,174 of record NC_064284.1, on the reverse strand, counting down.
TTTGGTCCCTCTCTTGGTCCTTCTCCATTTGTTCCTTAGTTAACTTGAATGTGAGAAGGGAGATCTGGTCTTCACGAGTATACCACGCCATGTTTATGGTAGTCATGCCATCCAAGAGTTGAGCAGCTATCACATAAGGTTGTTGCATCACACCTCCCGGAGAGAGTTGGTTAGCAACAACCTTATTTACCGAATCCAGACTTCGGTAAAAGTACTGCAGCAACACGTTATCAGGCAAGCCATGGGTTGGGCATTGAAGCACCAACTTTTTGAATCCCAGCCAAGTTTAATGGATGGGCTCGCCTTCTAGATGCTTGAAGCGCTAAATGTTGTCCCGAAGAGTCATCGTCTTCGAGGAAGGGAAAATCGCACTTGAAATGCGGTGACCAACTCCTCCCACGAAGTGATTGATTCATGTGGCAATTCAGCCAGTCACTTGCACGTCTCTCCCATCAAAGAGAACGGGAACAACCTCAACCGGACTAATTCTTGGGAGATAATTTTTAAAGAGAATGGTTTGCATACATCCACGAAGTTTCTAATGTGCTCATGGGGATCCTCATGAGCTAAACCGCTGAAAAGCCCTTCTAGTCGCAATAGTTGCAACATAGTACTTATGATGTGGAACACCGCATTCCCTTCGGCCGGAGGTAAGTGAAAGGCACCAATACCGCCCATGAGATGGGGGTCATTAGCATGAGGCTCATTGACATCGTTGAGATTTCCGATGTCATCTTGATGGCCTACTTGGCTGTTAATGTTGTTGTTTACGCTCATACTTCCTGTTTACAACACAAACAAGTAAAACAAATCTAAAAATTAGGTAACTAGAACTATAACTCACAAGAACAAAATCCCACTTAACTAAAAATTCTAATTTAACACCACTCCCTGGCAGCGGCGCCAATTTGATAGTTTGATGTAAGCAAAGACACAACTTCCAATTCAAGTGTCAACGATTGCGTGTAGTAATATAACCCAACCAAATGGGTTGGGTTCGAGTCCCAATGGAGCGGTTAGTAATCGATAATTAAATAGAAAAGTAAAATTGTGTTCTAGCCAATTATAGCTATAACTATTAACGAATAAAAGCATACTTAATCAAGAAGTGACACGAATGTCAATAATCAATGGGGGTTTGCATTCAGCTAATGAACCAAAAATAGCAAAAAAATATAAAAGTGTGAGATGGGGAGACGGGATTCTTGGGATGTGATAGGACTATGGGATAAAATAAACAACTCGGTAAATGCTATTAATAGTAAATTGTTGAACATGTGTAACTAAGCTAGATTTTAGTGGGGGTAAATTTTCTCTCGAACAACTTACCCCGAATCAACTCAGTTTCTCTCGAACACCGGGTTGCAGCAATTAAGCACAGTCTTCACCTTAGCCCACTCACTCTCTCAAGCAGAATGTGTGGGAGAAGGTCTAGGATTCACTCTCTCGAGCTGAACCCACGACGACCCAATAACCAAAGGCTATTGATTTAGTAGTTTTGGTTTTAAAATCTCTCTCTCGAGCAGGCCAAAAACACTAAGATGAAATCATATTTGCAACTACAATCCCATTAAGTTCAAGCACAACTACTAAACGAAATCACATTTAAACAGCAAATAGACTAACAATGAGCAATACCCAACAGTAAATTTAACCCACATTCACATAATCACACCCCAAGAATTGGGGATTTAACTAGATATGAAAAAAAGATAGAAATCGATACCAAAAAGTGTTTCCATCAGATGGGTACGATAAATAATGTCTTTAAACACGTCTAAGATGAAGATTCTTTGATGCCCACTTTCAAGCTCTTGGAGATGAAAACCTTCAAAGCTCAAGAACAATGTCTCCCAAAAACTGTAAGAGCTCAAACTGAAAATATTCTAAAAAATTAGTAATAATTCGCTGGTACCTTCTTAAGCTACATAATTAAATGGATATTTATAGTTTTTGAAAATTTGTGTTGCGAAGGACCACTCGGCGCAGTTAGTCGGGATTGTCAATGCGCTCGGCGATCCGTCCTTTGGTCTGGTTCATCGCCTTTCAGCTTTTGCCTTCAACATCTTCACGTTTTGAATCATTGGGCGATATGGTGTTGCTTTGCGAGACTGTTCGGCGACGCGCCGACTGCTCCCTTTCATCGCCAACTTGATCTTTTCCTTCAAAGATGATCATACTGGAACTTTGGGCGAGGTTACGGCCATTCAGTGACTCGCCTAATGTATTAGGCGATCCTCAGGCCGTCATTTTTTCGTTCTTTCAGCCACCTTGTTCCTTTTTGCTTCATAGTGTCCATGTTTTTTCTCTAACTCCAAATACCTGAAACTCAAGGATTTACATCAGTTGTTCAGACAAAATATGCATTTGAGGACACTAAATCCATTAAAATAAAGCCCTAAATGAGTCCAAATTGTGGGCTCATCACCTTTCCACTCTAAAATTGGCTCCTTTGGAAATTGAAATTAGACCACCCGGGTCCTACAATCTATTGAAGCATAACATCCATGCCCAAAATCACATCAAAATCAAGTAGGTCTAATTCTACCAAATCAACCAAAGTGACTTTATGAGACAAAGAAATAGGACAACTCTTATAGACTCTTTTACCACTATCGAGTCACCAACCGGGGTAGACACCAAAAAAGGTTCTAATAATTCTTTGGGGTGCATTTTAAATTTCATAGCCACAAAAGGTGTAACAAATGACAAGGTGGCGCTAGGGTCTAATAATGCATAAACATCAATGGAAAAGACTTGAAACATACCCGTTACAACGTTCGGGGAGCTTTCTTTGTCACCTCGGGATTAAAGAGCATAGAAGTGGTTCTTCTTGGGAGCATCGGAATTTGAACCACTAGGAGGGACTTACTTGCCCTCTCTTCCTTGAGCCCTTAGCATGGGACAATCTCTCTTAATATGGCCGTTCTTCCCATAACTAAAGCAACCATCCGTGCCAACTAAGCACTTGCCATCATGCTTTTTGTCGCACTTTACACAACTAGGTCTTTCAACATAAGAGCTACCACTATTACCTCCTTGTGGCTTAAGGTTAGACACCCTATCTTTGTTGACCCTTGGAGTGCTAGAGGAGCCTTGGTTGTAAAACCTCTTCTTGAACCTTGGATTACCTTGAACCTCAAATTTACACTTGGAAGAATTCCCATCATCGGTCCTTGCCCACTTCACTTCTCTATTCACTTGCTTGAGATTTTGTTCCTTAATTTGTTTGGCATGAACCATAAGACGTGAAATATTCATACTTGGAATGAGCATTGCCGAACGACATTCATTGACTACCAAGTTGGATATCCCCATAACAAATTTGTTCATCTTGGCCCTTGAGTCCGCCACTAAGATTGGAGCATACTTAGACAATTGGGTGAACTTAAGGCTATACTCCTTCACACTCATACCTCCTTGGCGAAGGTTGATGAATTCTTGCATATTTCTCTCCCTCAACTCTAAGGGGAAAAACCTATCAAGAAAGACCGACTTAAACAATCTCCAATCAACCGGGCCCGCTCTCACGGGTCTCTCATCCTTCCATTGCTCATACCATACTTGAGCCACATCCTTCAATTGGTAGGCAGCTAGTTCCGCCTTCTCTTGTGGAGACACACCCATAGCATCAAGCACCTTAAACACTTCATCAATAAACCCTTGTGGTCTTCATCCACTTTGGAGCCATAGAATGTAAGGGATTCATTCTTGTGAAATCCCTGATCCTTGAAGTGGTTGTACTTGCATTGGGGTTCACTTGAACTCTAGCATCCTTAGTGACTTGAGTCGCTAAAACATGAGTCAATGTTTGGAGAGCCGACCTTATCTCCACATTTGTCTTAGCCCCTTCATCATTAGGAGCTTGAGGAACTTGAGGCCCTTGAGGACCTTGGAGAGGAACTCCCTCATCCATAATCTCCTCTCCCATCCTTCTTGTGGCCACCCTTCTTGTAGTCATATTCATATATGCACAAGAAAAGGGTTACGAAAAGGACTTCATAGAGTTAAAACTCTAAGGCACGACTAAAGGTTAATGAAAGAAGTGAAAGTTCCTAAACATCTTATAGCCTCTCATTCATTAGTGTGGTGCGCTTCACATTCATGAACAAGACTATACTAGATGTGGTTCATGATACATCATCCTAGAATCATTCTATAATCTTATGCTCTGATTACCAAGTTTGTCACGACCCGGGGTTACCCCCTAGGAACAACATGGCGTACTTGACCCCAAATGGGTCTCATACAAGCCCTTAGCATAATCATAACATAAAGACAGAATAATTGCTGAAAATTTAAAACTTTTACACTCGAAGTCAACCTCTTTGTCTTAACGAAAATAAGAATCTAGACTTGTCTCAATCACCATCTAGTACAATAAAGAGTACAAATAGGGTCAAAATCCCTTTACATCAATAAAGTCTCAAAAGTAGAGAGTACAATAAAAGCTAGAAAATGATAACATCTTTTCCTCGAACTTGAGGACTCAACAAGCCTAGGGAACAGTCAACCCAAGCTTCACTTTAAGGAAGAAGTACGTCTCAACGATCGGAACCTACACTTATAGAATGTAGAAAATATGGGTTAGCACAAATAATGTACTAAGTATGGAAGTCATGCAAAAAAATCCTTAAGACATGCATAAAAGGGACATTTAGTTGAAATCATGCCTTTATCAAGTTTAAAAGCCATTATGCACATTTATGAAGAAACATAAGTCCATCCAACACACAAGCAACCCAAAGCCACACTAGTGCAATGCAAAGGTAAGATCCCATAACCCTACCAAATGCTAAGTATCACATTTAGGCCACCAACAACATACATATCTTACTTTTACCTCATCCATAACCAACATACATAAGTAAAGAGTCATTCATGTTCATAACTTGTAAAAAGTAAAGTCAACCTTAAAATTCATACACACCTTACATACATAATCCAGGAGTCTACATAACATAAGAGAACCTCACCATAACCCCTCTTAAATTCTACTTGTGCAATGCATAAGTGAAGTCACATACCCCCACTCACACTAAACATGAACTTAAGTAAAGACTTAATATGACTTTTAAAGGGATTATGCTTAGCACCGAGCGGATATGAGTATGAGATGGGTTCCTTCATGCTAGTAGTTGAGTTCCCAATATGGTTATCTCATGATATGGAAACCTCCACGTTAGTAGTTAGGGTTTCTAGAAGCAATCTCCTTATCCCATAACTATGTTCCCACATAGGTTTTTAGCTAGTGGATCCACCTAAAAGCTATTATGAAAGTTCTACCTCAGGCAAGTACGACACCTCTTTTTAGTGTGGGGGTAGAACACCGGATTTCATGTCGCTCACATGGTCTATGTTGGTTAAGGCAATTGCATTTTCATAAATATTAGTTTTTTTAAAACATATTCTCTTACTGATAAATATTACTATTGAATAACTCAATTCTTATTCCTTTCTTCTTAATCTCATTTTAACAATTTAAATAAGTTATATAAGAATAACTTTGTGTACCTTTTAACTGAAACATATACCTTTTAAGTGATAATATATGTCATATTTATACATATAAAATCATAGTAATCATATTATTAATTTTCATATAGATAACGATAAAACAATAGTAAAATAAAAAATATTTTTAATTATTTTTTTTTTTTCAAATTGAAGTAGGATAAGCCTTTTAATTTAAAAAAAAAATCATCTTTAGGAAAAGAATGTGTTTAAAAACAAAAGAAAAATATAATTTTTTTTAATAAAAAAACATTTTGACCCATTAATTAATAATACAAACATTTTTGGACCAAATCAGCTCACTCAAATTTTTTATAAAACTACGAATTAATGAGAAACTTTTAGAATCGTCAACATGTGAGTAAACCTTTCACATAACATTCATAGTGTTTCAGGAAAATAGTCTTTCAATCAACACAACAAGCTTATCATAACATACATACATCATTCATGCATAATCAAGTGTAAAGGGTATAGGGAAGAAGGATCTTGCATCAATACCACAATTACACAATAGTCATAGGATCATCACTATCTAAGTGAATCATGAGTTCATATACAATCTTTATCAATATATACAAACCCTAGTTATTGCCCTTCAAGGCTAGGAATCATTATCAACCCTAAATTCTAGAATTACAACACTAGATAGGGGAATTTCATGATTCAACAACTTAATAAACATAAACATAATCAATTGTCAAGCTTCCATGATCAATCAAGTCACACCTTAGTTCACAATTTAGGAAGAAGGGGAAATCATGGGTCCAAGGGATATTTTCATCAAAATCCAATAATACTCAATTAATCTAACCATAAATCATCATAATCAGTCATAATAAACTATAATTAAACAATAGAAATCGTTTTGGAAGAAGACCCATGACTATAGTGAAAAGCATCCATACCTTGGCTTGATTTCCACACAAAATTGGAGGAGAAAGGCTAGTTCTTGAACCCCTAGCTTGACCTTGACCTTGCTCTTCAATGGAGTCCTAGAGAGAGAATATTTTGGGAGGGAAGTTTGGTTATGTTTGAGTCTTGTGAGTTGTGAGGTGTTAAGTGGAGTTTAATGACTTAGAAGTATTTATATAGGTCTAAAATAACTAATAATAACCATCCCTACCCTTAATTAATTTGGAATTGATTAAAATATTTGACCCTTGGCAGAAAACTTAATAGCTTTTGCAGCTGTGACCCATGAAACCCCCACCTACGATCCGTACGTAGGTGGGGTGACACCACGTACTGGTAAACTGTGGTTTACATTAGATAAGGGGGAGAACCAGGCGAGAAATGGGGAGACTAAGTCTCGACCTACGGGGCGTGGGTGCCCATTTCGTGAGTCAAGCTATTTTGACAGCTTTTGGGGGTAACCCCTTGGCCCTCCTCAAGGACCCTTGGGGGTCCTTGGGGGGACATGCCTTGACGTTTAGGCACTAGGACCTTAGTACTAACTTAGGGAAGTTATTTTAGGACTCAAATCTTCATGTTAATCCTATTTAGGACACTAGACTACAAGTTAGGCTCTAGCTTAGGTCATTAGATTTCTGGGATGTTAAAAAATTCTTTTGTTTTCTACCAGAAATTTGTGACATATGTTGTCACATTAAATGGTCTTTAACCATATTTTTGATTTTTTGTTTCCTATTTAAGATTTGACTGAATGAGAACATGCTTATATTGCTCCAAGTAGAAGTGGTACTAATAGAGGAAGTGTGTGACCATCTCATCTAAAAGCTTAAGTTGTTAAAGAGAACACACTTTTATTGTTTGATTATAGTCTCAATACGCCCCCTCACGTGTGGGCCTAAAAATACTTTTTTAATTTTGGATGGTAGTGAGATGCTATCTTAGGACCTCTTCATGCTCTGATACCATATTGAATTGTGTTACCATCTCATCTAAAAGTTTAAGTTATTAGATAAGATGGCCACACACTTCAACTTAGTATCAGAGTAGGGCCCATCTCACCCAATGTTGGGGGCCCCCAAAATCAAAATTTCCCGCGCATCAGATGTTAAGCACTGGGCGTGAGGTGGGGTGTTAAAGAATGACAAAAGTCTTATATTGGTGATTAATGAGATGGTTGGACTCCTTATAAGGCTTGGGCAATCCTTCTCCCTTTGAACTAGCTTTTGGGGTGTGAGTTAGTCCCAAGACCTAATTTAACATGGTATCAGAGCAGGCAGAGGTCCTGACATCGAATCTCATCGCCACCCAAAATTAAAAAAAGAATATCCACGTGCTTGGCCCATGAAAAAGAATCAGGCCCGCACATGAGGGGGCATGTTGAGAATATTATTAAATAATAAAAGTGCTCTATATATATGTGTGTGTGTGTGTGTGTGATTGTTAAGAATTTAATTTGCTAGTTTGTTTCAAATTGTGAAAATAATAGAAGAAGAGCCATCAGTCAATCCTTGTGGTTCGACTCTGACCTCATAAGTTGGATAATTATTTTGCATACAATCGCATATGCCTTAAAAGAGACATAATTGAGCATTTATAAAAATTGGCGCCGTTGTTGCGAATTGGTTAATGATCGTCTTTTGTTGATTTCTATATTCAAACTTGTGTGCATTTTGTGTTCTTGTTAGTTTGTGTTTTGTGTTATTACTTGCCAGAACAGAGCAATGAGGGCCAGACGAGTGATGAAGAAAGTATAAATGGTGTGGCCTTTGCAAATGAATTTTCCATTGAGGAAGCACCCATGAAATTGGGTGTGACTGGAGAAATTCACCTACAACCGGAGGTAGGGAGTGCTATATTTCAAGTGACTAGTCCAATGCTTTATCTACTACAAATGAAATGACTATTCGGAGGCAAAATGGTGGAAGATGTAAATCAACTTTGAAATTTTTTGTGGAAGTTTGTCTCCCTTTCAAGATGTGGAACATAAGTCAAGAATTTGTAAGACTAAAGTTGTTTCCTTTCTCATTGACCGGATATGCTATCGCATCGGTTGGAGAATTACCCGAAGGGTCGATTACTATTTGGGAAGATCTAAAGAAGGTTTTCTTTGAAAGATACTTTCTAATTTCCCTTGTAGTAAAGTTGTGAGAAGAAATCACAGGCTTTCGACAAAATCCGAGAGAACCTCTTCATGAAGTTTGGTTGAAATTTTAAAAAAGTGGCAAGGTGTCGAAGACACGACTTATCAGAAGCCATCATTTTACAATATGCTCAGTTCAGAGGCCGAAAAATCCACCTTCATGCAACTCTTGAGAAGGCAAGAACTAAGGCATCAAACATTGTCATCACATGTACAATTCTTATAGGTTATCAGCCTTCCTCGACTTTATTTGATTTGAGTTGTACATTTTTTTATGTTTGTTTATTATTCTTCCTGGTTGACTTTGTATTTTGAGACTCTAGTAGCGTCATTATGTGTTTCGACTCCTATGGCTAAGTTTTAGTAGTTGATCATATGTTTAGTTCATGTTTGGTGACTATACAGAGGTGTGACACTCAAACTGACCTTATTGTGTTGGATATGCTTGATTTGATATTGTTCTAGGCATGGACTGGTTATCCCCCTACCATGCGATCTTGAATTGCTTTGCTAAGACTGTTACCTTAGTCATGCCCAGAATCCCTCTAGTGGTGTGGTAGGGTTCTTGTGACTACACACCAATTGAGGTTATTTCTTATGTTTGGGCTCAAAGGTTAGTATCCAATGAGTAGTTGGCCTATTTGGCTTATATTTGAGATATTAGTTGGAGGGTTCTATAGTTGTTTCGGTTCCTATTGTGTGAGAGCTCGCATATGTCTTCCCTACTGATATATCTAGCCTTCCCAATATTGTAACTTGATGCCCTTTTGTATTGGTATGTATGGCTGATTATTGACCTTAGCCTAGACATATGCTAGTGATTGCCTTAGAATTTCTATTTTGGAGTTGTTATGCCTTGTAAATCTTTCATTGTTTCTTCAGACGGTTCTAGCTCCCTATAGATTGATCTAGCTGATTTGGTTCATGTAGTATGAATCCTTAGTTAGGTGACAACTCCGCTTTTATTGGAATTTCATTAATAACTTTCTTATGTTACGACCTCAGTGTGTTTAGGTTGTGATTTTAGGCTTTAATGGTAAGATTGGATTGGGTTATGGATTCTGAGCACGAGTAGCTCACTTCTGACATAATGGAGGTTTTGTTGTATGATATATTTTCACTTGATGATGATCATATAAGTATAGGGTTCTTCAGAGTGTTCTACCCATGGTTTGAGGTCCGAACACATTTCTACTAGTCGCGGTTTGAGTCCAGGCATGTTTTTATTAGTCGTGTTTGAGTCCTGGCATCTTGATTCTTTTGGGTTCTTCGAGGTGTCTTCATCGTGATTCAAAGTTTGGGGTTGACCGTATGAGTTCCAAATTATACTTAGTCATATCTAGGGATACCATCAACTCTGTTCTATACTCATCAGGCTAATGAGGGTCCATTTGGGTTATTTTCATTTTAATTGTGCACGAGTATACCTTATGGGGTCCAATTAGGTCGTCGTTATCTTATTTACTTTATCATTTTGTTCGTACTAGATTACCGAGGTGTATAATTAGACTTTCTACTATGGTTACGTTTTTATGACCCTTAACTATCATTTATTTCTTCACTTTTCATTATGTATTTGCTTTCCAAGCTCAGTCGTCCTATGATGCCTACTGTGTACCTATTGTTTTGGTACTCATACTACATTCTACATATGTTTTTCGTAATGAATATTTGAGCGCCAACCGACAGTGTAAATTTCGAGCTTCAGAAGGGACTCCCGGAGATAAAGGGTGAAGAGATGACGTCCTAGTTTGACTCCTCTCCTTCTGTTTACAGTGTTTGGCTAGTCTTTTGCATTCGATGACTCCTCTCCTTCTGTTTACAGTGTTTGGCTAGTCTTTTGCATTCGAAACAAGTCTATACTTATTTTGGTTTTTGTAGCTTGTACTCTTTTTTAGTATAGTAGCTTTGTACCCTCATCCACCAGTTTGTGAGATTGGATCTTGTATTGTTGTATATTTATGTCATTTCTTTTTTCCATTGTGTATCACTTTGTATTGTTGTTATCTTCTCCTTGTTCATTGATTCTGTCCAATATGTCTGTTTTCTTGTCGTTCCACATATGAGTTGCCTTACCTAGCGATAAATCTTGATAAGTGCCATCATGACCCGAGTTTTTGGATCGTGACAAAATTTCAGTTCAACCAACACCAACAATTACATAGATAGAAAATAAAGAAACGAGAGAATATGGGAGTACAATAATGATTTTGGAGGAAGAAGAGAGAAAAAAAAAGAGAGAAATGTTTTAAATTTTTTTTAAATACAAAGAGATGTCCGTGAGCCAAGAATAAAAAAAAGTCCCAATCCTTAAAAAATACGTTTGGGTTGCTGGTATTGAGTGTAGGATAGTGACACATCATGGGTATGACCCAATAAGAAGAGGTTCAATATTTCTCCTTGTGTGTGAAATGGTCAATTCGAACACCCTTTTATTGATTCTGGAATTGCAAGCAAAGGTCTTTAATTGGTCCCTCACTTGTTTTCCTACCAAAACTTTCCTCCTTTTCTATCATACACACACGTACCATTTTCTATATATTCCCTTGTTACTTTAGGACTATGTCCCTCTCTGAAATTATTTATTTTAGTTAGTGCTCGTAATAATATGAAACCAACATGGTGCGATATGACTAAATTTATTTCTACACCACTCATGTGTGACGAGGCTAAATACTTTTTCTTAGTCTTTTAATATGTGGAGTATTAATGTTGAGACTAAGGAATTTATAACTAATTCTTTGGAAGGGGTAAAATTGACTTTTCTAATTAAAAAATAAATTTGGGAATAGTTGAATTTTGTTGTGTTGCTAAAATTCCAAGCCCAACCAACCTTTTCTTCCCTATGGGCCCTCTTCTTTGTCTTTCTTTTTCTCTCTCACACACACAAGACACATAGTTGTTGCAGCTTAACATCATTATAGCTTTATGCAAATTTATTCCAACAGCTTTGTTTACTTGAATAATCCCAACTTTTTTTTCCTTAATTTGAGACTAGAGATTTGTTTTGAAGTTTGTATCTTTGTTTTGAGGGTAGAATGGAGATACAAAATGGTAGCAGCAAGTCAAAGATAGATGATTATCAAGTGATAGAGCAAATTGGTAGAGGAGCTTTTGGAACAGCATTTCTTGTTCTTCATACCACTGACAACAAGAAGTAAGCGACTATTTTCGTTCTCTTTCCTCATAACAATTTCAGGAATACTATTTGCTTAACATATCATTTCAGGATGTAAGTAGATTTCTTTTTGGAGTTACCAGCTTCAATTTTGGCTGGGTAGGAGGAGCCCCCTTTTTTCTTATTTTTTTGGATGACAAGGAAATCCGCATTAGGCAAGCCCGGACCCCTTGCTTTTGTTGGCAAGGGGTTTCAAACTTGAGACCTCCAACATGGAAGTCCCAAGCCCAAACCACTGGCCTCCTGAAGGGTCTGGGTAGGAGGAGCTTTGCTTTTCTGCCTCTGAATTAATAAAATGTCACTTAATTGCCAAAAGAAAAGTTTTCATATAAAAATTGTTATGTGCTGATGAACATCTTGAAAATGAAATGATTTGTCTGCTGGCCACAAGTTACTCTTACATACAAACCCAACCCACAAATTAATATTTTCTTGCATTTGCAGTGACATAATGATACAACTGTAAATGACCCTTTTCTGTTTGAGTTAAAGACCCTGCCTAATACTGAACCCATTGCCTACAACATTCAAATTATTTTGACTAACAAGGAATACAAATTCCTCCTTTTAGGTATGTTCTGAAGAAGATACCTTTAGCAAAGCAGACAGACAAGTTCAAGCGTACTGCACTTCAAGAGGTCACTTCAAATGCTTCATTATATTGTATTCTTTTATAATCAATTCTAAGCCTATATTACCTAATTTTGATGTTGGTTTGATCAGAGACTTCAGCTTCTTACCAAATGCACGGGTACATGATTCAATGCTTAAACTGAGAAACCTAAAGTTAGTGATCCTCTTACATTTTACACTGGGAAGCTATACTAGACAAAAGTGTTGCATCACAAGTACCTAACAGAAGTTGATATCTATAATCAATAGTTTGCGTCTCTTAGCCTATAGTTTTACTGGCTGATTGAGGCCAATAAATCCATTGTCGTAGATTTTGTGCCCACGTCTTTCCTTGTCTGAAACAGCCTCTCTACCTTTACATGGTAGGGGTAAGGCTGCGTACACACCACATCCCAAGACCCCACTTGTGGGATTACACCGGGTATGTTGTTGTCTTTCATCGTCAACCATCAATGTCCTTTCCGTACAATCCTTAATTTTGATTCCAACTGCTGCATTTTTTTTCTATTATGAGATTTTATGAACAGTTTTCAGTATTATCTCTTTTTAGAGAAACCTTTTGAGTAATAATCTCAAAGATGAGGAAGTGGAAATTTTTTCTTTAAAACATAATGAGCTAAATATATTTTGGTGGTAGTATTGAGCAGTGATATGGGGGAGAGTTCTGACAACTCACAGCTCTCATAAACCAAGTAGCCAACATGGGTAGAAAAGAGGGTGGGGAGGCGACCCTGGCGCACTGCAGGTACGGGGCGCCAACGTTTAGAGAGTCCAAAATTTTGCACTGCTAGCACTCCACACTAGACCGGCTGTCGCATTTGCGCCGCATCGCGCCACCTCTCCCTCAGATCATCCCGATAAATATTTCTTTTCATTTTCTGTTACTAATTCCTCTACAATCAATTATTTTTCTCAATTTGTTCTTTGATTCAATTACCCAATATAAGTACGTGATTATCTACTAAAAACAACTCCTAAACTCAATACAATTATCTCAAAAAATCATCAAACCCATCCTAATTCAAGAACGAAAGCAAAACTTCAAGAACTCTAATCGTTCAATATTTAAGAACGAAATAACATGATTGGCATGTGGGTAAACGAACACAATCCTATGAGAACTCACATACCTCTTAGGTTTTAAATAGAAGGCAGTTTTTTCTTCAAAATTAGAACTTAGTTAATCTAGTCCTATAAAAATAAGAGCATTTTGAACAAATGCCAAGTCATTGATCATCATCCTCATATCACAGAACTGCTATTTCTTTTGGTGTGTCATTTTTCACTAATTTACTCTTGTACATATGAAGGAACAGTCCTTCAAATCAAACCCTTCTTTGTATGGGCAGTCTTCCTTAGTAGTTGAATAATGATGATTAGACAAATGGTTAAGTATATCGGTGAAGATCTTCAATGATATTCCCTACTAGTTTCCTGTGACCTCTGTGTTGGAAACCACTAACTGGTACTGTAAATATGGATTAATATTTCTTGGCATCTTCTCAACAGGATGAAGTATGGATCAATGTCCTAAAGTAACTACGGATGAAGCTGAAGTAGAAATAGAACTTTTAGATTACTTTTTTGTCTTTTTGTTACTTGATTAGTAGATCCTTTGGTAATAAGAGATACATAAGGAAAAATGAAATAACTGAAGGTAACTAATGGAATTCCAAAGGTTGCATGAGCTGATAATTTGGGGTGCAAGAGAAGTAGCAGCGGAATTTATCCATAATTTTTGGTAGAGAAGAAATGTAGAAAACTATTATGATGAGTGTGACCATCCAAACCAAAATCTTATAGCAAAAGTTTGCAAACTTCTGAACTTAGTTGACTGAAACTCTTAGATTGGATTAGTATCTGTGCATTTTGCTACTTGTGGTCTGTGGAACTTGTAATAAATGCTAAAATCACTTTCTTTTATTATTTAGGTGACTGCTCCTAAAATGTTCTTGTGAAGAACTTTATAGGCCCCAATGTCCAATAAGTATTCCCTTTGCTCTAATTATGTGGCCATTTTCCTGTCAAAGATGGGATGACCTTTAATAAGTAAACCTTCTGCTGCAGCCTTAGATTCTCTTGAGTTTATGGTAGCAAATAGATAGTGCTGCGGTGACACCTGTTGACTGCAAGTAGTCATTGCAGTCAAGAAAAGTTTTGCAATTGATAAGTTAATTTTAGTCTTATCTTGTACTTTCTATTTGAGATTTATTATTAATAATAATAAAATAAGCCATGAAGGACTTCTCCTGGTGGTATATTAGCTTAAAAAAATATAGTTTTACCTTTACCTATTGAAAAAATTTAGTCTTACCTTTGAAACCACACACGTTCAGCTTGTCTTATTTTTAGTATTCTCATCAAGTTAGGCCACGTAAATGGAATGATATTATGTTAAGTAGATAGGTCTGCATAATGTTTAGCTAATTGATATCTGTGTATGTATTATTCTATGGCAGATGGATCTGATAGCTAAGTTAAGCCATCCATATATCGTGGAGTACAAGGATGCTTGGGTCGAGAAGGTATTATGTTATTCAGTTTCTAGAACAGGATTTGGAACTGAAATAATTATCCTTGACTTGAGAAAAATCTATATCGAGTTGCCTCAAAACAGGATTGACTTTGTTTTTCTTTCAGGGGAACTGGATATGCATCGTTACCAACTATTATGAAGGTGGAGATATGTAAGTGGTTATCCTAGCCTTGCTAGCATTTTTATACTTATTGACATTTTAACTTTATGTTTCTCCCAAAAGATGGTCAAAACATATTTGTAGATTGAACTACCCTATGATGCTTTTAAATGAAGAATCTTTAGACACCTTTTCCTAAATTACAAGGTTGAAAGCAATAAGATCATGGGAATGTTTTATGGTGTAATATGAAGATAATGACCTTTTTGTTTTTTGGGTAATCAGGGCAAAGATCATAAGGAAGTCTAGAGGAGCTCTCTTCCCAGAAGAGGTAGTTTAGATACAGCTTCCATCATAATGGGTTCTCCATACTAGAGTGGTTCACTTAAAGTTTTTTGTGTTCACCAACTTTTTCCTCTGCAGAAACTCTGCAAATGGCTGACTCAGCTATTACTGGCGGTAGATTATCTGCACTCCAACCGTGTTCTACACAGAGATGTGAAGGTATAAACAGGCCCTGATCTATTAATGAGCTTTCCTTGTATGACATGTTTTAACATGAACTACTTCGATTTATTTCAGTTATCTAACGTTTTTGTCACAAAGGACAATGACATCCGGCTAGGTAAGAATGACAACCAAGTGCATGATAGCACCCTCCTTGCTTCTATGTTATCTATGAGTTAAATCTGTTTAATTTTTTTACACAGGTGATTTTGGATTCGCAAAACTTTTAGATGGAGAAGGCCTTGCTTCCTCGGTACGAGTTCTCTGTATATTCATACAGCTGTAGTGGAAAAATTAGCTCCTGCTTATTAGCAATGAACTATGATCGTCTCCATAAATGATTCAATAAGTTTACGTAGTGACTAGCTAGAGGGCACCTTATCCCCCTCCAATGTTGAGAAAACCAGGTGTTCTGTTTAGTTATAGTATGTCATCTTGTTGTGATTTCTATGTATGGTAGTGTTCAATTATAAAATACCCTGCCTTTATGTGTTCGAGGAATATGCTACTAGTTCTAACTTCGCCAATAACTTATATTAGTGACTTGTTGCCTCCAAACAGGTTGTTGGTACTCCAAACTATATGTGTCCTGAGCTCCTTGCTGATATACCATATGGCTACAAATCTGACATATGGTCTCTTGGTAAGAGAACTGGTGAAGTAATGCATTTCCTTTTTATTATTTCCTTAATAATGAAGCAATAGTTTGATATGATTGTAGGATGCTGTATGTTTGAGATTGCTGCACACCAGGCACCATTTAGAGCTCCAGTACGTTGACCTGTCAGCTATCTGTGAACATCATAATTCATAATACATTGTTTACCTTTAATATTATTTGTGTGGAACATTGAAAGGTTTTTTTATTCGGCAGGACATGACAGGACTTATCAATAAAATAAACAGGGGCTCTTTATCACCACTTCCAATTATATATTCCTCCAACTTGTAAGTAGCTTCCAACCATTGTTAAGAAGTGGTTCTTATTTCTACTAGCACTTATAATTGTTTATCTAGCCACTCTAATCATTAAACTGACAAGATGGATCAATGCTTCCAGGAAACAGATTATTAAAAGCATGCTAAGGAAAAGCCCTGAACACAGACCAACAGTGAGTGCAAGCTGCATATATTCAAATGCAATTAAATCTGAAATCGTCAGTCTTTCTGATTTGTTTTTTCATCATCACTTTCAGACTGCGGAGTTGTTAAGGCATCAACATTTGCAGCCATACCTCCTTCGCTGCCGCAACCCTTCATCTGCTTTTCTTCCAGTGAAGTCTCCAAACAGCCCAAAGGAAAAAACAAAGCAATCACCTGGAAAATCTGGCAGTCCTAGATTCATAAGAGACAGACCTCTAAGGCTAAAAGAGAAGAGTCCTGTTTTTCACTTTGATGGAAGTGACAAATCTCTTGGGCTTAAAGAGAAGGGTCCTGTTTTTCACTTTGATGAAAGGGACAACATTCGGCCACGAAATTTATCTGACAACTATGACACATTTAAAGCCAAACTTGAGACTAAGAGAGTTGATCCTACTAGCTACTCAACAAAGATATTTGTAGATGGTGTGGATTCTAAATGTTGGGATGCTAGTGCGGCAGCTATTTGCAATGGAAGCGATCAATCCGACCCTCTATTGCAAGAAGGAAGTACAAATACACCATACTCTTCAAGATTCATGGAAAATACGCACTCTGAGGAACAAGAAAAAGTATCTGTTGAGCATGTTCCACAATCTGAAGAAGGTGACGGGGAGAATGACAAAACAAAAGACCTTGAGGAGTTGAGCACGCCAAGTGGCAGTGGAGAAGCAAACTTGAATGAACTAGATTGTACCTCCGCAAAGCCTAGCAGAATGATTTCGTCTAGTGGAAGCTCCACTGAGAAAACACGGTCTTATGATGAAGAAAGCACTTCATCAACTACACGACCTGCAAAATCTGATACAGATGCTGAACTAAGGTGTCATGCATCTGAAAGTGAAAATGTTGGCGAGTTTAAAGAAGTTTCTGTTGACCACATAGCTTCTGAAAGAAATAGGTCAAGCCCACTTAAAGATGAGATAGAAAAGAATGCAACTATGGTTGAAGATGCTAAACGTCAAGCACTAGATGATAGGGTTTCACTGCTTAAGGCACTAGCTGCCTTAGCTGGTGATGGGCACAAGAACGACTGGGAAAATCCGACTCAAGAAAGAGCTGAAGCTCTGGAATCCCTTTTAGAGGTTTGTGCACGACTACTCAAGCAGGAAAAAATTGATGAGCTTGCTGGTGTGCTGAAACCATTTGGCGATGATGCAGTTTCATCCAGAGAAACGGCAATATGGTTGACTAAGAGCCTCATGAGTGCACAAAAATTGGCCAAGGGATCGTGATTTTGTGATGCCAGCTTTCCCTTTACTGGAAAACTACTGTACAGAGTGATTTGTGTGGGTTGACATAGATGTTTAGCTTGACTGTTGTTTGTTGCCTTCTAAATGATTTGTTTTATGGGAAAGCTTACTTTGAAAGAAGCTTCTCTGGTGTGAGTGCGAACTAAGTTATTTTCGGAGGCTTGATGGATTGAGGTTTCCTTAGTTTGAGAGTATAATTGTAGTACATTTGATGGAATTGTGAAGATCTTAAATTACCCCAAACTTTAGTTTGCTAATGCTTTCTCCTTTTCTTTTTTGCATTATTATTACATTATACTACAAGTGTGCTCCTTCTGAAGTTGCAACTCCTTCTGAACATTACTTCAGCTTCTTGCTTTTGAACTTTTGATGATGCTTTCACCTTGTTCTTTATTATGAAAATTTGTCATTGTTGAGGTGTTCTTTTGGGGACAAGTGTTATACTCTTAAAGAAGAAAATAAGAAGTACGTGACAGAAGAAGACAATGGTTGGAAAAACTCCCTCATTCATTCAGAATATTTAATAGAATGATTACACTAAAATAGGACACATCAGTCCACAATGAGCATAATTAAATTACTCCTAAAACATAATTAAACTACTCCTAAAAAATAGAACACATGACTCCTAAAAGAAACATAACACGTTATTGCTAAAACAGAAACTATGTGGATTGACTCAACCTAAATTAAACAACTCACAATCTTCCTAAAGACTAGGTCAACTGGCAAACTAAAAGAAGTTCCTACAATTCCCCCTTAAACTTATGTTTGCTAACAATTTATTTACATCTTTGATTGTGCATATGCCTAGTAGCCTTCTAAGTTTAATGAATGACACCATCTTTAGGGCCTTGGTGAAAATATTGGTAGCCTGGTCTTCGCTCCTGCAGTGGATCAGATCAATTGTTCCATTATTGCTAAGATCTCGTAAAAAATAAAACTTCACATCAATATGCTTGCTTCTTCCATGTAGCATTGGATTCTTGGATATTTGAATTGTTGAACGTTGTCACAAAAAATCTTGGTAGCTTCTGGCTGCTTGAATTTCAACTCTTCCAGAAGTCTCCTCAACCAAATAGCTTGACAGGCACAAGCAGTCGCAACAACAAACTCGACTTTCGTAGTAGACAAAGTAACAGTTGGTTGTTGACCATGAAATAACACTGGACCCAAACATAAAAGCATAACCTGAAGTGCTTTTTCGGTCGTCATAATGACCAACATAGTCACTGTCTGTATAGCCGAGAAGATTGGACTTTACTCATCTTATAAAATAGCCCAAAGTCTCTCGTCCCTTTCAAGTAACGAAGAATTATCTTGGTTGCAGACAAATGCATTTATGTGGTATTCTCCATGTACCTGCTGATTAAACTCCCAGAATACATTATGTCAAATCTTGTAGCAGTGAGATACATCAAATTGCCCATAATTTGTTTGTAAAGTGTGCTATCAACCTTCTTCCCAATAGGATTTTTATGTAGCTTCAAGCCAAGTTCAGTAGGACTGTTAACTGGATTACAATCCATCATCTGAAATTTGTCTAGAATTTCCCCTACATATTTTTTCTGAGAAATAAATATCCCTTTATCAGATTGCACTACCTCTATGCCAAGAAAGTAATGCATCGACATTTCAAACTCATCATTCATCGACTTCTTAAATTCTTCAAACATGACACCACAATTTCTAGTAAAAAAAAGATCATCAACATACAAACAAATAATGATCATCTTTCCTTGATCCTCAATCTTACAAACAATGTATGCTCATAAGGACATTTTGAAAAACCAACTTTTAGAAAATACCACTCAATGCAACTATACCAAGCCCGAGGAGCTTGTTTTACACAATAGAGGGTTTTTTCCAATCTATAAACCTTATGCTCATTTTCAATTTTAACATAACTAGGGGGTTATTCTTGTCACAACCCAAGGTACCCCCTAGGTGTAACATGGATAGGACCCCGAGAGGCCCTACACAAGCCACTTAGCATGCATAATAAGATATAAGAAATACGAAAGAGGTAAGGAAAAATATTTCAAGTCTAATAGTTATATCAAAGTAAAACAGAAGTCTGCTAAGTCTCATTTTGCCATCTAATACATCAAGAGTGACCAGGATGTAACCCTGGCATCACGTACAAAGTCTGAAAGTAAGAAAGACTGAAAAATGCAAAAGTCCGATCCTCGAAGCATGAGGACTCACCAAAGCTCAAAATCTTCTCAAAGAACTCTAGCCACGAAACTGGAACCCTAAATATCTGACCCTACATTTGGAAAAATGTAGGCAAGAGTATGTGTTAGTAAAAATATGTACCAAGTACGATAGTCATGCATAAAAACATACAGAACATGCTAAAAAGGGATATTTTTATAAGAGTGCAATGACCAAACTAAAACATGAGTTTAGGAGTTAGGAAACATAAGATATAAAACATGGTCAATGCAAGTAGATATCATCTTAAAACCCATGTGAGGTACTTATTGAAGTAGTCTTAGTTCATCATAGGTTGCTTGTGGGAAGTAGCCTTAACCGACATATAAGACCATGTGAGCTATCAACATGGAATCTGATATCTCCCACACCGAAAAGGGTTGTCCTACTTGCCAAGGTAAGACCATGAACTTTCTAGCTTATGTGGATCCACTAGCTAATACCTATCTAGACAATCTTATGTTGACACATAGTTGATGGGACACGGGTAATTTCCACTCAACCACTCGGTACTAAGCTTAACTTCCACAAAATAGTTCTTAATTTATTCATCTTATCTTTTTAAAGGAACATAGGTAATCGCCTCTTGTCCTTGCATCATGTGACATGGGGATCACCTCTTGTCTTTCAATAGAGAGCATGGGTAAAAGAACCCTTATTAGAATAATTCATTATCATTGGTTCATTTTAGGTGAGAAAAGCCTTTCAACCTTAAGAACCCTTATTATGTGAGAAAACTTTTCACAATCATGCTTTCATGTGTATATAAGAAATCCTTTCAACAACAACACAACAACAACAACATCATTGATACTTCACTCTCAAAGCATCCTTAAAACATTTACATAAATTTCATGATAACATGCATGATTTCATAAAACTTATCCTTCATAATTCTACAACCCACATTAGATCATCATAACTTGTAGAGCATGGGATGGGTATGGGTTCAAGGGAATTCATCATAAAAACCATAGAATTATATCAATTCATGCTTGGAAGATCATAAAACAGTCAACTAAAGCAATAATCAAGAGAACCTATAACATGGAAGAAAAACCCTAACTCAATAGGGGATTTCTAACTTTGCAACTTGGAGAATTTGGGAACTCCATGGAGGAAAGGGCTCCATGGATGAAAACTATCATACCTCAATGTTAATTGCTTGCCTTCAATGGAGGATATGAGACATGACTTGAAACCCTAGGTTAAACCCTTCTTCTTCAAGTTTTCTACAGAGAGAAATATTGTGGGAGAAGAAAACTTGATCTTCTTTTAAAAATTTGAGAGAATGATCTTAATTGGAGAAATTTGGGGTTAAAAATACTTATATAGGAGTTCTAGGTAAGGGTAAAACGACATAGTATAAAAATAGAATAATTAGGAAAAGACCAAATGATCTTGACTTAAAGCTGACGCAACCCCCACATGGAGGTCTTCACGGGCCATTTAAGGGTCCACGAGTCGTCTAGGCAGTCGTGGCCCTTAGACCAGTGGCTTAGGGAGACCCCTTGTTGCCTTGACTCTCATCACGACCAACTTCACGGGTTGTTTTACCTTTCACGACCTGTTTAGGGGTTTGTGAGAAGAGGCTGACTTGAGATGGGTTCTGCCTCCCCTACACGGGCAACATTACTCCCCTTATGCCTCCCCATGTGCCGTTAAGACCCTCGTGTGATGGGATTCCTACCCAACACTCCTTGGGGGACTTACCACGGGCCACCACACACACCATGGTCCCATTCACAGCTTGTCTGTGTAACACCCCAGATTTGAGAAAGGACAAAATATAGATTTGGTGAAGTTGCAGGTGCCACCGACGGAAGCCACCTATGGACCGTAGGTGTGGTCCGTGGTTGAGCACCTCAACATTTCCCCATAAAGTCCAGAACATGACAGGACCTACGGACCGTAGGTGGGACCACGTTCTGCGGTCTAGGTCTGTGGATCGTGACCCTCAACACCAATTCTCTGAAGCCAAACTATGCCCTGCCAGGACAAACCATTGGTCACTCCACGGTCTGTCGGTCAAGGGTCGTCGATGGCTTCGTCAGCTGTTAAGTCAGGGTCATTTTGGTCTTTTCCCTTATGCTTTGGACATTTAAACTACATTGTTTAATCCCTAAACTACATCATTTTACTCTGTTTTAGCCTAGTATTCTAGTCAGACTTTACCCTAAACAATTCATTCACCCAAAATTCATCAAACATAGAGCAAAAAGGAGAAAAGAGTCGACCAACTCCCCTCCAGAACAAGCAGGAGATTTTCTTTAGTTCCAACCCCTAAATCGAAAGATTTCTCCGTGAATTTCGTCACCAGGTATGTGGGATTTCACTAGTGGATTCCTTTCATCCACTAGGTCCCTAGAATTCAGTCAGATTATTGATTCTCTATATCTTGTTTAGACCTAGTGTTTCTAAAACCTTAGATATTGGTTGTGATTTAGCTGTTATGGTGTTCATAATTAGATTATCATGTTTTCGTGAAATCATTGCTTAGTTCTTTGCATGAAATTCAGAACCCTAGTGGTGTAGATTCTCTTAGTTCATGAATTACACATGCTAGGTTAGTTAAATAGATATACATGCTCCAGTTTCGAATGTTACATTGTCAGTTCATAAATGTTGCATTCTCAGATTTGCATGTCAGAATATTGAGCTATCCAGTATACAGTTATGTTGTATCAAACACAATTCAAGTTGAGAGTAGACTTAACACCGAGTGGACTAGGTTTCAGCGTACCCTCATAGTCCTAGAACTACGTGCCCCCGTAGGTTTATAAGTCCCCTCTGTTGGGCATCATATTTAGTGATCACGTCAGTCATGCCTTTATACCCCTGCCAAGGTATATTGGGTCCTCTCGATGAGGCGTATACATCAGACTCCACGTTTAGCTCACGTGGTTTGATGTCGGTTAATAGTAGTTCCCACGGTCAGACTCTAGTTCATTTGACCAGGTTTTCAGTTATACTTCAGTATTCAGTCTCAGCATGTTATGTTAATAATCAGTACTTGGTCATTGCATTCAGTTCAGTTCATTTCAATATATTTCAATATTATTATTATTCGGTTCAAATTATGTCATTCTTCAGTTATGTTTTATTCAGCTTATATGTTTGTTCAACTATTATTCATAGCCTACATGCTTAGTACATTCCAAGTATTGACGCATACTCTGCACAACATCCTTTCATGATGTAGGTTCATGTATTTAGCATCCAGACCACGCATAAATCGGTTTTTGATCTGTATTCAATTGCTTCAATGGTGAGTCTGCATACTTCAAGGACAATAGACATGTTTTTCATATTCAGTCTTTTATTTCAGTTTTCATTTTTGCTAGGTTAGCTTGGGACATGTCTCATTAACTCTAGTCAGTTAGAGGCCTTTTCAGACATAGTATTAGATTCAGCTTTAGTTTTGAGTGAATGTTCGGTATCATTAAAATCTTAGAAGTTACATATACTCAGATCAGTATTGGGTATTTCCCCATCTTTCAGTTATCTCATATTTTAGCTTCAGCATAGTATCTATTTATGTAGATTCTCTTACTTCGTAAATTACACTTGCTAGGTCACTTAAATAGATATACATGCTCCAATTTCAAATGTTACATTGTCAGTTCATAAATGTTTCATTCTCATATTTGCGTATCAGAATATTGAGCTATCTAGTATTTCAATTTTGTTGTGTCAAACACAATCCCAGTTGAGAGTAGACTTAACACCGAGTGGACTAGGGTTCAGTGTACCCTCATAGTCCAAAAACTACATGCCCCCGTAGGTTTATAAGTTCCCTATGTTAGGCATCATATTTAATGATCACGCTAGTATGCCTTTATACCCATGGCATCTCGATGGGGCATATACATCGGACTTCATGTTTAGCTCACGTGGTTTTATGTCGGTTAATAGTAGCTCCAGAGTTAGACTCTAGTGCATTTGACGAGGCTTTTAGTTATACTTCAGTATTCAGCTCATCATGTTATGTTAATAATCTGTACTTGGTCATTGCATTCAGTTCAGTTCATTTCAGTATATTTTAGTATTATTATTCTATTCAGATTATGTCATTGCTCAGTTAGGTTTTGTTCAGCTTATATGTTTGTTCAGTTATCATCCATATCCTGCATGTTCAGTACATTCCAAGTACTAACGCATACTTTGCGCTACATTCTTTCATGATGTAGGTTCAGGTATTCAGTATCCAGACCACGCATAGATCGGTTTCTGATCCGTATTCAGCAGCTTCAGTGGCGAGTCCTCATACTTCGAGGACAATAGACATGTTTTTCATATTCAGTCTTTTATTTCAGTTTTCAGTTTTGCTAGGGTTAGCTGGGACATGTCCCAACAACTCTAGTCAATTAGAGGCTTTCTCAGACATAGTATTAGATTCAACTTTAGTTTTGAGTGAATGTTCAGTATCAATAAACTCTTAGAATTTATATATATACTTAGATCAGGAATGGGTATTTCCCCATCTTTCAGTTATCTCATCTTTTAGCTTCCGCATAGTATCTCTTTATTCAGCTGTTTTTAGTATGTTTATGATATGCCATCTTCAGGGTTAGCTTGGGGTCACTCGTGATCCTAGGTCCCGTGTTTACGTCAAGGGGGTAGCCTCTGGGTGTGACACTATGGGGCTTCATGGAGGGTCCCTGGTCGAGGTGTTGGCCTGTGAGTCCTTCTCCATAACCCCTTTTTGGTCTTTCTCGAACCCGAGGTGTCACAATTCTACAAATACATGTTCCTCCAAGTACCCATGTAAGAATAATGACTTGACATCTAGCTGAAAAATAAGTCAAGACTTCTAAGCTGCCAATGCGATAACCAATCTGATTGTATCATGTCTGTCAATGGGAGAAAATACTTCTGTATAATCTATATTGTATTGTTGCTTGTATCCTTTAGCCACTAAATGTGCCTTGTACTTGTCCACTTCGCCATTTTTCTTCAACTTTGTTTTGAAGGCCCATATCACTCCAATGGTTTTATGTCCATTTGGAAGATCTAACAGCTCCCAAGTAACATTTCGCTCAATGGCATCAATTTCATCATCCATTGCTTTTCTCCACTTTTCTTCCTTCACATCACTCTCAAAATATGTAGGATCCAAATCTAAAAACAAAGCAAAATGAGTAGTTGGATCTTCTATTCCAGTTACATTATAATCTTTCATCTAAGCAGGCCTTCTTCTAACTCGTCCGACAGTTTGAGTTACTTCTTCATTTGCTATAAAAATTGTTGGTGAAGTTGTAGTGACTGAAACTGATGAATTTCCCAGCACACAAAGTGCTGAAAATTGCTCTTGTTCAACATTACTATCACAGAGCATTTGGGTAGGTTGCTGCCTATTCCAAGCCCAAGTGCTTTCTTCGTCAAAAGTAATATCCCTTTTGATAACAGACTTTTTGGTCAATGGATTAAACAACTTATATGCTTTGGAAGACCCAATTACACCAAGAAAAAAATATTTTTCAGCCTTGTCATCAAGTTTCTTCCTCCTTTCATCCGGGGCATGAGCATATGCAATGCATCCAAAGATTCTAAATGATCTACGATTGACTTTCTCCATTCCATGCCTCCTGCAGTGTCATATTTTCAACAAAAAAGGTTGGGCTTCTGTTTAAAATATGAACACTCCAATTTACGGACTCTGGCCAAAAAGTCTTTGGAATGCTTCCTCTCACTAACAAACTTCTCACCATGTTGAGGATGGTTCTGTTATTCCTTTCCGTTACACCATTTTATTGTGGTGAATACGCAGTTGTAAGCTCTCTTCGAATGTCATTCTCTACACAGAACACTTCAAATTCTTTTGAATAATATTCGCCACCACAATCAGTTCGGAAAGCCTTAATAGTTTTCCATGCTTCATTTTCCATGCTAACTTTGAAGCTTTTAAATGTTGAAAAAACTTCAGATTTTTCTTGCAAAAAATAAACCCAAGTTTTTCTTGAAAAATCATCAGTAAAAGTGACTAAATACCATTTACCTCCATTGGACGTTAGGTTTATCGGGCCACAAAGATCTGAATGCACCAGCTCTAAGACATCATTTTCTCTCCATGACTTTTCTTTGGGAAATTGAGAGCGAGGTTGTTTACCAATAACATATTCTTCATAGATTTTTGAAGGTGTAGTGATTTGAGGAAGACTCGTGACCATGTTTTTCTGTTGGAGTGTCTTCAAGCCTCCAAAACTCAAGTGACCATAATGGAAATGCCACAGCCATAAGGGATTCCTTACTTCAACCATCAAACAAGATTGAACACTATCAATCTTTAGTGGAAATAATCTGTTAGAGCTCATTTGAACTATTGCAATAGCTCCTCTCATAGGATCATAAATTTCACACTCGCCCTTCTTAATAGTGATGACGTATCCCTTTTCTTGAAACTGGCCAACACTAAGTAAATTACATTTCAAGTCGGAAACATACAATACATCAGAGATTGTCTCCACAAAACAATTCTTGATTTAATCTGCATATCACCTTTGCCCATCACTTCTACATTTGAACATTCACCAAAGGCAACAGTAGAACGAAATTTTTCATTTAGAGATGAAAAAGAAAATTTACTTCAACTCATGTGGTTACTGCATCCAACATCTACATACCAAATATCATATTCGTATTTTGTTCCATCGTGGACAATCATTAACAAAGTTTCTACTTCCTTCTTTTCAACAAAATTGCAAAATTGGCACTTTCTTCTTTTTCTTTGTCATTAGGAAGTTTAGTGTAACAATATGATGTATAATGACCAAATTTGTGATATCTATAACACTTGACCTTGGATTTGTCATAGTCGCGACCTCTGCCATGAGATTGATCATTGTTGGCTTTGAAATTCTTGTTGGAATCTCTGCCTCCACGAACTCCTCTTCCTCTTCCTCGGCCTCTACCTCAACCTCTACCTCTATAGTTGATGGACTGCATGAAATTTTCCATTAACATGCTTCAATGATCGTAGTGACCATCAAAGCGTGGAATGAATGCTTGCACAAAATTATTTTCAGTAGCCATTGGATAATGTGAAAAAAAATTATTTGCCTCACTTGTTTTCAATCTCACGAAATCTGGGTCGGATACCACTGGTGTACTCTTAAGAAGAAAATAAGAAATACGTAAAAGAAGAAGACAATGGCTGGAAAAACTCCCTCTTTCATTCAGAATCTTCAAGCCTATATGTATATATAGGAAAATACTTAACATATAACTTCCACTTAAATAGGACACATATTAGTCCACAATGAGCATAATTAAACTACTCCTAAAAAATAGAACACATAACTCCTAAAAGAAACATAACACGTTACCACTAAAATAGAAAATATGTGGATTGACTCAACTTAAATTAAACAACTCACAATCTTCCTAAAGACTAGGTCAACTGGCAAGCTAAAAGAAGTTCCTACAAGAAGGTCATTTTACCTTGGAAATGAGCACACACCCCCGGCTATTTATATTTGAGAATTCATTGGTAAAATGTTAAGAATTGCTACAATCTAATGAAATATTCCGGAAGTTGAGCATTAAGAAAGTTATAACTCGTTCAATCGGTAAATCCAATCGTTTCATAGTCTTGCCAACCCCAATTAAGTAGGAAATGGCATCATATGTCCCTTAATTTTTTTAAAGTTGCTTCTTATATTTCTTCCCCAATTTGAAAAACTTTGCAAATGTTGACTCAAGGACAGATGACCCTTTCCATCTCTTAACTCTTCTTCCTCCTCCTTTAATGTCTACATTTTCAATCAACTAAACTGTAGATCCTCATCTCTTTCTATTGAATTCCTCAAGAATATTGATGCCGAAAACTCAAGTTAAAGTCTAAAAGGCAGGATTCATATTTTTATAACTTTAGCCATATGCTAATACACATTTGTTTATCAGGTGAATTATGTTAACTTTCTTCATAATAATAATAATTCTTAATGTAAAAAAATATTATTTTTTCATCTCTAGAATTCTCCATAACAGGTTAGAAAGTTTGTTGCCTAGCCTTATCTCAAGAAATCAGTCTGGTTTTGTTAAAGGAGTAGCATTACTAAGAAATTCTATTAGCACAATAGATTATTACTGATATCAGAAAAAGAGGCATTCTTGTCAATGTTGTAATAAAGCTTGATATGGCAAAAACATATGATAGACTGGACTGAACTTTCTTGTTTTAAAGTTCTGGAGAAACTGGATTTCATAACCAAGTAGTAGACAAGATTTGAAGATTAATTGCTAATACTTGGTATTCATTTCTTATAACTGGTCGAGTACAATATTATTTTTATTCTACTAAAGGTGTTAAGGGGACCCCGATACCCTGCATTGTTCATATTGTCCGCTGAAGTATTGGCTAGAGCTGTGAATGCCCTCGTAACAGCCCAAAAATTTGTAATCGAAGGCTTGAATCATTCTCTGAATGCGTATAGGCCTGAACTCGTTGATTTCTAAATAGGTGTTAAGATAATTCTTAGGTGTGGGAAATGTATTGGATGCGAATTTAGGTCATAAGGAACATCTAGCACAATATCGGGTTCAAAGATTCCTTACTGATTAAGTTTTGGTATAACATTTTACTTAGGTCAACTTCAAACGATCATATCTCTCCGATTATGAAGAATTATTTTATCAATGACCTATCAAATTAAAGGCCTGGGGTCTTTTTTCTAACACCGTTGATCGTTCGTCAATCAGAGACCAAAGTAAAAGGTTATGATTTATTTACCAGAGACGCTCCAACCTGGATGATCGGTCCATGAGAAGGTCCATATCATGGAGATGAAGTGGACCTCACTGTCCTTTTTAATAAAGAAAAAATTTCTAGCTCTGTGACACGGAGCCAATGCAGGTTTGGGCAAAAAATTCACAGGCTTGTATTTTTTTAGGCTATTTTGTCCTAAAAGTCTCTAGGGAGTTATCTAACTGCCCCTAAATGTGTAGGAAATAAGTTTTTCATTAAACCCTCTCATTCGCTCCTAAATTCCTACGCTCAAGAAACTTCAAGCCTAGGGTTCATCGTTGTGAAAACAGTGGGAAGAATGAGCCACACGGATAAGAATGAAATGTGGATGGTTATTCCAATATGGAGGACGAGTCAATGGGACAAGGTGTAGCCGGAACTATTCCCCTACCGCCAATTGTAGGAAATGTCATGTTCCATTTCACAAATATTATGTTATACCTCCAAATAAAATGACACTTCGACGGGTTAGCAAGTGAGATGCCAACCGCCACATCCTGATCTTTCGTAAAACAAGTCAATCCTTCAATTTAACCAACATCATCCATGAATCAATACGACTAAGGTTGTTCTGCTTTCTTTTACGGGGAAAGCCACGACATTGCTTGAGGAGTTTTCATAAGGCTCTGTCACTACATGGAACGAGCTAACGAATGCGTTCCTTGAAAGATTTTTCCACCCTCACGAATGCTTTAATTGAGGGATGAGATCAATAGCTTTCATCGACTATTGGGTGAACCGATTCATGAGGTGTGGTTAAGATATAAAAAGGTTTCCTAGTGCCCCAACCATGTGATTTCTAAAGGAGTCTTGAACAAAATTTCTATTGGTCCTTGGATTCAATCAACAAGGCCTTGGAAAACAACTTAGCATGAATCCAACAATTTAAAATACTCATTTTTAGTGCAATTTTGAAGTAATCACGGAACAGATCGTTATAACATCAATCACTTCTGGAATACCCCACAATTTTCATCGACAAAAACTATAATATTTGAATGAAATCATAATTTGAAATCTTTGACTTATGAACATTGTAATGGATGAATGATCCTCACATTCTCTGCAAATCCTATCGTTCTTTAAATCAAAGCATTTTCAGAAAAAAAAATTCAGACAAGATAAAATTATTGAGGTTGTTTTTAAGCACAAAACAAAAATAAGAAAAAAAAGAGAGAAAGATCAATGTTAAGAAAAAAGTGCAAGTTAAAATGTAGACAAAAAGTTTCAGCACCAACTACCAAAGTAGAACTTGAAGAGCAATTTTTTTAAAATTATAGTATGTTGTTTTTTAAAAATGGGGCAGCAAAAAGAATGATTGAAATATCTCTCAATGGATTGAAATGACTTTCAATGATTTTATTAAGCATCGAGAAGCTTTAAATAGCCAACATAAAAATATAATCCACATAATTTGAAATTTGAAACAACCTAAAATATCTCAACAATTCAAACAACCCAATTAAAATTCAAAACTCAAATTCATCTTAAACTAAACAACTTATTTTATTAAAAGTTATTGCAGTAGCTAAATGAAAACTTCAACAGTCCTCATTTGCTATAATTATTGCAATTAAAAAAAATGTTCCTCCTCAATGTTTGCTTTGGTAGTTGATGCTGAATTCTTTTCATTGTTTTGAACTTGCAATTTTTTTTTCTTTCATTTTGTTTTGATTTTGTTCTTCAAAAACACCTTCCATGACATCGTCTTGTTTTTTTAGAAGTTTTTTTGAAAGTGCATTTAATCTTAACTTTTGTAGGATTTGTAAAATATTGTTGTAAAAGTTCTCTTCCTTCATAGCATCACATATCACATAGATTTCAAAATATGTTTTTATTCTCACAGACCAAAATTTGATAGTTTTCGCCTGTGAAAATTTTTGGAGAATCCAAAGAGAGACTGTTACTTGTCATTATTTTTGGTTAAGAATTAGTTTTGAAAATTCTATGCGGTGAAAAAAGCACGGGTTAAAAATAGTAGCCCGGACGGGTTAAAATGAATTGAAAAATAGCCCTTGCGGGTTAAAAGTAGTATGGTAGTTCTTTGAAAGATTTCACAGATCCCGTAAGATCAATGAAGCTCTTATACCACTTTTGGTGTTTTTTTAAAAATGGGGCAATTAAAAGAATGATTGAACTATCTCTCAATGGATTGAAATGTATTTCAACAACTTTCAATGATTTAATTGAGCATTGAATGACTTTAAATAGCCAACATAAAAAACATAATATGCATAATTTGAAATTTAAAATAAGCTAAAATATCTCAACAATTCAAATAACATAACAAAAATTCAAAATTCAAATTTATCTTAAACTAAACAACTTATTTTTATTAAAAGTTACTGCAGTAACTAAAAGCAAACTTCAACATAGTAACTAAAGAAAATAGAGACGGTTCAAATTCTCTCTGAGTTATTGTAGTAAATTTTAAACATAATAAGTTGCTCGTTCTAAGATGAATTTGAAATTTAAATTTCTATTAGATTTTGTTTAGTTTGTTAAGATATTTAAGTTTTTCAATTTTAAATTAGGGAAAATGCATAAGTTTTTCAATTTCTATTATGAATTTTCCCTTTAAATTATGCATATTTTTTTTTATTTCAAGTTGGTTATTAATAAAAGCCCTCCTATCTGCAAACCATTTTTGTTGTACCACCACTAACAATAACATACCTAGTGTAATCCCAAAAGTGAGGTTTGAAAAATGTGAGATGTACGCAGACCTTACCCAACCATTGTAGGGGTTAAGAGGTTGTTTCGGATAGACGCTCGACTCAGAAAGAAACTTATTCATTGAAGAGTTGCATTTAGAAAAATAGATAACAAAATTATGAGATACAATGAAAATGAAGCAAAATATAGTAAAAACGCATAGGTGAATAGAAAACTACGTGATCATTAAATATTACTACTAATAAATATAAAAGGATATGAGACAAGCCCCCTGCCCCTCCCACCTAACCAGAGACCACATCTCAGCTACCTATTAATTAGCCTTCTACCGTAATTCTCGATCTCCATACCTTCCTATCTAGGCCATATCCTCAATAAGCTGAAGTTGTGTCATGTTTTGTCTAATCACCTCCGCTACTTTGTTTCGGCCTACCTCTACCTCTCTCAATTCCTACTACAATTAACCTCTCACACCTCCTAACTGGTGCATTCCCGCACCCAATGACGGAGCCATAATTTTCATCAAGGGTGTCCATACTTTAGGAAAAGTAAAAAAATAAACCTTGATGGTGAGATTATAAAGATTGGAACGTCACTTTTGTTCTCTAAAAAATGAATCTAATTTTTTTTTAAACAAAACGCCTTAGTTTGGGCTCAAACCTAGGCCCTTGAGGCAATTTTTTTCTCTTAAAAAATGAAACTAAAAAAAATTAAACAAACACCTTTGTCTGGGTTCAAACCCCAGCCCTTGAAGCAACTTTGAATAGGCTTAACTATTGAGCTATCTTTCTTTAGTATGTCAAGATTGTTCAACAATTTATATATATCCAAAACTATTGATATTTAACATATATACTCGCAAAAAAAATTTCGATGAAAGTTGTTCATCTGACAACCCATGCTAAGGTGTAGCTCAGCCCCTGCCCGCACCCTTTTTGCTGCACCACCTTTAAAAAATCCAACAATTGTATTGGCAGTGATGGAAAAACAAGGTGTGTTTAAGATGGGTGCCACAAACCTTAAGCTGATATTTAAATCGAAAATTAACATCAAATTACACACCTTAGGGTCGGATTTTTGAGGATATTTATGAGACTCACTGAGCCACTAAGGTATATTTTAAGAGAAAGACCGGTTGGCCATATTGCCAAAATGATACTATAAAATAAATTAGACCTTTCTTTGATTATATATGAGCTGTTGTATTATATATTGTATTTGCACCTTGAGTTTTTTTTCCTTTCTGAACTCTCGCTACACCACACTCAATGAATATTTGTATTACCTTTTCTTATATACAATATATATAATTCATATTCATAAACAACTTGTACCATTTTGAATCTCCTATGCTAACTAGTCAAGAAGCAGAACCCTTTGATTCTTGAATATCCAATTCATGTTCAGCAACCATGATGCAAGAATCAGCCTCCAAAGATGATGAGGATGTTTTCCTTTCCTTAAAGGTGTCTTTGGCTGAATTAAGCATCTCAACTGTACACTGAACATCAGGTGTTATTCCCACTTGATCGATGTCATGAAGTGCTGGAGACAAATACTTGGCTACTGTAACAAATAGAGCCGATCCATCGTGCAACTGTGTAACACTCTGCATCAAACACAATTGGATATTGTAAAAGATGAGACTTATAAGCAAAACAGAGAGGGAAATTTTTATCGAGCAAATGTGATACAACACAAGAATGCAAGTTTAAGGGAAAAAGAACTCAAAAGCTTTCGACTAAGTTCACTTTCCATCTAGGAGGTTAATATAATTATAATTTTGACTGCCATGAGACATGTTATGGAAGCGTCAAATCCATCAGAAAGTTAAACAGACTAGTGGGTAACTTTTATATATAGACTGAGAAGGGTTAGCATCCGTCCAAAGTTCAAGCCAAACCTGTATCTTTCCTTTCCCGAAAGTCTTATGCCCGACAAGGATTGCACGACCATTATCATGGAGTGCCCCGGCCAGAATCTCACTAGCACTTGCACTTCCCTCATTCACCTGTTAATAGGGAATCAAAGGCATAAATATTTCATCAACAACTATATCCCTCAGTTCCAATAAATTTGTCTAGTAATAAATACTATGTTGAAGAAAATTATGATATAGTATGAAAAGGATGTCTTAAACTAACAAGGACGACAAGTGGATCGTGTGTTACAGCATGTCCATTGACCATGCTAATTGGTGCCATGTTTCCATCCCTATCAACAGTGTTCACAAGTGTCTCATCGCCATCTAGCCATATCTGGGCAACATCTAACCCAGCCGTAACGAGACCTCCCTGCATAATTTATAAGACAGACACTTGAGATGACAAAGGGTGAATAGATTAAGTATGAGAGTACACAAGTCAAAGAAAAGGGGTTTTAAAGGAACTTACAGGATTATTCCGAAGATCTAATATATATGATTGCACACCCTGATTTTCCATATCCTGAATTGTGTTTTCCATTTCCATAGCAGCAGACTGTTACATCAAAAACATACAAGTCTTTACTCAATATATGCAAGGGAATTCATTTTGTTTGTCATTTGACGATGAAGGAAAGTCAATGATCTATGACTCGTTAACTACCTGAGAGAAGCTTGACAACTTTACATATCCAGTTTTCAAGAGACGACCATCAGGCATTTTATGAGGGATGATGGCACTGGATACTGGTGAAAGCTTAATCACTTCGCGAGGTA
The DNA here is from genome assembly GCF_019186545.1 of Solanum stenotomum. Taxonomy (NCBI): domain Eukaryota; kingdom Viridiplantae; phylum Streptophyta; class Magnoliopsida; order Solanales; family Solanaceae; genus Solanum; species Solanum stenotomum. The sequence goes on along the minus strand of NC_064284.1, from coordinate 37,547,918 downwards.
GTTTAATCTTAAAAAATAAAATATGTTAACAAAAATAATTAGAAAGTCAATATATTTTAAATTTAGATAACATGAAATAGCTAGGTGCATGTACTTGAGAAAACATTCACCAAAAAAAATAATAAGCTATTGTCATTTCTTCTTGCACACATCATACCTCTTGATAACTGGATACTCCTGCACCATTACCCTGGTCACGAGAAGAGCAGAAAAAAGTGATAACTTAGAGTTAGAAAGAGCATTCAATTCAATTGAAAGATAGAGAAATTTTCTACAATATGCCTATCAAGATGAAACAATTATTTTTCGTTTGAGAAGCAGCGCGACCATAAGTACTATTCCTGACCAAATAGGTTGAAAACTTAAGAGAATACGCTACTAAAAAATCATTATTTTCCTACTAAAATAATCTATTGAAAAATGTTCTGTGGCTATTTCCATAGATATTTTGACGGAATTGGTTGGAAAAGAAAAAAGTAATGTTTTCATATGGAAAAAAAATTAGTTTCTCACTATTTTAGTGAGAATTTGTTCCCACCATGCATTTTCCGAATGAGCTGGTTCGGAGGGTAATCAGTGTGAAAATCATGTTCTATAGCACAAATTTTCCACAGATTCGCGGTGGAAAACAAACATTATTTCTATTACTGAAGGACACATAATATGTAAAAGAATCACGCAGAAAAGGTGGTTGTACAGATTATTTCTGATGAGGTGGTTGTGGATGAAATAAGATTGTTTACATAAATTATTGTTCAGTTGTAAAAGAGTTTGAGTTGGCTCAACGAAAAGGGGATAAGCTTACTCTGTGAACTTTGACTGTAACAGTTGTACCAGCACGGCCCCTCAGTTTTTGAGCTGCTGTTTCACTGTCAACTCCATCAAGCCTCTCACCTGAAGAAATCAAGCAAAATTCAAGCTCTAATCAAGCTGTTATGTGGTTTCTGTTTAAAGGACACAGAGGAGTGCACTGTTCAATGATCGTGGTTTTTAGTCTCGTTTATAAAGTGATTTACGACATTGATACTCACTAACAGAAGTTTTGGAGTTGCCTTTCAGGGAACAGGTTCACCATCAAGAAAGGCTTTCACTGCTTTATTGGCAGTGGTTCTATGTTCTATACAAGTATGTATGTCTGAGTGCCCCTGAGCAAGCGTTGTACAAGAACATAAACAACGTGTACCAACAAGATTTTATTGAGTAACTGCTGGTATATAAGTCTAAACACTTCTCTGAATTCGTTCAACAATTCACAACTTCTCTCAATAGATTACTCCGAATGAAGAAAACAGTAAGTAGCAGACTGACAATTTACTCCATCGAACTAAAGTTAAATATAGAACTAGTAACATGAATTAGTATAGAACTGGTCAGATACATTATCTCATATTGAAACCTATAGACATTTGAAAAGGAGATAATGTAACATATAGGATATGGACCATTCTGACACTTTGAACTATTGAACGAATGATTATGCATTCTGTGCTTAAGATTGTTAAACTTCACTATTTGACTTAATGCACTGAGAGTGATGAAAACGGATTTTCGGGGTAATGGAGTAGTAAAACTCAATTATCCACAGGATGGAAGATATTGAACTTTCCGAAGAAAGCTTATAAACAGGACAACAATGCTTCTGCATTCTTCAAACCAACTGCATTTAGGAAAACTCTATTATCCACAGGATGGAAGACCAAGATTTTGAACTTTAGTCAACATCTGTAAGCCATTAGCTTGCTAAGTTCTGCTGATATAAAACTAGTTTGACTAATAAGTAATTACCATTTATCTCAAGCAATTCATCTCCTTCATGAATGCCAGCACGTGCAGCTGGGCTATTCTCCACACAGGACAAAACAACCTGAAATCAATTGTACGTATGATGCAAAAGTTAAATGAAAATTGTTTCCTAGTTTAGACTTTCAGGAGTTGATATATTCTGAATATAGAAATTGTCCTAATAAAGATACGAAACTGTCATTGCTGAAAATATTTAAACTGCACTGTTAAAAACTGATATTTACACCTCAAGAAGCAATTTTATAAGGAAGTAATGTAAGATATACACAAACAAAATCTATTTATGAATAAGAAACCTATACTTTAGGGAATAAAATAAAATAGCAAGTTCATTGGATCATTGTTACTAACCAGGTGGCCTGTATTTGGTTGAACACTGACAAAGAGTCCAACACCTTGTAAATTTCCATCACTTCCTATTCTAAAACTTTGGTACTCCTGTTGAAAATAATGTTACTGTATATGTAATAAAAATATGCAGTTAAGTGTTGTTAATCATACAAGAAAGATTTGCACCTTAGGACTAATAATGCGTGTATAGGGATCTCCAAGCGTAGATAGCATTCCCCTTACTTTGCTATAGGCAGCATCTTCTGACCTCAATGGAAACATTTCTACCATGGTTTGTTGCAGTTTCAAATCCCAATCTGTGAGATAGATATGTTTCCACAAGCAGTTAGGTTGCTAGCTGATACAATTTAACAGTAGGTTTAGGAAATTTGATAAAAACAAAGTTAAAAGGAGGTTGTATCTCACAAAGTTGCTGTTTGGCAATAGGAGTTTGGCGGTTCTAAATCTTAAGACAGAAAGAGAAAAATATTGCAAAATATGCTTCTTCCTTTTTATTTTTAAAAAAAGAAGTTTGAACCTACAACTTTAGCATGAAAAGCATTTCCATAGCCTCTTCCTTACCATTGAGCCGTCAATCAGGGGTTCACAAGTTAATATACATGCATGTTTTTTAATACAAATATATGGTCTACACAAAAGCTATTGGGTTTGTTCGAAACCCCCTTAGCTCCGACCCTGTGTTTTGGTAAATGATTTTACCTTGATGATTGAAAGTTGGATCTACGAATGTCTCTCTAATCAAACTCCAAGCCTCAATTAAGGTCCTCTGAACTGTGTTTACCTATGAAACATTCAATACGCAGGTTTAACTTCTTTTCAGTATTTTATAAAACAAAAAAAAATAAAAAAATCGATTAGATACCTCAGGTGTGTGAGAGACAGGGAATGCTACAGTTAAAGAGTGAGCGAAAGCTGGAGAATAAGAGGAGAAGGACAAAGCAGTAGCAGCAGCTAATCCAATAACTCCTTTCCCTATCCATTTCATCAAATTTTGATCATTCTCTCCCAGCTTTTTCATAGGAAGCTCCTTTCTCCCACAAGCAACCCCTCTTTTATGTGTTATGGATGGAAATCTATAACAAAATAATGATTTGGAGACTGATGATCCAACATTAATATTTGAGCACAAAGTTTCCATCTTTAATTTCACGATCAATGTACATTACTAATACTACTAATAAATAATACTCCGACTAATAGTAGGAAGAAACTGCCGTGTTGGGGGGTCTACATGAATCTATCAGTTTTGTGGTCGTTAACTTAGTTGCGTAACTGAGTATCTCTACCAATTCATCTTCACCTCACAACTGGACCAATAACTCTTTTTTATTTTGTTCAACATTTATTCAACCCATACTAACTATTAATTATTAAGATTCTTTTTTATTAATTTATAACCCTTATGTCCAAATACATACTTATTTATTTTCTCCTATCATTTACTGCACTGTTTGGATGGGTTTATATGGAATAACTTATAAATCAAAAGTTAAAAGTTATAAGTAGACGTATTTTATTTTTTACTTATTTTTTAAAAAAATTGGCCTAAAAGTGACCTATTAAAAACATTTTTTAACCTTTCCAAACAAAAAAGTGTTTAAAAGTTAAAAATATCTAAAAATAAGTTAATCCAAACAGGCACTATATATTTTGTTTTAAAAAATAATAGTTCCTCTATTCCAATGTATATGACTTACTTTACTTTTAAATCCGTCCCAGAAGAATGATATACTTCTAAATTAAGTAACAATTTAACTTTAAAATATCAATTTAATTACCCTTCATGAAATAATTTATAACCACACAATTATCTATAATTTTCTAGACCACAAATTTCAAAAAAAAAAAAAAGATTCTTCCTCTCATAAATTTCGTACTAAATTAAACTAACTCATATAGAATGGAAATGAGGGAGTAATAGATAATTAATTTTAAACTGTTCAAGATAATAAACACTAAGGAGTCGTTTAGTTATGGGATAAACATAAAGTTAATACATGAATAACTTTGGTTATTCATTTTATACCATGTTTGATTTCATGTATTACTTTTATACAAGATTTGCTTGATAAGTTATACAAGATTTGGTTGCACTTTTTGTAATCCTACATAATTAATATTTACATAACTTATGAGGGAATCTATGTATAAGTTATGTGTGTATTTAGTTATACATGTATTAAAATAACAAATTACGTATTTACCCTTTTACCATGGCCTAATATATATTTAAGAAAAACTGAACTTTTACCGTTTCTTGTTCTATTTTACTTCCTACTTTTTTAAAAGTAATAAAAACGAATCAAGACAAAAAATGTGAAATTAATTTGCTGATGCTATACTTTTTAGTACTTAAAATATTAATGGTGCTAGAATTATTTGAGATAGCCGCTGTACTGGTGCTATAATTATTTGAGAAATTAAATAATATATTAATTTACAACATATTAAATAATTAATACACGTAAAAAGGTATTATTAAGTTTTCCTTTAGGTTTTTTGTCTTGTTAATTGCTCACTTCTATTCAATACAAATTACTTAATTGTTTTTAATTATTTGTTATTTACTTTATTGTTTTTAGCTATTCGTGTTAATTTTAATTTGGGATAAGGCATAAGTTACCCCCTAGACTATGATCGAAATCTCAGAGACACACCTAAACTTAACTAAGGTCCTATTACCCTCCTGAACTCATTTTTTCGTATTTTTGTGCACCTTTTATGCTGACATGGCACCTTCAACCACCCAAGTTGGTTGTGTTTGTACACACTCGCCCGCCACGTGTATAAATATTATTTTATTAATTAATTTTTTTTTTAAAAAAATAAAATTATTTTTAATTTTTTTTAAAAAAAATATTCTTATTTTCTTTATCTGGTATTTAAATTAAGTTAATACACATTTTTTTACCTTGTATCGGAACTTTTGTTTTACCTACATTCATTATTTTTTCGCTTTTATTTTTCTATTGATTTTCTTTGTATTTCGTTTTGATTTGATTTCAAATTTAATTCCAAATGTTATCTATTTAAAATAAGTTAATTTTGAACGAATATCAAAATAAGTGAAACAAAATCAAATAAAACATTAAAAAAAATGTTAAAATTAAAGGACACTTTCAAATTATTATTTTTTTAAAAAAAATACACATAATTTTTTAAAAATAATTAAAAGTGAACATAATAAATTAACTAAAAAAATGTTTAAAGTTAAAAAGAAATTAAAATAAATATTTTTCAAAGAAAGAAATAAAAATAATTAAATATATATAAGTTTTAATATCAATAAATATGTGTACTAACTAATTTATAAAGTTACCAATCAAAAAATGACATCTGTTCAATTTGTGCACTCATCACTTGCCTTCAAGATAGTGTGTGCATGATATGTCAGCGTTTGTGGTGTATTTATTTCATTTTAAATTAGTTTAGGGGGGGGGGGGGGAGTAATAGGACCCTAGTTAAGTTTAGATGTGTCTCTGAATTTCGGTCATAGTCTAGGGGATACTTATGTCTTATCCCTTTTAATTTTAATTTAATGTGTTATTTAGATAGTTATTTATTATAATGAGTATAATAAATATTAGCTTACTAAACATTTTGAAATTAAGAAATACTCCCTCTGTCCCTAATTATTTGTCCACTTTTCTTTTTTTAGTTGTCCCTAATTACTTGTCCAATTTGACAAATTAAGAAATGACAATTTTTTTCACATATTATACCCTCAAATCATTACTTTGAAAAAGTAGAACTTCTTGAAACACTTAAGTGTTTAATTCATCCACGTCATAATTAATAGGGGTAAAACGGTAAACTCACTATGTCAATCATTGTTTTCTTAATAGTTGTGTCAATTCAAAAGTGGACAAGTAACTAGGGACAGAGGGAGTAGGAATTAGCTCACTATTTTTTTAAAAAAAATCTACATAACTAATACATACCTAAACCCTTCATAAGTAATACCTTCATAACTAAACTCTGCATAACTAAACCCTACATAACTAATACCCGCATAACTAGTACCTGCATAACCAAATCCTGCATAACTAATACCTGCATAACTAAACCCTATATAACTAATACCTAGATAACTCTAACCAATAGCCAAATGGCCCCTAACTTTTAATTTACATGTTTTACTTTGATGCAAAAATTAAGAAGTCAAGCTTCTCAAGATTGTATGTGAGGCTTGCATAGTTATACCTAATCGTTAAAGTCATTAGAGTCTGGGTTATTAGTAGTTGGAAAAATTATACCACACATATGATCCTATATTATAATATAAAATACTTTTTATTACTCCCTCCATTTAAAAATGAGCCACCTAGTTTGACTTGACATGTAGTTTAAGAAGATTAAAAAAAAAGATTTTTTGATCTTGTAGTCCTAAATTAAAGTTATGTCAAATATACAAAAATATCATTTAAATTGAAATCCACTGGACCTTAACACAACCATCATGACGAATCTTTTCTAACATAACCAAGATAACCTTCTAAATCAATACTGGCTACAATAAGAAGTGAGCCTAAATCAACCATCAAATATTCATAATGCACAAACTATCACAGATCTTATCAAGATTCCTTCTCACAACAAAATATTTTCACGAACTTAAGTTATAAAAAATTGATCTTTAGACATCGGGTACTCATCAAGGGAGGATCAAACTTATCTGACCCAAAGAAGGAAATGATCAAGTAACCACCCAGCAAGCGATATACCTAAGCATACAAAATCTTTAACAACACCGTCAGAATGCTAGATTAGTAGTCGTGATTGTAGACAATCCTTAAGAACGGTATAACTAGACCGAACAATCCCTACATTCAATCACACATATCTGAAGCGTGACCTCAACGATGAGATGACTATTAAGACTATCGAACAACTGTAAGTATTCATGGTATCTCTCTTATAAATTCTCATAAGCAAAGTTATGTGTGTAGAACTACTAGTATACTTCAACTATTCTAAACAAAACCCAATTTGCCATAACTGAAATGTCTAAGTCTTTCTAAGGATGTCATCCTACCAAGAAGAAAATCGCAGGATCGGTACACTCGATCCACCACTAGAAAATCACTCGTAAATATAGAAACACACGTGAGCATATACAATGAATCATACTCCAAATCATATCAGAAATGAAGTAGGTGATCACCTAAGAATGTACAGAATCAAGATCGTATAACACAAGATAGTTCTTCCATAATGCTTATATTGAACATTTTCATTCATCTAACTCTTTCTCTTTGATTTTATTTTTTTACTACCCACAATCAACCTGTATGGTCCCTAGTACAATCATACACATACTTGATTTATAAAACCCTACATACTCCTCATAGTACTCAACTAAAGTCAACATTCTTACTACTAATAAAAGAATCATAACCATACATGCCATTTACCTTACACTTAATCCATCACTAGTATCAAAGTCTTCTTAGCATTCTTAGCAACCACACTGTCCGCCTCCAAAATTTCCAAACTATGGCTCAATTTCTTTCATGTAAGCATTTCATGACAAATAATGGTCACAGCCAAGGCTGATAAACTTATTCCAATCTGATAGTACCTTCCCATAAAGATAAAGCTATTAAATCACCCCACAGTCAAGTCTGTGCAAACTTTCACATACCATTTTTCAACTACCTTTCTACATCATTGCATACCTCATGCCAACACTTAAGAAATTCTTGGTCACTCCAATAATTTTGTATACTATAAGCTCATAACCTCTACTCACCATCAAATACCTATGTAACACATAATATCAGTCTGTATAGTCCCATGAACAAAGTAGTTTCAATCCCCTCGAAATCCTCATTAACCATTTAGAATTGTAGGTCCACACCGTTGAACATCCATAAGTTACCTATCATAACTTGAAAAATCTAGCTCGACATAACCACGTAGAATCTTCCACACATCATTGCTTGTCACCTAAATCGAAACTCAATATTTATAAAAGTCAATGATAAACCCCTAGTAAGTCTGTACTGAACTAGTTCACATCTCACAGTCATATTTAAACTCATAGACAAAAATCAATACAACCTTCAACTACAAATCAAGGGTTTGTACAAGAGGTCTTATTCTTTCACCTTTCTTAAATTCTTTCCATGTCAAAAATTCCAAATACCTTTCTAGACCCCAGACTCTTGTTCTTTTCACTGACTCGCTTACCAAACTTATCCATGACCAACAACCCATGACATTTTATCTTATACTCTAAACTAAAACCTTTAAGCAAAACCATTCCTCAAGTCCTTTAACAATCAAAAGTAACAACTATACGATCCAAACAATGCACAAGTCCTTCCAATTGCTCAATACACCACAACATTAATTATTTCTTACCTGATCAATTCAAATCTTGACTAATTCTACTATCACGAATGTAGACTTACAATGAAGAACTAGAATTTCCATCCATTTACCTAATTTTCTTATCTAACAATATTAGCTCATATCTCAATGATTTTATGAAATTGCATAACTCAACTTATCCTTAATTGCTTCTACAACGCTTTTATTGTATTCATCATTATAATTTAAACCGTACCAGATAACCAATCCAAAAAAACAAGAGAACTTATCACCACCCTCTAGTCAAATGTTTGTAGACTTGTTGCTCAAATCTTACCCAACAACTTTTAACTGATATGAATGACATGTAAAACTATCACAATAATCTGGGAAAACATATGGAACCACGTGTTTCTGAATTCAATTATCCACTTTTTCTGAAGATACATCTTTGGCCCTTGCAATCAAAGTCAATATCCTTGTTCTCTCCTCCTTCTGAAAACTAAACTACATCCCACTAATTCTTTCCATTTATGACTCTAGCTCCTTTCAATTCTATTCAAGCGGTGTTTCAACACATCCTACAACTTTCTATACGATCAGGCTACTCACCAAATAGTAGAAAACCATAATTTTAGATGCACAGAAGTGGTTATTACCATAGAGAATCCATTTAACCAAAAATTCTTATCATATAATTGCATTCTGGTCATAATTTATCACATACTCTTAATACCTTTATGCTCAGTAGTCACTGTCATCATCATGAAGTCAACCTTAGTATCAACATGACACCATAAACCCACTTATACCAATAAAATCTAAAGGACTAACCCAATTTCATATGCACTTTACTACTAAAATCCTCAATTGCCTTCAAATAAGTATATTCAATGAGACTTCTTTTACCCATACGATTGACATTTCGATATATATCCACTCCCTTGGACCTTAAGATGAAATCACCAGTCCTCAGTTAAAATTCTTGAGATTCACCTTACAACTTAAACACATTAATGTTGTATAAAAAATCCATCACTAAAATCTTCCTTTTAAAGTAACCCAAACGTCCATAGTAACAAGCTAGTTATTTTCCATGTAACATCAAATCACATTATACAAATATGTTATACAATTGATAACTCCTTAAGTAGTTAGCATTCGAATTGACAATCAACGTATCCATTTTCATATACCATTAGTAGCACATCATGAAAGTCTGTTAAATCCACTACTAGAACATATCATACCTACTAAGAAGATCATATCCAAATAGGAGTAAGAAGGTCCACTGAGATGACAAACAACTACCTCACAAATCTCTAAGAAGCCTCGAAAAAGAACAGAATGAAAAGTATCACAAAAATCTTGGCTCGTAACCTACAAAAATTGTAAAAGCAAGGGGTGAGTACCAAACCACACGATACTCATCAAGTAAACTTCTAAACACATGCTAAGAAAATAGAATACGAGTACTCCGTACACCCCAACCGAACTTCCACAACTAGAACCTGCATAAAACCAGCCCAACCTAACAATTTACATAGCACACAACTCAACAATAACACTTCAACAATTACATATCCTCAACAACAAGCTCAATATTCATCAATCACAAATTTCACAAAAAGGCACTCACAAGATCAACAACACACAAGATCAAGTTCACTAATGATAAAAATGTGCAACGCAATGACCTGCAATGTCAATTATAATGATGCATGCCTGACCTAATGATACACACCCGTTGTCTCTCAGTCCGGAACCTAAAGGGGACATATATGTATATGCATCCGTCGCGGCGTGCGACACGACCCTAGATAAGAAAATCCATCATGACGTGCGACACGTCCCTCGATAATAGTATCTGATGTGGTGGGAGTCACGTCCCTCGAAATGGTACATCCTTTTATCGCATACCACCTATCACCACCATGTCTTAGAGCCAATGCAAATGACATGTTCACACAAATAATGAGGAGATGACCATTTTCATAACAATACACAGTTCACAACAACACAATCGTGATACAACATCAACAATTGTCACGACCCAGACCGTCGTGATTGACACCCACACTAACCCTCCGGTGGGAGAACCATTACTAAAACCCAGACTAAACAACTTAACCAAAAAGTATGCATTTAAAAATGCAGAAGCAGGTTTAAATGACGATAAAAATATGGAGCTCCCATAAACTCCAAAACCAAATAACTAACCAAACTAATGCGGAAATTCAACCCCTAGAACCAAAAAGTCATTGTACCATAACTCTACTAACGACAAGTCTAAGAACAAGGGGTACAACCCCGGAACTAAACAACACCTTAAACAAAAGTTTGAGTCCGAAAATAGTGGACTTAAACAAGAAAGATCCATGGCAGCCTGGAAGAACTGGCTTACCCTTGAATCTGGTCACGCTCAATAGTCACCTAGCTGAGGTTTATCAATAGCTACCTGAAGATGCCCTATACTCAACAAAGAACAAGCAAGTGCAGTATCAGTACAGAACCACAATGTACTGGTAGGATCACGCGGCTATCCTAATAAGTGTAACATACATTAGTCAATACAACAATATAATCACATCCACATATCGAAAATAAATAATATCATCAACATATACGAACAATGAACAACTTCACGATTCTTACATATCATATTAATATCAATTTAGAGCAACATACCGTCTTCCAATATCAATCATCATTAGATATGAACGAACTCATCACAAGTAGATACACAACACAATTCAATGATCCTCTCACGGAACCCAATTCAATAGTCCTCTCATGGAACCCATACCCAAAAAGTTAGCATACCGGAGCGTGGTACCCGATCCAATGATTATGCCAAAACGTGGCAACCGATCCCATAATTATGTCAAAATGTGGCAATCGATCCAAGTTAGTTATGCCAGAACGTGGCAACCAATCCAAGTTAGTTATGCCGAAACGTGGCAACCGATCCATTCAACACACCATAATTACAATCACAAGTATATCCTCAAGATCATACATTTAAGTTATGATTTCATGGTAACCATCATTCATCTATCTCATTTACAATAAGTGTGATCAATAATGTAATATTCATATGCATACATGTATCATAATGAAGCAAGAGCAAACATACATCACACAATCATAGAATCACAACCATCACCTACCTCGAATCCAAGCTTGAATCCCCTAAGACACTTGAATCTTTCTTTTCCGGATTCTTCCCGCTTGTTCGTGGTCTAGAAACATACAATTAACGCAAGGATCAATAAATGAGGCCTAATTACCCGGATTATAATCAACATTATCAACCATAGGACAAATCCTTGATTCCCATACCCATATTAGGGTTTCTTCCACCATAAATCACAGATAAAAAACCTCCCCCAACAATAATTACCCAAGAAATTCTAAAGATCGAAAAGTGGATTTGGGGAGTAAAAACCTTACCTTTAGCCTCAAGAATGGTGGAAAACTGTCAAGAAAACCCCTGGGGTCGTTCCTTTACTCTCAAAGTCGAAAGGTGCAGAGTAAAATGTTTTTTGGGATTTTATTTTTGACTTAAGTCGCGTCTGTCCCGCTATGGCGGTACTCATCCCGCTACAGCGGCTCCGCCCTAGCGGCAGAAATCCCGCCCCAACGGCTTGCACAGAACCAGTGAGCCATTTTAATAATTCCAAGACCCCCATTTTACAACACAACTTTAACCAACGACGCTCAGAAAAATATCGTTCACACTAAGATCGATTCCGGGAGTTCTACTCACCCGAATTCAATTCCGTAAAGTCATGCAGATTTCTTAACGACTTATCTAACTACTCATGTAATCAAAATCATAATTAAATCACTCGATTGTTACCAGATTTCCCTACACCTTAATGACTCCGATTTCGTCCAAATCTGGACTAGGCTAGGAAATCTCAAGTTACTACGAAAAAGTTTTCTGGCCCCAATTCTTTCTCCATTGGCTTTTCTCTAACGACAGAATCATGTTGTTACAATAGATACCAATTTATCCATCACTCGTCCCCGAGTGATCAACTAGGAAACACTGGATGAAGTAAGGGTAGAGTAGTATCTGAATCGTCAAATTACTGGGGCTACTTGTCTCGCATGTCCTTAGCTTCCGGACATCGCGATCAAGAATTTCAACCGGTTCTTCCACATATAGAAAGTCTTATTTAATAAAACTGAGTCTCACTTTATGATATAATCTCCATCCCCAAACCAACCAATTGAATACCTACACATCCTTGCATACAATGCCTCAATTAAGTCATCACAATACTCGAGTGATAATTATTGTTGTATGTTCACTTAGCTAACCACAAAGCTATTCCCCATAACCACCAAAGTTGATCGTACACATGTACGCAACATGTTATCAAGGACTTTGACACAAACATCAGGACGAATCATTTCTCACATAACCATGATAAAATCCTAAATCAAGACTCACCACAATTGGAGGTGAACCTGAACCAACCAATAAACAATCATAATACCCAACCAATCATAGTCTTTATCAACATCTCGATCCCACAACATAAATTTTCATGAGCTTAAGTTACTAAAATTTAGTCTTTATCCATCATAAACTCATTGAAGGATATGTCCAAGCATACAAACCCTCTAACAACACTATCGAAATGCTAGATTTAGCAATTGTGATTGTAGATTATCCTTAAAAACATTTGAATTGGATTTAATGACCCCGACATTCAACCACACATAATCGATACATGACCTCGACGACTAGAGGAATATTAAGATTGTCGAACAAACACAAATACAAACGGTAGCTCTTCTAAAAATTCTCATAAGCAATGCGGTACATGTAAAACTACTAAAATACTTTAACAACTCCAAACAACACCAATTATGCCATTCGAAATAACCAAATCTTCCCAATCTTCCCACTCAACCAAGAAAACATTGCATGATTTGGTACCCCTGATCCACCACTAGGGATCCACCCACAAAAGTGAAAACACACTAGAGCATAGCTAGTGAATCATACTCACAACACTAACAACCATCATAAACACTTCGACCTTTTACCTTATTATAAACCAACACTTTTAAAAATGAAACCTTTCTTGGGTACTTCACAATCAATAGTAGTAAACTTTACAACTCCAACTAATTGTAAATCCTTTGAAAGGTTCACTACATGATACAATTGATTATTTCTCACCTTACAAATTTGTACCTTGACAAAGTATATCACCACGAATGTAGACTTACAATGAAAACTCTGAATTGTAACTCAACCGTATAACACAATCCCCTTATCTATCAACATTAGCTTATACCTTGAAGATTTTTATGAATTCATGGATTTTCGCTTATCATTGATCGTATCTCCATCGATCTTATAATATCTTTTGCTAACAATTCAATCGTACTCATTACTAAACTCAAAACAAAAACAAAACACTTATCATCACACTCGAGCTAATGTCTGTACACTACTTTCTCAAGTCCTTTCCAATAGCTTTTAACCAATCTGACGACTTGTGACACTGTTACCATAGCCACATCAACACGAAATAAATGACGTGTCTCTGAACCCAGTTATCTACCCCTTTAAACTATCTCTTTAGCCTTTGCAATCAAATAAAATATTCTTGCTCTCGCCTCTCTCGAAAGGTTGTATTGCATCCCACTATTTTTCTTCATCATGACTCTAGCTCTTTTAAATCTATTCGAGTGGTGTCCTACCATCTCTTAAAACTTTCCATGCAACCACGTTACTCACAAAATATTAGAAAATCACAACCTTAGATACTCACAAGTCGTAATTACTGTACAAATTTTGCTTAACCAAGAATCTTATTATATATTGGCATCCCATCACAATCCACCATGAACTCTTATTACCATTATGCTCCGTTAGCCCTGACTATAACTACGAAGTCAACCTTTTCATCAACACGACACCTCAAACTTAGGTATACTCATCAAATTCAAAGGACTAACACAATTGCTATACACACTTTCTTACTAAAATCTTCAAATTCCTTCACCCAAGTATACTCATTGAGACCTTCATTATCCATAAGCTTGTAATTCCGGTATCAATCTACTCCCTTATGGATTAAGATAAAATTATCAGTCCTCATACTACCCTTCTTCTTCTTAACAAACAAGATAGGAGCACCCCACTTGGAAACACAAGGACGGATGATCCTTTATCAAGTAGCTCTTGGATTTGAGCCTTAAGCTCTCTTAATTTTGCTGGAGCCATATGATACGGAGGTATGAAAATGGGGCAAGTGTCAGTTTCCAAGTCAATGCAGAAATCTATATTTCTATATAGAGGCATACCAGACAAATCTGTAGGAAACACTTCCTTAAAACTCAGATACCACATGAATAGACTCAATGGAGGGAGACTCAACCTCAACATCCTGAATATGAGACAATTACGCCAAACAATCCTACCCTACCAGTTTCCTAGCCCAAATGGAAGATATGATCTTAACTAGCTTACGCTTGTACACCCCTTCCCACTCTAATATTTCCCTACCGGGGATCTCTAGAGTCCTGGTATAATAGGGGGACAACTAAGTCATGCCTAAGATTATAACAAATCAGTCATATCCAACATAACCAAATCAACCCAAATTTGAAAATCCATAAACACAACAGGACTACACGATATACATGGGTGACTATGACTGACTCTTCAACTGGGGTAGAAACATGGATGAGGGCATCAAGTATATCACAAACCACATCAATCCCAAGGCAATTGAACTGACACGTACGAATAAGTAGAATCCAGATCACACATAAAAATAGCCATTCGGGCATAGAAAAAAGTAGCTCTTATGACCATTGCATCACACCCTCAAACTCGGTTTTACCTGAAAAAACATAAAACTGAGCCCTGTCCTCTTAACGGGCAACCTCCTCGCCTGGCTGTACTACTCATCTGCCTGCATTACCATTTCCCCGGCCTCCAAGGCCTTGCTGATTTCCTCCTAATATGCCCAGGTTCTCCATAATTTTAACACACCTTATAACTTATATTCGATTGCTGAACACTGAATTAGATCACGGGGGTTAGTTCGGGTACGATTTGGGTCCATATTTGTGACTAGGGGAAGATAGGGGAGACAGGGCGAAATTCTATCTTGCCCTTTCCCACTTTGGTGGGAGAAATCCCACACTGACGGTCTCGCATTGGCGAGATTATCCCCCCAACGGCTCTGACGGAAATAGAACCCCTGCCAACAACTTATGGGGTTCCTTTCTTTTCTATATTTCCCCTAGATTTCCTGGCTATAACTAGGTATTTAAGAAAATCCCTTTAGCTAGGATAATCATTGTCTACCCCCTGGTCAACCCAACGAAGTACGCACTTTAGAATCTTTTTACATCGTTTCAACACTACCATACACATATCCCATGATACACCTAGACTCTCACACGGTTATCAGTTGGTCACAACGCACATCCATATTTCTCGCTTACGAACCACATCATAATTTATCTAAACCCTTGTACCTAATCTCGTGATGACTTTCTTTTCACAACAAGTTTCACGACACTCAAGCAGTTACAACTTGCAGATAAGTCCAAATTCTTTAATTAGTTCGTCCCATAGATGACCATTACTGATCATCTATGCCTTATACGACCCCTAAGGCTAGATACCAATTGGAACCTTCTCAGTTACAATTAACTTGCTTGTGTCCCTTCAGCCGGGACTACGACGTCTCGTTCACTTCGTTGAGATACCAATTGGACTCAACTTATACCACAAGCGACAATAGTAGCTAGCGAGCCCCACAAAACTGCTAATTTTTATCATAGAACTTGGTCAAACCCAATTCTTAACCGCCTCAATCTTTAACTGATGGTAACCAGACCTTAAATCAATCTTAGAGAAAACTGATGCACCTTGCAATTGGTCAAAAAGGTCATCTATCTGAGGCGATAGATACTTGTTCTGAATGGTGACCCTATTCAACTGTCGGTAGTCTATACACATCCTCTCTTGCTAGTGGTGGTGTTACCATTTTTTGTTGCTCTAGTTCGGACCATTGAATGAAGGAGGAAAGTGGTATCACCCATATACCTTTTGGATTCAAGACATAGCACGAATGAGTAGAAATGAGTGAGTTTTTCCTAAAGTCCTATAGCCTCTCGAAGAAAAGTACGGACGTCATCTTACCGTTCCGCAAGACTCTACTAGACTCGTTTTGGTACAATGAGATCAATGAACCTAGGGCTCTGATGCCTACTTTGTCACGACCCAGACAGTCGTGATTGACACCCACATTAACCCTCCGGTGGGAGAACCATTACTACAACCCAGACTAAACAACTTAACCAAAAACTATGCATTTAAAGATATAGAAGCACGTTTAATGACAATAAAAATAAGGAGCTCCCATAAACTCCAAAGTTTAGACAAATAACTAACAAAACTAATGCGGAAATTTAACCCCTAGAATGTGAAGTCATTGTACCAAAACTCTACTAATGACAAGTCTAAGAACAAGGGATACAACCCTGAAAGTAAATAACACCTTAAACAAAAGTTTGAGTCCAAAAAGTGTGGACTTAAAAAAAAAAGATCCATGACAACCTGAAAGAACTAGCTCACCCTTGAATCTGGTCACGCTCAATAGTCACCTAGCTCAGGTCTATCAATAGCCGCCTGAAGATGCCATGTACTCAACGAAGAACAAGCAATTGCAGTATTAGTACACACCCACAGTGTACTAGTAAGATCACGCGGCAATCCCAATAAGTGTAACATACATTAGTCAATACAACAATATAATCACATGCACACATCGAACATATACAATATCATCAACATATACGAACAATAAACAACTTCACGATTTTCACATATCACATTAATATCAATTTAGAGCAACATACCGTCTTCCAATATCAATCATCATTACATATGAACGAACTCATCACAAGTAGATATACAACACAATTCAATGGTCCTCTCACGGAATCTAATTCAATAGTTCTCTCATGGAACCCACACCTAAAAAGTTAGCATACCGGAACGTTGTACCCGATCGAATGATTATGTTGGAACGTGGCAACCGATCAAAGTTAGTTATGCCAAAACGTGGCAACCGATCCATTCAACACACCACAATCACAATCACAAGTATATCCTCAAGATCATACATTTAAGTCATGATTTTATTGTAACCATCATTCATCTATCTCATTTACAACAAGTGTGATCAATAATGTAACATTCATATACATACATGTATCATAATGAAGCAAGAACAAACATACATCACACAATCATAGAATCACAACCATCACCTACCTCGAATCCAAGCTTGAATCCCCTAAGGCACTTGAATCTTCCCTTTCCAAATTCTTCCCGCTTGTTCGTGGTCTTCAAAACTACAATTAATGCAAGGATCAATAAACGAGGCCTAATTACCCGGATTATAATCAACATTATCAACCTTAGGCTAAATCCTTGTTCCCGATACCCATATTAGAGTTTCTTCCACCATAAATCACAGATCAAAACCCTCCCCCATCGATAATTACTGAAGAAATTCTATGGATCGAAAAGCGGATTCGGGGAGTAAAAACCTTACCTTTAGCCTCAAGAATGGTGGAAAACTGTCAAGAAAACCCCTGGGGCCGCTCCTTAGCTCTCAAAGTTGAAAAGTGCAGAATAAAACATTTCTTGGGGTTTTATTTCCAACTTAAGTCGCGTCTATCTCGCTATGGCGGCACTTATCCCGCTACAATGACCCCGCCTTGGCGGCAGAAATCCCGCCCCAGCCGCTTGATCAGAACCAATGAGTTATTTTAATAATCCCAAGACCCCCATTTCACTACACACCTTTAACCAACGATGCTCAGAAAATACCATTCACGCTAAGATCAATTTCAAGAGTTCTACTCACCCGAATTCAATTTTGTAAAGTCGTACGGATTCCTTAACGACTTATCTAACTACTTATCTAATTAAAATCATAATTAAATCACCCCATTGTTACCAGATTTTCCTACACCTTAATGACTCCGATTTTATCCAAATTTGGACTATACTAGGAAGTCTCAAGTTACTACGAAAAAGTTTTCTGGCCCTAATTCTTTCTCCATTGATTTTTCTCTAACGACAGAATCAGGTCGTTACAACAATGAATCAATAAGAATTTCAATTCATTCTCAACACGTTACACGCTAATAATTAATCACATTGCCTTTTATTATCCCTTTTTCATCATTATAATTTTTCAGTATGGACAAGTCAACCCATCACTAAGTCTCATTACTCTCAAACACATACTACCAGGAAATACACAAGTCTATACACTTAACAAGGGTTTAGTAGTCCACTTGCCTCAAATAATTGAGCAATTCTTTGGGACTTGAGTCTTCCTCTTTCATAAGGCTTCAATGTGCTTCCAATCTATCAAATATGTAATCCTCATAAAAATACGAATCTAATGACACCTATATTACTATATTTAATTTTGGCTCGAAAATCGGGTCAAAAAGTCATCCTGAGCCACCAAATTCTAATCTGAAATTTCCTTTCAGATTATGTTTACCCATGATAAAAAAATTCGCATGTAAAATTTCAGTTAAAATGAATCGTTATTCGACCCCCAAATTAAGATTTTGTTCTAAGAACCCTAAACCTATATTTTCTTAAATCAGTATAAATTATACATGTTTCTACCCTAAAAATCTGTTCAAAATCAAATAAAATTTAATAAAAAAGACGAAAATCATTACTTTAATGCTTTGGGATGAAAATCCCAATTTTTCTCCTCCTTTTTCCTTTTCTATTCTCCCCTTCTCTTCTTTTCTTCTACTGCGTAATTTTTCCTCTGTTCCATTCGTTCTTTCAAAAAAAATTCGTTAGCTGCGCTGACTTTCAACATTTTAGGGCTTGTGCCCTTATTTTTTTATTTTTTTTATTTTCCTTTTCTATTTTTTTTCTTTTCTATTATTATTAGCAACAAAATAACCCTTTATTAAATTTGAAAATCGTGTCACTCATTCTTGTAAGTCATAAATTATTTATAAAAGCTACTAAAAAGGTTAATATAAAATAATATTTAAAATTTATAAAACGACTAAGAGGGTAATTACAATACATCACTTTACACGATGTATCGGTCGGATACATCACTTTATGCAATGTATCGAGAAATTGAGTGATGTGTTTGAACCCAGATGTGATGTATCGGGATGTTGAGAGATGTATCCAAAACTGAGACGTTTTGGGATGTAGCCGGATTCCACCAAATTTAAGGAATTTTTGTAATTTGAAAAAGAGCAAGGATAAGATGTAATTAACTCTTAACACTAAGGGGTCATTTGGTAAAAAGACTAATAATGCAGAGATTAGTAATGCTGGGATTAGTAATGCAGAGATTAATAGTGCAAAGATTAGTAATGCAGTGTTTATTTTTCTCAAGTGTTTGGTTCATTGTTTCCCACCTCATCTTGTGTTTGGATTAAAACTTTATAAAAAACTTCTTTCCAATTATACCCTTGAATTATTATGTAATTGGGTTAAGGTAAATAAATGCCGGACAATCTTATTTTTTTATGACCTTCTAAATAGCTATGAGAAGAAATATTTTGTTGTCATGTTTGCCTTTTTTTCACTTAACCCTTTTGAGGATAAATAATTGTCATCTTAGTACATTTATCACTTACAAAATGTCAATTTTCAATTTAAAAATGATATACTATCAAATTTTAAAATTGAAAAGACGGTAAACTATAGTAAAATTGAATAAACCATCTACATTTACACATAAAAATTACAAGTTGCAGTTTTAATATGTATGCAATTATATAAATTGTTCAAAATAAAAATAATTAGAAAACCACACAAATATATATATTATACATTCGATTAAGATCACAAACATCGTGATATATTACCTTTTTAATTAGTTAATGTTAAACAACTCACATTTCAAATATTGTATTAATTTAGTAACAAACAACTCTCCCTAAATAATTTGTTAGTTAATTTATTTAAATAAATTTATTAGTACAAATATAAAACATAAAATCAAGAAAATAAACAAAATAATTAAAATGATTTGAGGGATATTTTTGTCTTTACATAGACTTACCCCATGGTATTATATCCTATGTATTACGAATACCTCCAAATGGAAGGTATTAGTAATACTACCTATAATACCATGTAGGAGGTATAACTAATCCATATACATATGCCTAAATTCCTACCAAACAAATACCATACATAATACATGGACTATTTGTTTTAATGCGGCCTACCAAACGACCCCTAAGAGATTTGTGTAAAATTCCATATTTTTAGGGTGTATTATCTAACATTAAGAAGTTCACTAAACCTAAATAAATTGAATAAAAAAGATTAAATCTATTCTCGTTAAATCATGGTAGAAACATATATCCCTTAAAACATTATTTTCTTGTTAGAAAAAAATATATATCATATATAATAAAAATTTACAAAGGCATAAGTTGTGGCAGCGCCATTATAGTCTACAGACGTACGTACTAGAAGATGTAGACACAATATGTACAACCTACCTATTAGAACAACTATTAAACATATTAGAGTAAGACCCAACTTTCACCTTTCCAATAGATAAGTCTCCATAATTGTTAGCATGCAAATTATCCATTAAGGATGGTGGATATTTCTAATGAGTCGAAGATTTGTGACTTATTGCATACATCTTTCACATAAAAAGCAATGTCCTTAATACCTACTTGTACCTCTTTTGTTTTTTTTAATCATAATGTGCTTATGTTTCAACTGAAGAATTCTAAGTGTTCCTTGACGTCAAATGGTAGAGGAAGAAAACAACAGAAGAAAGAAACGAGTCAAGTATTCACTAAGCATTGCCTAACAAGTTCGACGCATCATCAACTTTCTTTCGGGTCGTCAAAAATGACAATTCAAATTTCATCAATGCTCCAAAGGTTGGTGATACCAAAGATCATTCAGCGTATTGCCCAATTGTCTTAGCAAAGTCCTAGTCCCAAAATCATAGTTGCCTAAAGGGAAAAGTTAATTGGACAAGACGAATCACTGAGGTGGAGTTACAAATCGGCATATCGCAGAATCATTATGCTAGCCCGATCGATCTTGCCAAATTTTCTCTAATGGCATTTTTGTGAATGTTTACTCGGAAGTACTAATAGATTTTTGAAGTTTGACAAAATCAAAATCATCCTTTCTAAAATTCTAAGTACATTCTTTACAACAACATAACCGTGGAGATAAACTTGTACTTGGAGATTTGAGAACTTTCTTACGATAGAAGATTTTGGAAGATTCATTTATTTTTGAATTCAAATCAATAGCTATTTGTAATGACACCTTCCGATCATTATGGATAGACCAATAGTGAAAGATTTGGGTCAGAAAACTTTTTGATTAGTAACTTAAATATCTTAGGCTATGCCAGTCTTAGACAAAATCTGAGCAAGGAGAGGTCTAAGAAAATCCAGGAAGGGATTGGGGACAATGTCTAAGCTTGGGTTGGATTTTTTAGTAGCTATGGTGTTAAGAAATCCATAGGACTATTCAGAAGTAAATTCAGGTGAGTAGAATTCCCAATAACGATATTGGCGTGAATGAGTTAGGTTGGAACGTCAAGGGTTGAAGGTGTGTTGCGAATGGGGGCTTTGGGGAGGATTTTTGAGTCTCTACTTTCTTGCAACCCGCTATAGTGGTTGTCACACCTTTATAGTGAGGGAATTGATTCCTGTTATATGATGAGTGGTAGACTTACGCTCATTTGAGGCATATTTAGTTCAATAATTAGTGTCTTCAATGCCTAAGTATATCATATTCTAATGATATTTTGATGATTCGTAGCTACAAAGGCTAAGAGAAAACCCAAGAATGACAAAAACATGAAAAAAAGTGTAAGTCCACGTTATTGATTGCCTAGAAAGAAGGGCGGATCACCCAATTGGCATGACCTTGCCCAAATTGACAGTGCTAAACACTAGAATTAATTGAGGCAGGTCGGCAAACACAAAGAGGAACGGTGACTTGTTGGATGCAAAAGGTGAACTTGTTGACCATCGCCGAAGGTGTCAGGACTTGGAGAAAATTTGAAGGCTTAGAAGGCGAACAAAGGTGGTACTTGATGATACATCAAATATGAAAGGTAGACTCGAACAAGCTCGCAAGCTGAGGTTCAAACACCTGAACTAAGGAGAAAACTGTCACGACCCAGGGGTACCCCCTAGACGTAACACGACGTACTTGACCCAAAGGGGTCTCATCCCAGCCCTTAGCATAATCATAAACATAAAGTCATAGAAATGATGCGGGATTTAAAACTTTTACAATCGAAGTCAACTTCTTTTTCATAAACGAAAATAAGAGTCTAACTTGTCTCAATCACCATCTAGTACAATAGAGAATACAAATAGGGGCAAATTCCCTTTACATCAATAAAGTCTCAAACATAGAAAGTACAATAGAAGCTAAAATGGATAATGTCTTGTCCTCGAATCTTGAGTACTCACCAAGCTTAGGGGATAGTCAACCCAAGCTTCACTTGAAAGAAGAAGTACGTCTCAACGACCGGAACCTACACTTACAAAAAAATGTAGAAAATATGGGTTAACACAAATAATGTACTAAGTATGGAATCCATGCATAAAAATCCTTAAAACATGCATAAAAGGGACATTTAGTTGAAATCATGCCTTTATCAACTTTAAAAGGCATCATGCACATTTACGAAGGAACATAAGTCAAACCAACATATAAGCAACCCAAAGCCATACTAGTGCAATGCAAAGGTAAGATCCCATAACCCTACCAAATGCTAAGTATCACATTTAGGTCACCAACAACATACATATCTTACTTTTTCCTCATCCATAACCAACACACATAAGTAAGGAGTTATTCATCCTCATAACTTGTAACAAGTAAAGTCAACCTTAACATCCATACATATCTTACATACATAATCCATAAGTCTTCATAACATAAGAGAACCTCACCATAACCCCTCTTAAAGCCTACTTGTGCAATGCATAAGTGAAGTCCCATAACCCCACTCATACTAAGTAGTACCTCTTAAGAAGTCATAACTAAAGTCCATGTTCTTATCATAGTTCATAGTCATATCATAAAAGGAAAATAACATTACCCGACATAGACAATGTGAGCTACATGGAATCCGGTGTCTTACTCCCACACTGAAAAGAGACATCCTACTTGCCTAAGGTAGAACTTACATAATAGCTTTTAGGTGGATCCACTATCTAAAGACCTATATGGGCACATAGTTATGGGATAAGAAGATTGCTACTAGAAACCCGAACTTTCTAACGTAAAAGATTTCCATCTCATGAGATAACTTACATTGGGAAACTGGACTTTCTAACGTAAAAGCTTCAATCTCATTTTCATATCCACTCGGTGCTAAGCATAATTTTCTTTAAAAGTCATATTAAGTCTTTCCTTAAGTTCGTGTTCATAAGAGAATGCACTAGGCACTCAACCAAAATACATCACAATAGGTCATAGATTCATTAGGTGAGAATGTCCTTTCAACCTTATAATCATCAATCATGTGAGTAAACCTTTCACACGACATTCATAGTGTTTCATGAGAATAGCCTTTCAATCAACACAATAAGCTTATCATAACGTACATACATACTTCATGCATAACCAAGTGTAAGGGTATAGGGAATAAGGATCTTGCTTCAATACCACAATTATACAATAGTCATAGGATCGTCACTATCTAAGTGAATCACAAGTTCATATACAATCTTCATCAACATGTATAAACCCTAACAAGTTGCCCTTCAAGTCTATGAGTCAAGATCAACCCTAACTTCTAGAATTAGCACATTAGATAGAGGGATATCATGATTCAACAACTTAATCAATGTAAACATAATCAATTGTCAAGCTCCCATCATAAACCAAGCCATACCATAGTTCACAATTTGTCAAGCTCCCATCATCCAACAATACTACATTATTCCAATCATAAAACATCATAATCAACCATAACAAACCATAGTTAAACAATTGAAATGGTTTTGGAAGGAGGCCCTTGACATGGAATAAAACCATAGGTTTTTGAAAGTCTTAAAACATAGTTTGAAGGGGCTCCTTGGGTGATAGCTACCCAAGGATGAAAAACATCCATACCTTAACTTCATTTCCACATGAAATTGGAAGAGAAAGGTTGTTTCTTGAACCCCTAGCTTGACCTTGTTCTTTCTCTTCAACGGAGTCCTAGAGAGAGAATTTTTGAAGAGAAGAGTTTGTTTCTAATTTGAGTCTTGTGAGTTATGAAGTGTTAAATGGGGTTTAATGACTTAGAAGTACTTATATATGTCTAAAATAACTAATAGCAACCATCCCCACCCTTAATTAAATAATTAGGAATTTATGAACCTACCCTTCATTTGGCCGAACGTAGGCAGGCTTCAAGGGTGACTCACGAAACCCCCACTCACGGACCGTGGGTGGGGTCATGCCACGTGCTAGTAAACTGTGGCTTACATCAGAGAGTTTAGAGGACCAGGGGAGGCCATGCCTCGACCCACGAGCCTCACCTACGGGGCATGGGTCCACCCACGGTTCGTGGGTACCCATCTGTAGGTCTTGCTGTTTTTTTGACAGCTTTTTGGGCCTTCTCTTCGGTCCTCCTCAAGGACCCTTGGGCGGGTCCTTGGTGTCATGCCTTGACGTTTAGGTCCTAAAACATTAGTACTAACTTAGGGAGGTCATTTTACAACTCTTATCTATATGTTAACCCAATTTAGGTTACTAGTTTACATGTTAGGCTCTAGCTTTGTTCATTTGATTTCCGAGGTGTTACATTATCTCCCCATTGGGAACATTCGTCCTCGAATGGTGGTCTACACACCAAACTAAGTTAGAAACTCAAGACTAGCAGACCATCATGCATGAAACATCAAAAATGTGCAAAACTTACAAATGCACTATTCACCTCATGCACTATTCAATAGGAGGAAACTTCAACTCCATTTCACAACATAATCAATGCAACACAAGGAAGTAGGAACTACATCTACCAACTCAATATGCATGAAACTCATCACTTCACATAAACATGGGAAAAACTACCTTCTCCAACTCAAAGCAAGCTCAACACAACAATATGGAGCCAACATGCCATTTCATCAAAACATAACTAAGCATGTTCATCAATTCACCTCATGAAGTCAAATATGCAATCATCATATAAAAATACAAATCAATATAAGGAACATATAAATCATGAAAACTCAATTTATGCTAAACATGAATTCTCACAAGAACATGCACAACACATGAAAATCATGGAAAATTCATACAATACACATGACTCCCTAAACACATAAAATTCAAGAGGAACTACTTACCTCAAGCTTGAATAGGAGTATAAGCAAAAAGATGAGGATAACGGGACTTCATATCGGCCTCGGCCTCCCATGTAGCACCCTTAACTAGATGATTCCTCCATAAAACTTTAACGGAAGCCACTTCCTTATTTCTCAATCTCTTAACTTGCCGGTCTAAAATCTCCACCGGGACCTCTTCATAAGAAAGACTCTCATTAACTCCCAAACCCTTGAAAGGAATGATAGATACCGGATCACCAATACACTTTTTGAGCATCAAAACATGAAGTACCGGGTGAACCGGAGTCAACTCACTTGGCAAGTCTAACTCATAGGAAACTTTCCCAACACGTTTCAAGATTTGATATGGGCCCACATACCGGGGACTAAGCTTCCCCTTCTTACCAAACCTCATCACACCTTTCATAGGTGAGATTTTCAAGTAGACCTAATCACCAACCTCAAATTCTAGATCCCTCTTTCTAATATCAGCATAAGACTTTTGCCGACTTTGGGTCTTCTTCAATCTCTCTCTAATGAGCCAAACTTTTTCAATGGCCTCATAACCTAGTTCGGGACCAATGTGAGCAAATTCACCTACTTCAAACCAACCAACCGGAGATCTACACCTCCTACCATAAAGTGCTTCAAATGGAGCCATGGCATTGCTTGAGTGGTAGCTATTGTTGTAGTCAAACTCAATCAATGGGAGATAGTCATCCCAACTACCCTTGAAATCTATCACACATGCCCTCAACATGTCCTCTAAGGTTTGAATGGTGCGTTCCGCTTGACCATCCATTTGAGGGTGGAAAGCGGTACTAAGCTTAACATTGGTACCAAGCCCTTTTTGGAATGCCTTTGAAAAGTGTGAAGTAAATTGAGTACCCCAATCCGAAATGATAGATAAGTGAACCCCATGCAACTTCACTATCTCATTGATGTACAACTTGGCATAGTCTTCCTCCGAAAATGAAGTCTTGATGGGAATAAAATGGGCTGATTTTGTCATCCTATCCACAATGACCCAAATAGAATCATGTTGGCTTCGAGTACGAGGCAAACCCACAACGAAATCCATATTCACATCCTCTCACTTCCAAGTGGGGATATCTATATATTGGGAGAAACCTCCAGGTTTTTGGTGTTCGGCCTTAACTTGTTGGCAATTATGACATTTGGCCAAGAAACCCGCTATATCCTTTTTCATGCCATTCCACCAATAGAATTCCCGTAGATCACGGTACATGTTGGTGTCTCTCGGATGAATAGAATACCACGAACCTTGAACCTCTTCTAAAATTTGCTCTTTTAAGCCATCAACATCTGGAACACATAATTTACCTTGGTACCTAAGCACCCCATCTCCTCCTAGGGAGAAAGCCTCAACGGATTTGTTGAGTACCGATTTTGTCAACTCCATTAATATGGGATCAAGGCCTTGTTTAGATTTCACATCAACCACAAAGGACGATTCAGAAATATGATGGATCATAACTCCACCTTTGGTGGAATCCACTAGTTGGACACCTAACCAGGCCAACCTATGCACATCGCGAATCAATTCCTTATTCTCATCTTCTACATGAGCCACACTACACATGGACAATATACCTAGGGCTTTCACAACTACATTGGCTTTGCCGAGGTGGTAAAGGACACTCATGTCGTAATTCTTTAAAAGTTCTAACCACCTTATTTGTCGGAGATTCAAGTCTTTTTGGGTAAACACATATTGAAGACTCTTGTGGTCAGTGAAAACAACTACGTGGACCTCATAAAGGTAGTGCCTCTATATTTTCAAGGCAAATACCACCGCCGCTAATTCGAGATCATGAGCTGTATAATTCTTTTCAAGAATCTTGAGTTGCGTTGAAGCATAGGCAATTACTTTACCATGTTGCATAAGGAAACATCCCAAACCCACTCTAGAGGCATCACAATAAACAACAAAACCATCGGTACTCTCCGGTAAGGTCAACACTGGAGCGGAAGTAAGTCTATCTTTCAACTCTTGGAAGCTTTTCTCACAAGCCTCCGACCACACAAACTTAGCCTTCTTTTGAGTCAAAGTCGTCAACGGAGAAGCAATGGAGGAAAATCCCTCAATAAACCTCCTATAGTAACCGGCCAAACCCAAAAAGCTTCTAATCTTAGTAGGAGTTAGAGGTCTAGGTCAACCTTTGACCGAATCCGTCTTCTTAGGATCTACCTCAATACCCTTGCTCGACACAATATGAACAAGGAAGGCTATGGACCTTAGCCAAAACTCACACTTACTAAACTTTGCATATAATTGGTGGTCTTTGAGGACTTGCAATACAATCCTCAAATGGTTCATATGCTCATTCTCACTCTTTGAGTAGATCAAAATGCTGTCAATAAACACTATCACAAACATATCAAGATAGTGCCTAAAAACTCTATTCATTTGGTCCATGAATGTCGTCAGGGGATTTGTTAGACCAAAGGACATTACTAGGAACTCATAGTGACCATATCTTGTTCGGAAGGCCGTTTTAGGAATGCCAACCCCTCTTACCCTTAGTTGATGGTAACCCGAACGAAGATCTATTTTGGAGAAATAGTTAGCCCCTTGAAGTTGATCAAACAAATTGTCAATTCTAGGGAGAGGATACTTATTATTTATAGTCACCTTGTTTAATTGGAGGTAGTCTATACACATCCTAAGGGATCCATCTTTCTTCTTTACGATCAATACCAGAGAACCCCATAGAGAGATGCTTGGTTGAATAAAACCCTTGTCTAACAAGTCCTTGAGTTGCTCCTTCAACTCTTTCAATTCGGCCATAGCCATTCTATAG
Source organism: Solanum stenotomum (assembly GCF_019186545.1). Lineage (NCBI taxonomy): Eukaryota > Viridiplantae > Streptophyta > Magnoliopsida > Solanales > Solanaceae > Solanum > Solanum stenotomum. The sequence goes on along the minus strand of NC_064284.1, from coordinate 37,519,239 downwards.
GGAGGAATGAATATGGGTTGTGTATCCGACAAAAGATCAATACCAACGTCTATTTCCCGTTTGGGAGGAATATCAGGCAAGTCATCGGGAAAGACTTTTAGAAACTCACTCACCACGGGGACTAACTCTAAAGAAGGGACCTTGGACTCAACATCCATAACCCTAACAATATGATACATGCACCCCTTGAAGATCATTCTCCTAGCTTTTAGACATGAAACAAATTGACCTTCAAGAATAGANGAAGGGACCTTGGACTCAACATCCATAACCCTAACAATATGATACATGCACCCCTTGAAGATCATTCTCCTAGCTTTTAGACATGAAACAAATTGACCTTCAGGAATAGAATTCCCCCCTTTCCACTCTAAAATTGGCTCTTTTGGAAATTGAAATTTGACCACCCAGGTCCTACAATCTATTGAAGCATAACATGCATGCAACCAATCCATGCCCAAAATTACATCAAAATCAAGCATGTCTAATTCTACCAAATCAACCAAAGTGACTTTATGAGACAAAGAAATAGGACAACTCCTATAGACTCTTTTTTCCACTACCGAGTCACCAATCGGGGTAGACACCAAAAATGGTTCTTCTAACACATCGGGGAGTATATCAAATTTTATAGCCATAAAAGGTGTAACAAATGAAAAGGTGGCACCGAGATCTAACAATGCATAAACATCAATGGAAAATACTTGCAACATACCCGTTACAACATCCGGGGAACTCTCTTGGTCACCTCAGGATTGGAGAGCATAGAAACGGTTTTTCTTGGGAGCATCAAAATTTGAGCCACTAGAAAGGACTTGCTTGCCCTCTCTCCCTTGAACCTTTAGCGTGGGATAATCTCTCCTCAAATGTCCGCTCTTCCCATAACCATAGCAACCTTCCGTGCCAACTAGGCACTTACCACCATGCTTTTTACCACAGTTTGCACAATTTGGCCTATCAACATAAGAACCACCACTATTACCTCCTTGTTGCTTAGGGTTAGACACCCTATCTTTGTTAACCCTCGGAATGCTAGACGAGCCTTGGTTAGAGAACCTCTTCTTGAACCTTGGTCTACCTTGACTCTCAAATTTACCCTTGGAAGAATTTCCATCATCGGTCCTTGCCTTCTTCACTTCCCTATTCACTTGCTTGAGCTTTTGATCCTCAATTTGTTCGGCATGAACCATAAGACGTGAAATATTCATACTTGGGATGAGCATTGCCGAACGACATTCATTGACTACCAAGTTGGATATCCCCATAACAAATTTGTTCATTTTGGCCCTAGAGTCTGCCACTAAGGTTGGAGCATACTCAAACAATTTGGTGAACTTAAGGCTATACTCTTTCACACTAATACCTCCTTGGCAAAAATTGATGAATTCTTACATCTTTCGTTCCCTCAACTCTAAGGGGAAGATCCTATCAACGAAGGCCGACTTAAACAATCCCCAATCTACCGGTCCCGCTCTTACGGGTTTCTCATCCTTCCAATGCTCATACCAAACTTGGCCACGTCTTTCAATTGGTAGGTGACTAGTTCCACCTTCTCTTGTGGAGACACTCCTATACCATCAAGCACCTTAAACACTTCATCAATAAACCCTTGTGGGTATTCATCCATTTTGGATCCATAGAACATAGGGGAATTCATTCTTGTAAAATCCCTTATCCTATAAGAGGTTATACTTGCATTGGGGTTCACATGAGCCCTAGCATCCCTAGTGACTTGAGTCGTTAAAGCATGTGTCAATGTTTGGAGAGCCGTCCTTATTTCCACATTTGATATAGCCCCTTCATCATTAGGGGCTTGAGGAACTTGAGGCTCTTGAGGACCTTGGGGAGGAACTCCCTCATTCACGATCTTCTTTTCCATCTTTCTTGTATTCGCCTTTCTTGTATTCATATCCAATATACATAAGAGAAGGGTTAGGAAAAGGACTTCATAGAGTTAAAACTCTAAGGCACAACTAAAGAGTAATGAAAGAAGTGAAAGTTCCTAAACATCTTATAGCCTCTGATTCATAAGTGTGGCACGGTTCACACTCATGAACAAGATTATACTAGACGTGGTTCATGAGACATCATCCTAGAATCATTCTAAACCTTGTGCTCTGATACCAAGTTTGTCACAACCCAGGGGTACCCCCTAGACGTAACATAGCGTACTTGACTCTGAAAGGGTCTCATACAAGCCCTTAACATAATCATAAACATAAAGTCATAAAAATGATGCGGGATTTAAAACTTTTACAATCAAAGTCAACTTCTTTTTCATAAATGAAAATAAGAGTCTAGACTTGTCTGAATCACCATCTAGTACAATAGAGAATACAAATAGGGTCAAATGCCCTTTACAACAATAAAATCTCAAACATAGAAAGTACAATAAAAGCCAAAATGGATAATGTCTTGCCCTCGAATCTTGAAGACTCACTAAGCTTAGGGAATAGTCAACCCAAGCTTCACTTGAAAGAATAAGTACGTCTTAACGACCGGAACCTACACTTATAAGAAAATGTAGAAAATATGGGTTAGCACAAATAATGTACTAAGTATGGAAGCCATGCATAAAATCCTTAAAACATGCATAAAAGGGACATTTAGTTGAAATCATGCCTTTATCAAGTTTAAAGGCTATCATTCACATTTACGAAAGAACATAAGTCAAACCAACATATAAGAAACCCAAAGCCATACTAGTGCAACAGATCCCATAACCCAACCAAATGTTAAGCATCACATTTAGGTCACCAACAACATACATATCTTACTTTTGCCTCATCCATAACCAACATACATAAGCAAGGAGTTATTCATCCTCATAACTTGTAATAAGTAAAGTCAACCTTAACATCCATACATATCTTACATACATAATCCATTAGTCTTCATAACATAAGAGAACCTCCCCATAACCCCTCTTAAAGCCTTCTTGTGCAATGCATAAGTAAATTCCCATACCCCCACTCATACTAAGTAGTACCTCTTAAGAAGTCATAACTAAAGTCCATGTTCTTATCATAGTTCATAGTCATATCATATAGGGAAAATAACACTAACCGATAAAGACCATGTGAGCTACATGGAATACGGTGTCTTACTCCTACACCAAAAAGAGACGACCTACTTTCTTAAGGTAGAACTTACATAATAGCTTTTAGGTGGATCCACTAGCTAAAGACCTTGTGGGCATATAGTTATGGGATAAAGAGATTGTTACTAGAAACTCAGACTTTCTAACGTAAAAGGTTTCCGTCTCATGAGATAACTTACATTGGGAAGCCATGCTTTCTAACGTAAAAGATTCCATCTCATTTTCATATCCATTCGGTGCTAAGCATAATTCCCATTAAAATTCATATTAAGTCTTTACTTAAGTTCGTGTTCATGAGAGAATGCACTAGGCACTCAACCAACATATATCATAATAGCTCATAGATTCATTAGGTGAGAATGTCCTTTCAACCCTATAATCATCAATCATGTGAGTAATCCTTTCACATGACATTCAAAGTGTTTTATGAGAATAGCCTTTCAAGCAACACAATAAGCTTATCATAACATACATACATACTTTATGCATAATCAAGTGTAACGGTATAGGGAAGAAGGATCTTGCATCTATACCAGAATTACACAATAGTCATAGGATCATCACTATCTAAGTGAATCACAAGTTCATATACAATCTTCATCAACATGTATAAACCCTAACAAGTCTATGAACCAAGATCAACCCTAACTTCTAGAATTACCACATTAGATAGAGGGATATCATGATTCAATAACTTCATCAATGTAAAAATAATCAGTTGTCAAGCTCCCATCATCAACCAAGCCATACCATATTTCACAATTTAGAAAGAAAGGGAGATCATGGGTCCAAGGGAGATTTTCATCAAACTCCAACAATACTCCATTATTACAATCATAAATCATCATAATCAACTATAACAAACCATAGTTAAACAATTGAATCCATTTTGGAAGGAGACCCATGACATGGAATAAAACCCTAGGTTTTTGGAAGTCTTAAAACATAGTTTGAAGGGGCTCCTTAGGTGATAGCTACCCAAGGATAAAAAGCATCCATACCTTAACTTAATTTCCACACGAAATTGTAGGATAAAGGTTGTTTCTTGAACCCCTAGCTTGACCTTGTTCTTGCTCTTCAATGGAGTCCTAGAGAGAGAATTTTTAGAGAGGAGAGTTGGTTTCTAATTTGAGTCGTAAGAGTTATGAAGTGTTAAATGGAGTTTAATGACTTAGAAGTACTTATATATGGCTAAAATACCTAATAGCAACCGTCCCCACCCTTAATTAATTAATTAGGAATTTACAGACCTACCCCTCATTTGGCCGAACCTAGGCAGGCGTTTGGGGTGACTCACGAAACCCCCACCCACGGATCGTGGGTGGGGTCACGCCATGTACTAGTAAACCGTGGTTTACATCAGAGAGTTTGGAGGACCAAGGGAGGCCAAGCCTCGACTCACGACCCCCACCTACGAGGCATGGGTCCACCCACGGTTCATGGTCGCCCATCCGTACGTCGTGCTATTTTTTTGACAACTTTTTGGGCCTTCTCTTGGGTCCTCCTCAAGGACCCTTGGGGGGTCCTTGGGGTCATGCCTTGACGTTTAGGTCCTAAAACATTAGTACTAACTTGGGGAGGTCATTTTACGACTCTTATCTTTATGTTACCCCAGTTTAGGTTACTAGTTTACATGTTAGGCTCTAACTTAGTTCATTAGATTTCTGGGGTGTTACAGAAATAGTGATCCACCAAATGTGCTCATCTAGCTCGACTAATGTCACCGAAATAGTCACACAATGAATTTAGGGCCTTATTTTGAGGAACCATAAATTGCCCAAAGGAGAGGGAAAGAAGAGTTTTGAATCTTTTATAGAGACTAGTCTAAACAATTTTTGTCTAGAATTTTATAGAGAGAAACACCTTCCTTTTTGAAATACCCTTTTAGTTTGTTCATATGAGGGATATACAACATTAGTACGAGTGGCGGGCCAGCAAAATAAGAGGTGCGTTTGGCGCATGTTTGATATTTACACGGAAGTTCTTCACAAGAAAGCCCAACAAAAGAGTGTCCGACCTATCACAGAGGAGCCCCAGGTATTTATTTGGAGTCCTCACACCGCCCAAGCCATGCCTGAATTATTTTAGAGGCACCAATGTTATTGTATGGCGGATCCCAGGAAAATACAGTGAAGCTATGGTTCAGAGTTTTATTCTTCCTATGCAGTGACAGTGAAAGAATTATTCTTCACAAGAATGACCAACAAAATAGATGGTGCGTTTGGAGCCTGTTTGATATTTACAGGGAAGTTCTTCACAAGAATACCCAACAAAAGAGTTTCTGACCTATCACAGAGGAGCCCCAGGTATTTACTGGGAGTCTTCACACCGCCCAAGCCATACCTGAATTATTTTAGAGGCACCGATGTGATTGTATGACGGATCCCAGGAAAATATAGTAAAGCCATGGTCTGAGAGTTTTATACTTCTTATGTTGCAATAGTGAAACAGATATTGCCCTCTAGAGCTAAAGGCCTTGATCAGCCCCAATATCTCACTACTATGATGCGGGAGATTCCGCTAGACTTGTCCGAGTGCACAGTCTGCCATTTTATTTATGGCCCATCACATGAGTAGCCCATCTCTATAGTGGATTTTGACTACCGAATGTAGTTAGTCCGGAAAAAAGCATCTATGAGGGATGTGGCCTAAAAAGAAGATTAACTCCATTGTGTAGCCGGGTATATTGCGGATTAGGGTGTTGACGGTGAGTGGGTTTGTGACTTTTTAGCCACGATCAAGAAGGCCTCTCATAATTTCACTGTTAATTTTGGTGGTCCATTGTCCGTGTCATGTTATTTCCCATTATGACAGATAGCCTCTTTACACTAGATAGGGTTGTGATGGTGGCGTGTATGATGGCCAGATATGAGTTAGACTTCGCCCTGCATATTGAACACAGAGATACACGAGAGGGCATTTAAGAATACCACCACATTTTCATTCCTATGTTGGATATTCCGGCTATGCATAGATGCTACTGTGCCTATGCTTGGTGAGATAGACCCACTAATAGAGGTGACCAAGACCGTGGATATCACGCTGATTTGAGATGAGGCCAACCCAACTACACCTAGATGCGACGCTCAATTTATCATGTTAGTTTTGAGTGAGATACCCATACAGGAGCAACTCCCCAGAGGGAGATATTCCAGCCATCACGACTGAGCCTGTTAGGACTACTCCTCCATCTACATCCGTACTGGATAAGAGCACACAACATGCTTCCACAACACCGGGTCTCTCTACTTTGCTAGTCATCAGGATTCAACGGTTAGACACTCAGATGGCTCAGTTGTTGTAGCATTTTCAACTCTGGGTCCAGACTTTTGTTGAGGAGTTAGAGATGAGAATAAAAGTTGTGATGGTAGATACGACTCAGGCTACCCAGCGAAGGATAGACACCTTTGAGTTGAAAATGCTCGTCAGGCCCCAGATCACGCTGAGTGTAGGTCTTGAGGGTTCCCATACTAAGTTGGATAGTCTCCGGGTTGATATTGATGTGCTGGCTTCTGCAACTTCTTTTGTACCTGGTCCTTCACCTGTAAAGGCTGGAAAAAAGGTTTGTTGGCTTGATTAGGCGATAAAGACTCTACGTGTGCAGTTGGGAAGCGCATGCGGACTGATGTTAGTATTGATAAGGGTGTTAAAGAGCGAGTGAGGAAAAAAGAGCGATGTGAACTTGAGGAGGCTCAGTAAAAGTCTAGACTTGATGATGAGTTGAGATATGAGAAAAATCTGGTAACACGTAGCCAGAGCATCAGGATCAGGGGAACTACTGATGGTGCTTCTCATACAGTTCTAGAGGGCGCTACTAATAGCGCCACCCAGGTTGATATAGAGGCACACATTGTTGCACCAGTTTCCCTACTAGAGGACCCACATGCCTCTGGCTAGCTCTCCAACGCTTAGGCGCTCCAGCGCTCCAGGCTTGTCTACACCCTAGATTCCTTATTTCTTAGTGCATCAGGGACATTGCACACTATTTTATATGTGAGTGGGGTAGATCTGTTAAATAATGTAAATGGTGAAGTCTGAATAGCTTGAACACTGATCATGCCTTGGAGTTTTCTTGCCTATTCTTTTTCCCCAAGTTCTATATAATTTCTTTTGAACTGGCATGTTTAGAATGTTCAGTGTAAAAGTAGACTATAAACAAAAGCATGATGGTAGTATTGAATGAAATTAATATACCTCCAATTTTTTGTGTTTGTGTTATATTAATGTGATTGATAAGTTAATTGTGTAGGATCTTTGGATTATAGATAAGAAGTGATAGTATAACATGACTTAAGCCAAAAAATGAACCAGATACAATGATAATTTGATATTCAAATGATGCGTCATGTGTGTGTGAGATTATTTGCTCATTCGTACAATATATGCAAATCTAGAACTTGCCCCATTAGTCTTGCTAGGATATTTTAACTGTTAATTAGGAAAGGGTCATAGGTCATTGTTGAAACTGATTCAACTAAGCCTAAAAGCAACCAACCAAATTGAAATGCTCCCTTTTATCAAAATTGTTGAGTCTAAATTAGACCATTCTTTTGGTTTATCCAATTCATCTTCCCTGCGATAATTTTTAACCTTTTTTTTACCCTGGTCCCTCCTTGGACATCATGCACCTCAACTCTTGCTAAAAGCTTAAGTTTAGGGTGGTCACTATAGAGGGAAAAATGAAAAGAGTTGTGTATTGAGAATAGAGGAAAAATAAAGATTGTGTGGCAGAATAAAGAAATTAGAAAGTTAAAAGAATGAAAACCTAAAGAAAAGTTTGAAATGAAAAAGAAAAGGAAGTCAAAGTCACACATGTGTTTTAATGAAAAATGAGGAGAAAAGAAAATAAAGGGGAAACCAAGATTGGTTGTAAAAAAAAAAAATTAGTCAATGTAATGTCAATGAGTGCAGAAAAGTCACTTAAAATCTAAATGTACCACACTTGACCCTAAGCCTACGTTCAAGCTAAGAAAGTCCCATAGTGATCCTAATTTAACGATTTGAGAATATAAGTGTAGAAAATAAGGGAAAGCTTATGGTGTTGTGATGTAACGACCTATTTCTTTTGTTATAGAAAAGTCATTGGGAAAAGAAATCGGGTCAGAAATGTTTTTGGTAGTAACTTAAGAATTCCTAGCCTAATCCAGATTTGGATGAAATCGGAGTAAGTGAGTTCTATGAAGATCTAGTAGCAAATGATAAATATATTTATTTATCACATAAGTAGATAGCTAAGATGTTAAGGAACTTGTATGACTTTATGGAATCGAATTCGGGTGAGTAGAACTCCCGAAATTGATCTTAACGTGAACAGGTAGTTTCTGAGTGTCATGGATGAAGGCGTATTGTGAAATGGGGGTTTGAAACTCTTAATTCAACTCACTGTTTTCGTGCAAGCCGCTAGGGCGGAATTATTCCAGCCAGGGTGGGACCGTTGTGGCTGGATGGGGGCCGCCATAGCGGGACAATCGTGACTTAAGTGGGAAACAAACCCCAAAATGTTATTTTCGGCAAGTTTCATTCTTGAGAGCTAGGAGACGACCCCAAATGATTTCTTGACAGTTTCCCACAATTGTTTGTACTAAAGGTAAAGTTTTCACTCCCCAAATCCATTTTTTGATCCGTAGAAAGTAGAATCCTGATTGTATATTGTTGGGGAGGGTTTTTGAATTGAAGTGGATGGTGGGAAAAATCCTTAGCTGCACCTTTGGGTTTGTCATAATTCGGGTAAATTAAACCTTAATTATTGATCCGTGTATTGAATTGATTGTTTGTAGACCTAGAACAAGCTGAACGAATCAGAAAAAGGAAGAATCAAGTTTCTTATGAGGATTCAAGCTTGTTTTTTAGGTAGGTGATGGTTTGATTTCTTGTTTGTGTGATGTATGATAGCAATTACTTCATTGTAATGTATATATGTATACGAATGTTGCACTATTGATCACACCTAATGTAAATGAGTATGAATAAATGATTGTATGCCATGAATCAACACTTAACTGTATGATTTTGAGAATGTACATTGTGATTGTGATTGTGATTGTGGCTTGTTGAATGGATCAGATGTTACATTCCAACACACTAACTGGGATGTCATGTACCGACATACATATTGGAACGGGTGTCACATTCCAATACACTAACTTGGACCGGGTACCATATTCTAGTGCACTAACAGTTTGGGTATGGTTCCATGAGAGGACCATTGAATTGTCGTGATTCCTTATTAAGGAGAATGTGGAATTGTAAGTTGTTCATGATTGATAATCAGTATATGTGTTTATATTTTGTATATGCATGCTTACTATGTTGTAACTGTTTGTATATGTTTCACTTGCTGGAATAGTCGTGTGATCCTACCAGTACACTGTGGTTGTGTACTATATTGCACTTGCTCTTTCTTTGTTGAGTACAGGGCATCTTCAGGCAACTACTGACAGACCTCGTCTAGGAAATCATTGATCAATCGAATTCAAGGGTGAACCAGTTCTTCCAGGCTGCCATGAGTTCTCTTTTTACTCAGTCCCTCTTATTTAGACTTAGATTAGTACTCTACATGATCAGTTTTTTTAGATTTTGGGGTTGTGCCCCTTTTTCTTTAGACTTATGGTTCCTTGTTAGAGTTTTGGTACCCTTACTTTCAATTTCTAGGGAATATTTCTGCAATATTTTGAGCGTTATTGTTAGACTTTTGGAGTTTATGGGAACTCTACTTTATTTCTACATTTAAACCTGCTTTCGTATCTTTAAATATGTTGTTCTTGAGTTAGCTAATTAGTATTAATGGTTCTCCCACCAGAGGGTTAGTGTGGGTGCCAATCACGAAGGTCTAGGTCGTGACAAAGTTGGTATCAGAGCCCTAAGTTCGTTGATCTCGATATACCAAAATGAGTCTGGTAGAGTCTTGCGGAATGGTACAGAGACATCTGTACTTTTCTTTGGGAGACTTTAGGACTTTAGGAAATCTCCTTGTTTCCTCTTTTCTCCTTTCGTGCTATAACTTGAATCCAATTGGTATTTAGTGATCCAAATTGGTATCTAACCTCATTCACTCTTCTGTACACAGATGATTAACACTCTCTTCAACGGTGTCAGGCCCATAGCTCTCGTCAATAAGCCCGCTGAGGAGTGCGCAGCAAGAGGTCATGGTCGAGGTAGGGGTAGAGGATGCGCAAGGGTTAGAGTCAGAGTAAGGGTAGCACCCTCTAGGAGTGGGGTTCCGGTTGAGAATGTTCCCAGAAACGAGGATCCTCCTGCGCATCATGAAGATATAGAGAAGAATGTTGAGGTTGAGAATGAGGATGATGTTGCGCAAGAGGAAGAGGTGTAGGCTGAGACCACAGGTATACCTCCCTTAGACCCAGTGTTAGCTTAACAGATTATGTCGTTCCTGAAAGGATTAGTTGGTCCTAGAGTTCTTCCCATAGTTCAAGCAACTCAAGCCCATGCCAATCCCCCTATTGTTATCACTGTCCCTAAGGTGGGTGGAATTGTAGGTACTGATGCTTTATTCCGTCCTTTGTTGGGTCCGATTATGACTGGTAATGAAAACAAAATGTTGACCAAGTTTGTGAAACTGAAGCCTCCGGTATTCCATGGTTCTGAGAGTGAGGACACATATGAGTTCGTCTTAGATTGTTATGAGAGGCTGCATAAGTTGGGTATTCTCCATCAGCATAGAGTTAAGTTTGTGACTTTTCAGCTTCAAGATGAGGCTAAGCAATGGTGGAGAGCTTATGTGGAATGTAGATCTTAAACTTTAACCCCACTCACTTGGACCCTGTTTCATGCTCTGTTCTGGGAGAAGTATGTACCTCGGGCCTTGAGAGATCGTAAAAAGGATGAGTTCATGACTTTGGAGGAAGGCGGTATGTTTGTGGCTGCTTATGAGGCCAAGTTCCATTTTTTGTCTAGATATGCTACGCAATTGGTGACTACTGAGGAAGAGAGGATCTGTCTATTCGTCAAGGGACTGGATTCTGAGTTACATGTATTGTCTGTGCACATGACTTCTGCAGGGAAAAGTTTTAATGAGGTAACATATTTTGTGAAGAAAGTGGAAGGAGTGAGGCGTAATGGACAGGCTAAGGCGTTGGCTAAGAAATCTAAGAGCACAAGTAACTTTCAGGGTTCCTATTCTAGAGGTTCAGGGAGGCTGACACTTGCAGCCAATCCAATTCAGTCCGCTATGCCCATTTCTACAGGTAATTACTTGGGAACTCCACTTAAGAATTTGATTTAGGATAGCCAGGGAGCCGTACCTTCGGTGGGCAGTAGGTCATGTTTTGATTGCACTTGTTATAATTGTGGAGAACCTGGGCATATGAGGAGAGATTGTCCCCACCCACGCATGTTGGACCCCGCGCAACAGCAGACTAGAGTAGTGGTACCCGCGGGAATTGGTAATATTGGTCGAGGACGTCCACAAGGTGGGCGAGGATGAAATCAGTGAGGCCATAGAGGTCGGGGAAATGGTAACGCAGGCAGAGGTACAACGCAGGCAGAGGTACGACGCAGCCAGGAAGGGAAGTCACCCGTCAAAATGACAGGGCTTAGTGTTATGCCTTTCCAGGCAAGAGCGAGGCTAAGGCGTCTGATGCAGTGATCACATATACCAATATTATCTGTGATCGGATGGCTAATGTGTTATTTGATCCGAGTTCTACTTCTTCTTATGTGTCAGTTTAGTTTGCCTTGGGTTTTGATATGAATTGTGATGTACTTGATTCCCCTATCCATGTTTCTACCCCAGTTGGAAAGTCTATCATAGTCACCCATGTTTATCGTGCTTGTTTTGTTATGTTTATAGGTTTCCAAACTTGGGCTGATTTGGTTATATTGGATATGACGGACTTTGATATAATTTTAGGCATGACTTAGTTGTCCTGCTATTATGTTGTGCTTAATTGTAATACTAAGTCTGTGACTCTAGAAATTCTGAGTAGGGAAAAGTTAGAGTGGGAAGGGGTGTACAGGCGTAAGCAAGCCAAGATCATATCCTCAATTTGGGCTAGGAAACTGGTGAGGCAGGGTTGTTTGGCATATTTGGCTCATATTCGGGATGTTGAGGTTGAGTTTCCCTCTATTGAGTCTATTCATGTAGTGTCAGAATTTAGAGAATTGTTTCCTACAGATTTGCCTGGTATGCCTCCAGATAGAGATATAGATTTCTGCATTGATTTGGAACCTAGTACCCACCCCATTTCCATCCATTTGTATCGCATGTCACCGGTAGAATTAAGAGAGCTTAAGGCTCAAATCCAAGAACTTTTTGATAAATGTTTTATCCGTTCTAGTGCTTCCCCGTAGGGTGCTCCTTTCTTGTTTGTTAAGAAAAATGATGGTAGTATGAAGAGGTGCATTGATTACCTATAATTGAATAGAGTCACCATTCGAAACAAGTACACATTGCCTCGAATAGATGATCTTTTTGACCAGCTGCAAGGTGCATCAGTTCTCTCTAAGATTGATCTAAGATCTGGTTACCATCAGTTAAAGATTAGGCCTAAGGATGTACCGAAGACGACCTTTAGGACCCGCTATGGGCACTATGAGTTTATCGTTATGTTGTTTGGGTTGACAAATGCGCCTGCACCTTTCATGAGCTTGATGAATGGTATGTTCAAACCATTTCTTGATTCGTTTTATTATAGTATTTATTGATGACATTTTAGTTTATTCGAAAAGTAAGAAAGAGCATGCCAACCATCTTCGTATTGTTCTGGGTGTTCTTGGGAAACAAAAGTTATAAGCGAAATTTTGTAAGTGTGAATTATGGTTAACTTCAGTTGCCTTTTTGGGGGATGTAGTTTCAAGGGAAGGGGTAATGGTAGATTCCCAAATGATTGAAGCGGTTAAGAATTAGGTTTGGCCTAGCTCTTTGACTGAAGTTAGGAGTTTTGTGGGACTCACTAGCTACTATCATCGATTTGTGAAAAACTTTGCTACTATTGCCACACATCTGACAACGTTGACCAAAATGGAGGTGCCGTTCAAATGGATCGAAAAATGTGATGAGAGCTTTCAAAAGCTCATGACTCTTTTGACCACATCACATATTCTAGCACTACTGGTAGAAGGTAAAGATTTTATTATGTAATGTGATGCTTCCCATTCGGGTTTGGGTGTTGTGTTAATGCAGGATAAGGATGTTATAGCTTATGCATCGCGACAGTTGAAGGTGCATGAGAGGAATTACCCAACACATGATTTAGAGTTGGCAGTGGTGGTGTTTGCTCTTAAGATCTGGTGGCATTACCTCTATGGTGTCAAGTGTGACGTGTTCACTGATCATCGTAGTCCACAACATGTATTACTCAAAAAGATCTAAATTTGTGACAACGAAGATGGATGGAGTTACTCAAGGATTATAATGTGACCATTCAGTGTCATCCGGGTAGGCTAATGTAGTGGCATACGCGCTAAGTCGGAAGGTGGTGAGTATGGATAATCTAGTATGCTTGTAACGACCTGTTCCCACCGTTATAGAAGAGCCATCGGGGAAAGAAATTGGGTTGGGTCAAAAAACCTTTTGGTAGTAAGTTTATAATTTCTAGCCTAGTCCAAATTTGGACGAAATCGAAGTCAGTAAGTTCTAGGAAGATTTGGTAGCAAATGAGAGATCTAATTATGAATTTGATCACATGAGTAGATAGCTAAGACATTAAAGAACCCGTACGACTTTACCGAATCGAATTCGGGGAGAGTAGAACTCCCGAAACTGATCTTAGCATGAATGGGTAGTTTTTGAGTGTCATGGGATGAAGGTATGTTGTGAAATGGGAGTTTGAAACTCGTAATTTGACTCACTATTTTCGTGCAAGCTTCCAGGGCCGGATTATTCCTGCCAGGGCGGGGCTGCTGTGGCAGGATAGGGGCCGCCATAGCGGGACAATCCCTACTTAACTAGGAAATAAACCCAAAACATTATTTTCTACAAGTTTCATTTTTGAGAGCTAGGAGATGACCCCAAGTGATTTCTTAATAGTTTAACACGACTTTTGGTGCTAAAGGTAAGGTTTTCACTCCCTAAATCCATTTTTCGATCCTTGGAAAGTAGATTCTTCATTATATATTATTGGGGGAGGGTTTGTGAACTGAATTGGATGGGTAAAAACCCCTAGCTGCATATTAGGATCATGAGTTGGGTCTTGGGTTTGGGTTTGTCATAATCCGGGTAAATTAGACCTTAATTATTGATCCGCGTATTGAATTGATTGTTTGTAGACCTAGAACAAGCGAAACAAATCTGTAAAGGGAAGAATCAAGTTTCTTCGGAGGATTCAAGCTTGTTTTCGAGGTAGGTGATGGTTTGATTTCTTGTTTGTGTGATGTATGCTAGCAATTGCTTCATTGTAATATATGTATGTAAACGAATGTTGCACTATTGATCACACCTAATGCAAATGAGTATGAATGAATGATTGTATGCCATGAATCAACACTTGATTGTATGATTTTGAGAATGTACATTGTGATTGTTATTGTGGCTTGTTGAATGGATCGAGTGTTACGTTCCAACACACTAACTGGGATCTGATGTCAAATACCGACATACATATTGGAACGAGTGTCATGTTCTGACATACTAACTTGGATCGAGTACCACGCTTCGGTGCACTAACAATTTGGGTATGGGTTCCATGAGAGGACCATTGAATTGTCGTGATTACTTGTTAAGGAGAATATGGAATTGTAAATTGTTCATGATTGATAATCGGTACATGTGTTTACATTATGTTTATGCATGCTTACTATGTTGTAACTGCTTGTATATGTTTCACTTACTGGAATAGTCGCGTGATCCTACCAGTACACTGTGGTTGTGTACTGATACTGCACTTGCTCTTTCTTTGTTGAGTACAGGGCATCTTCAGGTGGCTACTGACAGACCTCGTCTAGGAGATCATTGATCAATTGAATTCAAGGGTGAGCCAGTTCTTCCAAGCTGCCATGAGTTCTCTTTTTTCCCAATCCCTCTTATTCGGACTTAGATTAGTACTCTAAGTGATCAGTTGTTTTAGCTTTTGGGGTTGTGCCCCTTTTTCTTTAGACTTATGGTTCCTTGTTAGAGTTTTGGTACCCTCACTTTCACTTTCACGTTTTTTACTATTAGACTATTGAATACTTTGTTTTTGGTTTTGAGAATTATTTTAGTGAACAATTTGTCCATTTTAATTCTTGAAACATTGGTTACACACTTTTGTTCGCCAATTCAAGATTTAGAAACTCAACTACTCTTATTGTAAGTTCATGATTTATTTTAACAAACTTATTATGAATTGTGATAACTCAAGTAGGAGTAACTAAATCCACAACTAGGGTTGTGGGAACCATGAGGAATTCACAATGTAGACCTAATATTAGTAATTCTTGAATTGTGTTTATGCATGTATTGTTAATCTCTTTATTTTAATTGTTTTTTTACGGTGGTCAATGTTAGAACCTGCCTTATTACTGTTTTCCCGGTTAAAGAATTAACAGATGGAAAAAGAGATTAAACAACAATAATTTAGCGACTACAATTGACATCAAATAGCTTAAACCATCTCTATGAGAGCTAATCTATGGTCAAGGATAAGATTTAGTAAAGTACACACCCGTAGGCCAACCAAGTTGTGTGATAACATTCTCTATTTTGACAATCAATCACTTAAGAGATACATAACTTACCGACATTGCATGTTAAACACTAGACAAGGGTACTACTACAAGGTTTACTATGTTATGGACATGTGGGAAATACATAAACCTTAGTTTCATCTTATATTGATTCTACAAAATATTAAATCATGTTTATTTGGTTACTTGTTACTGAAATCAATCAATTAATATTTTGTTTCACAAAACCCCCCTTAACAAGAAATAATCTGACGAAAAGTACAATTAACAACCAATTAGCCTAAGTCTTAACCTTATTCCTCATCGCACCAACCGCAACCTCGGTTAGGTTCTTTATTTGAACAATGACCGCTTATAATTCTTTACAGAGGTGTAATTTTAGTGTATCAATCCTCCATCTCAACTTCCTAGTGGAACATATGGGCCACTCGTATCAATTTCATTGTTGTGTTTCCATGCCCATTCGCATTTTCTGTCTTGGCCCTGATTTGTGTCATTATACCCCTTCCTGTTGTAATTGTTTTCACAATAATAGTTCTCTTTCCGGTTGTAGTTGCTGCAGTTCCAACCTTGATTTCCTTGACCGCGGCGTCAAGTATCCTAATTGGATACTTGGTCGTTAGTCCGAAAACTCCCCAATCTGATCATTCACATAATTAGCATCTTCTTCATATCCATAATCCTCATGTGGTGGTGCTCTATTCTGGTAGTTTAGTGCATTAACTTTTTGTGTACTAGAACCTAAATGCTTTAACAACAAGCTAACCTTCGTTCTTAATTGTGCCACCTCTTGACACATTTGTTCAATCGTTGGGTTGTGGGTTTCCTTTACCAAAAAAGTACTCCATGCAGTGTATGTACCCCTAGTGCACTACGCCTTATTAGTTTTTGTAATCTTTTCAAGTTTCTCCACAGCTTGCTCGAATGTGTTTGCTCCGAATGATACTTTAGTAATAGTATTTGTCACTGCTTTACCATTGTCATCCAATCCTTTGTAGAAGGAATCCTTGAGTGAGTAACCATCTATTATGTGGTTTTGTACACTTTGTAAATAACTGGTAAATTGCTCTCATTGCAGCACTCACCGACTCTCCGGGTAGTTGCTCGAGGTTGTTAAGTTTATCCTTTAGCTTCAAATTCTTTGAAAATAGGAAGTATTTTTAAAGGAATACTCTATGCAACTCCTCCCATATAGTAATTGAGTCATATAAAAGCTCAAATAGCCATACAATTGCATCACCATTAATTGATAATGAGAAGACACGTAACTCAATGGAGTTCATATTTAAGCCTGGCCTACCCACACTACTCTTACAAACACCGGTAACTTTGCTAAGATGGACATATGGGTCTTTCAATGGCAGACCATCAAATAATCCTCTAGATGTAAGCATTTACATCAGGCTACTAGTGAAAATGAACGTATGTTCGAGTGGCAGCAAAGGTACGACAATGGGACTCATTGTTCCAATAACATTATGATCAACCTTGTAATTATCTCGCACATCGGGTGTTGGCCTCTTTTTGACCGGAGGTTAATCTTGAAGTATCAGTGGGTTTCTCTTCTTGTTTCCTTGTACTTTTCATGTACATAGAAGTTGGGTTTCAGGACTACCCTCTTGTCCCTCTCTGACTGGAGATCGCTGTTTAGTCTGAGATTTTTTCCACGTTTGGTGTTAGCTATTCTTGAAACTGTTTTATTTAGCTCTGCATTGACATGGTTCTGGGGAATTCCTTAACTCCATGTACTTTGCATACACTTAGAACTAAACTTGTAAGAAACAAAAACAAAAGATGTAAATCAGGAAATAATGACTAACAGTCCAACAACAAAATTAGTCTAATCTAAAAGCCTTATCCCCCACAGCATCCCCAAAATTTGATACACTTAAATTATTCCTCCCTAATGAATTTATAAGTGGTCGTTGATTAAATAAGGAATCTAACAGAGGTTATGGTCGATCCCCCGAGGAATGAGGTCTAAACTTATCCTAATTGATTGTTAGTTATACTTTTGGTCGAGTTATTTCGTAAAAAGTGGGGTTAGTGAAACAAAAAGTTTATTGAATGATTGTGGTAACATGTAACACAGTAAGCAGGAATGAATATTTTATAAAATCAATAGAAGATAAAACCAGAGTATTAGTGTTCCTGACAAGTTCATAACGCAGTAAACCTTATAATAGTCACCTTGTTTGGTGTCAAGCATGAAAAACCGATAAGTTAGGTATATCCTATGTGGTTGGTCGCTCAAATGAGTGAATTTTACCATGCAACATTGGTCGATCTACGGGTGTATGCTATACTAATCCTTACCCTTGACCCTAGATTAACGATCCTTAGTCTAGGTCAACCTATTAGATGAGGGTTGATGTCCTTGAATCTCTATTGTATAATCTTTTTCCCCATTTGTTACCGCCCTTGGTCAGACAAGTAATAAATAAGGATATTTCTAATGTTACACATCGTTAAAAAGTAATCAAAGCCAAGAGAAACACAAGATATGCATAAACACTATTAAAAAATTATTCATTATTAAGTCTACGTTGTTAATTCTTTATGGTTCCCACAACCCTAGTTGTGGAATTAGCTACTCGTGTTTGTTAGATCACAATTCATATTAATTGCGTTAATATAAATCATGAATTTACAAGAATAATTGATGAATACAAGAATCTTGAACTAAAGAATAAAAGATACAATATAAACTAACGATTCAAGAATTAAAATGGAATAGTGTTTCACAAATAAATTCTCAAAGTCAAAACCAAAGTATGAACTGTCTAACGTCCAAAAATAAATAAAAATGATTATTTAGAGATATCTAATCCTAATTAAAATAGACTAAGAAAATATAGGAATAGTAGGACTCGACAGTCGTCCCTGGTGTTTGAGTCTACGACTCATAAACACATCTCATGGAAACAACATTCTCAATGTTCAACTAGACTCTTTATACGGACATTATCTACGGCTCGTAGAATACTTCATGACCCTTCATGGCTAATCGTAGTCCATGTACATGAGATCAAAATCTATGGTATCTTTTGACTTGGTCCTACAGCTCCTACAAGTTCATATGGCTCATAGTACAGTCTCGTGCCCCCACCCTTCGATGACTCATTCCTACATCTTGTAGAAAGTCTACGGCTCGTACGTCAACTCGTCAATCCACAAAAAACTGTTGTTTCATTGTATTCCTCAATCTGACTTGCCAAAACCTATTTTCCTTCAAAACAAAGATAAAATACCATAAATCTACTAACAAGTTCCTACGAACCATGTAAAATTTCAAGTTTAGAGCATTACAAGTATCGTGAATCTGTGGTACATCAGGAGCTCTTATACCAACTTGTCACAACTAAAATAATGGGATCATGATGACGCCTACTAAATAACACCATTAAGTAAGTCAACTGATAGCCTAGAGTGTTAACGAGCCCCGAGAGTGGAAAGGATTGAAAGGAGCATGATAAAGCATTTTAAGAAAGAACATCAAGAATAAGGAATAACACACACACACACATATATATAGATATATGTATATGTATATATATCTACCTTCAAACGAGGAAAAAATACAAGATCCCTTCCAAAATCTGGTAGATTGTAGTGCAAAGCTACTACAAAAGGAGTGTATAGACTAGAAATATACAAAAAAATATACATGTTTCCTCGATGATATAAAAGACTAGCCAAAAATGCACATAAGAAGATGAGTCAACCACAAATGCAAATAAGCTTACCCTTGATCTTCGGAATATTAGCTACAGCAGCACGAGAATCACTAAGGGCGACTAGAGCTGGAATTTGTATCAAGGAAAAAGATGCAAAGTGCAGTATGAATACTAAAACAATGGGTACTCAGTAGGCATCATAGGCATATCAAGCTTGTAATTGCAATAAAAAGATAAAAACAAGTATAACAAGATAACAGGGGGGAAAGTAAAGGCATAACTAGACATGCATCGAGGTAAAGTTATTGTACTATATAAAGAAAGTAGTAAAGTTATCTAAACCTAACTACACCCCCATAAATAGGAAGGCACACACAAGGCATAATAGTGGCAAGACATACAAACAATAATCCATTCAAACCCACATAAGTTCAATGGGTACACTTAAAGGCTACACTGCAAGGCTTAATTCTTAAATTCACACAACGTCCCCCAAAATGTTATGTCGAAATAGCTATTCCTTCTTGAAATCATACATCAGAAAGTCTTATCAAAACCTAACACACTCCACAATCTTACAACGCGGCTAGTCCTTTTCAAAATCTTACATCGGATTATGGGATCTGTGCAAAAAAATCTCAAGATTGACTATATAAATAGGTCCAAACCAACTCAAGGAATATGTGTTCGAAAAATGGGCACAATCCGATCTCAAACAAGGTCAAAAATAAATCATGAACCAAAATTTGGGAAATCACCATTAAAGAGTTTAAAATGAGAAAATCAAATGGAACTTACAGGTCTAAGAACACGAATAGCAACCTTCCCCATGCCCTAACATTATTTGTAGCTCAATGTAACAAAATGCTCAACAAAATGGGTTGAAATCGATCGAAGAACAATGGTTCATATTTTTGAAATGATGAAGAACACTTAGATATATCCACCATCGATGACCGCAAAAGTGGCTAAAGGACGGTTTAAGCGGCCATCGCTAAAAAGGTTTGGTTGTCGCTAAAGTGACAAAGCACATGGCTAGCTATATCAGCTAAAGCGGTCCCTAGGCTTCTAAAGCGGTTCAAGGTCGATAGATCGGCTACCGCTAAAGCGGTTCAAGGCCACTAAAGCAGTTACACCAGTATATGGCACCAACCAAATTTGCTAAGTCCGGACACACTCCCGTCAGTTTATCGAGATTGATTAGGAAATTTGTGCACGCAAACAAACTCTGTTATCTTACCAAATTCGACACCTCGAACTCAACGGATATGTCAGAACTTCCATCGAAGGTTATCTCCACAAAGAAATGGGTCTCACATTCAAGGCTCTACTTTATCCATAAGCCTCAAGTTAGGAGTGAGTCCAGAAGTCTAGGTACCCGAACCAAATGTCCATATGGACAAAACTCAATTTTTGAGAGCTAACGAAACCATAAGAATTAAATTTTGAGGTCGTTTACTTGATGTTTTAGCCTAAGTCAAATGTTCAAATTTCAAATGCTTTAAGACAAAGAAACTTGCATAAAAACTAAACAAATGACCAGGTGACCTAGTTGTTAGTTTCAAAGCCATGACTGAATTGGGATCGCTATATAAAAGCTCTAAACTCTAAAAATACCCAAAACCGAGAAAATGAACTAGATGGTCAATACACTGAGATTATACCTATTACTAAAAAATCAGTGACCTACTCCATTACCTCCTATAGTTCACTTAATCATTACTATAGGTTCAGAAGTTGTCTTCGACTTTATTTACTTGAAGGAAATATTATTTTCTTTCTCACTTCCTTTATTTCTATATATATTTAGTTTTTCTTTGCTTGTGTAATCTACTTTACATTTTACGCATTTATACTATGATATATAGCCTTTTCAAAGAATTGCAGGTGAATCTTGTTGGATAACTTCTCATGTTTAGTGGTTCTTTGGTAGATATCATTTATTTTGAAAAATGTATAAACTTGATTGACTTTAATGATAGGTGACTGTTTTTTTTTACTATACATATAATAATATAGAATGAAGTTGCAACAATAGGTTATTCTTTCTTCATATCAAGTTTGACGAAGATGTGACAAATACATGGTTGATTTGATTATCTTATATTTAATAAAGAACGTGCTGGGGAATGAGAGAACATGAAGTTTGTAGTTTTGATGATTGACAAAGACTCTTGATGTGTGACAAAGCATTGTTTATCATCATCAAAAGGGGGGAAATGTTGGGAAGTAGGAGAACATATAAAGTTGTTTTGATGATTGATAAAGTGAACATGGTTCACTACTTGTTGTCTTATGTGTACTCTTGAACCAGGTTCTCACACGTGACTGCAGTCAACCTGTACAAATATGAGAGATTGCGGCAAAGAAGAAAAAGTGCAGAAATAAAGGAGCGAAAAAGCAAATAAAGAAGAAACTGAAACACAGGAGCAAAGAAGGAAAAGAAAGAAAGAAATAAAGAAGGAAAGAAATAAAGAAGTAGCAATTCAAGTCAAATAAGGAAAGAAATAAAGAAGTAGCAATCCAAGTCAAAAAAGGAAAGAAGTAAATATAGACAAGTTCAAGAAGGAAAAAGATTTGTTATTCCTTTCCTTGTAGAAGTTATTGAAGGCAAATCAAAGTCTATAAAAGGTTCAAGCCAAACAAGGAAAAGAGTCGTCTTTGCATAAACACAAATTGAGAGAGTTTTTTAGCAAATCCAGAACGATATCGATTGCATATTCACGAAATTCATCATCTTGAGAGAAATAGTCATTGGAGAAAAACAGTAGGGCTTCGTCATAGCAACACGAGGACTAGGTTCACGCATCGTCACAGCAATATGAGGACTAGGTTCATGAGTTGTGTTCGAGTCTGAACTACTGATGGTTGAAGTCTGATCAATTAAAGTCTAGGGTTATTAGTATTTGTTGATTTGTTCTAGGTTTATTATTCAGTTGTAATAATTCCTAGATTGTGTAACAAGAAGTGAGTTTGACTTCTTAGAGAGTAGAGTCTTGAGAGAATTGTAACAAGAAGTGGGATTGACTTCTTGGAGAGTAGAGTCTTGAGAGAATTGTAACAAGAAGTGGGTTTGGCTTCTTGAGGTAGAATTAAGAGAGAGTTGTGAGAGAATTGTAACAAGAAGCGAGTTTGATTTCTTAGAGAGTTGAGTCTCAGATTATAGTTATTCGTTGGAGAGTTAAAGGCACCAGAGTTAGTTCATTTTGAGTTGTAATCCTGAGAAGGACGTGAATCTTCAAGTGAATAAGATTGTGGTGTGGTTTTTACCTTCCTTGTGGTAGGAAGGTTTCCACGATAAAATCTCTGTTTTATTGAGTTGCATTTTGTTGTCTCAACAAAAGTACAAAAACCTGGTTCTTGTATAGGGGTATCAGAGTAGGTATTTTCATTAAAAGACACATCTTAAAAAGGATCAATGGCTGCACCACCTACACTATAAGAAATACCTTTTCAATGGAAAGTACTATGGATGGTGGAAGAACCGCATAAAGGATCACTTAATAGGAGAAAATCTAGACCTATGGGGAGTCGTGATGGATGGTCCAACTATATACATGAAGAGAGTAATAATTGATGGAACCACTCAAGTACCAAAGGACAGGAAAGAATGGAATGATGCAGATAAACATGCAATTTAGAACAATGCTAAAGCTAAAAAGATCTTAATATGTGGAATAGGTCCAAATGAATACAATTGAATCTCATCATGTCAAGATGCAAAATCAATATTGGAAACTTTGCAAACTGCGCATGAAGGAACAACTCAGGTAAAGAAATCAAAAATTGATAATTTGAACAGACAGTACGAATTGTTTTGAATGGAAAAAGGTGAAACAATTTAAGATATGCATACCAGGTTCACTGCAATCATTAATGAAATCTACTCACTAGGAGAAATAATTTCCAATGGGAAGGCATGTAGAAAACTTTTGGGTATTCTTCCAGAGTCTTGGGAAAGAAAAGTAGAAGCCATTACTAAAGCACGTGATCTAGATAACTTGGCTATGGATGAACTATTTGGAAATCTCATGAACTATGAACTCAAGAAAAATCAAGAAAAGGAAATCGGTGGAAAAAGAAAGGAGAAGAATCTGGTTGTTAAAGCAAGAACACCAGAAGATTTTGAGGACGAACACATTGTGCTAATGACCAAAACGTTCTCAAGAATGTTATAAAGAGGACAAGCATTTCAAAGGAGGAAAAGTTCGGAAAAAGTAAAAGAGATCAAGAATGATAAGTACATTCCCACAAACAGATGAATGACCAACCAAGAAGCAAATCTCTCAATGAGAAAGGCTTTTGCCGCTATGAGAGACTCATTGGAAGAAGAGTCTAAGGATGAAGGATTCAAAAATCAGTCACACTACTTGCAATAGAGGAAACAGATAATATGACTTTCTTACACTAGTTGCTGAAACAGAATCAAAAGATGAGAGAAACACCTATCAAACACAAGAAATAATTTAGGCACTAATGGCTGGAACAAGTTCTGATGAAGATGAAGAGGAGGAAAAACAACTAGAGGTAAGTTTTATTGAAACTAGGTCTAAAATAAATATGTATTCCAAGAAACAATTGCAATCACTGTCTTCAGTTCTTATTGATGCATACTATCTAGTAAAATTTGAAAAGAATCAATTGATGGATAAGTATGCATCCCTAAGACTTGACTGTATGGCATTGGAAGATCAAATTTCTTCTTGTGATAACACCATCAATTATCTAAAAGAATGGGTTAATACCACATAATTAAGTCACAAGGGCAAAAACCTCTGCTAGTGAACTTCAATTAGCTCTTGGAAGAAGAAATAGAACGGTTAACCATAAATTGCCAGGTCTTAATTTAAAGAAATAGGCTACTACAAGAAAATCTTGATATGACCAAACTTGATTTGGAACGAAATCTTAGATGGACCACCGAAATTTTAACTCAGATTCAAGAAAGGCAGACCATCAGTCGAAGTGGGATAGGATTTAGAAAACAGAAAAATCTTGTAGCACACGCTATTCACATGTCTAAAAATGTATGTACTCATTGTGGAAAATTAGGTCATTTAAGGAATCGATGTAAAGCTCTATTTGAGGCCTTGCAGAAAAATGTTAAGTTCACCAAAAAGGAAAAGGCTGAAACGGTTAAGAACCTGGTTCCAAATAAAAAATACTTCATATAAAAGATCTTATTTTCCTTGATGTAATAGATGAGATCTTATTCATCATTTTACTCACAAAAAGGGGCCCAAGCTGATCTAGGTTCCCAAGGCTAATTTTTTACCAGTGTTTCAGGTGATGGTGAGAGGTACATGGATAGTGCATGCTCCAAACGGGTGCTAAAAATGATAGAAAATTGCCTCTCACTCTTTGATTTTCAAGGCGACAGTGAAGTGTCCTTAAAAATGATGACAAAGGTAAAAGAGTCAAGATTGACAAAGTTGAAAAGTCACAGCCACATGCCATAGAGAATGTGTTTTATGTTCAAGTATTGAAGCATAACACATTGATCATCTCTGAAATTTGTGACAAAGAAAATAATGTAGTGTTCACATCAGCTGAATATCGTGTGCCAAATTGTAACTCCGGAAACCTGATTCTGAAAAGACACAAGAATGTATATAAAGTTGCTAAGATGCCCCTTCATGAAGATAATCTTACTTGCCTCAGCGTCATTAATGATATTTCTCTTTTAAGTAAACTAGTGATAAAGGATCTGGTTCACATCTAACAATCATTGATGCACCTGCAGCAGGAGTTAGTGGATTAACCCATGGTCTTGGAGATAGGGGGAATAATAGAGCAATCAGGACACCTACAGTGAGCCTGGTCCTTGTTACTCATTGGAAGTTATTGAAAATTGATAGGACTTGGTTATCTGTTACTCAACTAGAGATTCCTTTGATATGGGACAATATGATGATGCATACATACTCATGAAGGCCTTGAATATGAAGAACTTGAGAAAAATCAGCCAAAGCTTGGTCTTGTCGAAACAAGTTGATGCATTATCATGTTTTCCTTTAATAATTGGCAAGTAAACTAATAATCTTACGCTTGAGTGATTATACAATGAATATCTGCTAACTCAGTCTCGTATTGTAACAGGTACACACTCCAGGCACATCTCAAACAATGTTTAGAAGGTCTGCGGATATTATCCCTACTTTTTTACTAACAACATTAAGCAAATCATTGAGGAGCACACAAAAGGGGAACTTGGTTTCTCTGTAATACTCATGGTATATACCATCCTTTTTCAATGCATGAATTTCTTGAGTTTGTGTCAAATATAAGCACTAGTGAACCTGGTTGATCATAAAAAAATTCAATTCTTTTTTGTTTTAAAAATCACCAAGAACCCTTTCTTTGACAATAAGCATCATTCAATCCCAAACCACTCAAATGATGAAAACCTCAGTCTTGAAGCCACCCTTTCTTTAATTTAGGGGGAACCTTGTTTTACCTCTCACATATGAACCAGGTTCACAAATTTCAAATTTTATATTCCATCCATTCCAAGTGTATAACTAGTTATCTCTCAGGGGGAACAATTCTCTTAGGAACCTAATATTATCGGTACTTGCCTTTATTATTGATAAATCCATCTCTATTGCACCAAATTGTGATGAATCCCTTACCTATAGTTGGTACTCCTTTAAAATATCATCAAGAAAAGGGCTATAAAAAAACATGGAGGAGTGAAAATGTTATGGAGTAGAATTAAAAAAAAAATGAAAAGTTCAAAGAAAGAAAGCTCCATAACTCAGTTGTTGTTGCCCATAATGCGTGAAAATACTCACCTGACCTTCTTAAATTGATTATGCTCAATTGATGATGGACCTCATATTGCTCTCACATTCTAAGAAAACTGATCATAACGAAGGAGTTGGTGCACAACGGGGGTACTGAAAAAATTATTGATGACAATAAACATTCTTTTTCGCCCCACTTTAGTAATCTTCGTCCCAATCCTTATCCTCTATTTTTCCAGACTCTTTGATGTGCTTATGTCTGTCTCATACTCATGATATCATATGCTTTTGAATCAGGGCTCTAAGGTCTTAAACTTGTACATATTTGTTTATTTTGTTACTCATTGAAGATCTTGATTGTGTGTGAGTTTAAGATGGGTAATATCCTCATATTAACTTACCTTATTGTTAGCAGAAGTGTACTTGAAAGTGTTGCCCAAGTGGTCATCAGTTAAAATGATATTGCACTCATTGTATGTTAATCGAGTCCTTTGTTTATTGATTTTCAATGATGCCAAAAGGGAGAAGTTATATGATGTGGGTTAGTGACATATTATGCATAGTTTGTCATCATCAAAAAGGGGAAAATTAATGGGGAATGAGAGAACATGAAGTTTGTAATTTTGATGATTGACAAAGCATTGTTTATCATCATCAAAAAGGGAAAAATGTTGGGAAGTAGGAGAACATATAAACTAGTTTTGTTGATTGATAAAGTGAACATGGTTCACTACTTGTTGCCTTATGTGTACTCTATCAAGTGAACCAGGTTCTCACACGTGACTGCAGTCTACCTGTACAAATATGAGAGATTGCAGCAAAAAGAAAAAGTGCAGAAATAAAAGAGCGAAAAAGGAAATAAAGAAAGAACTGAAACACAGGAGCAAAGAAGGAAAGAAATAAAGAAGGAAAAGAAAGAAGGAAACAAATAAGGAAAGAAATAAAGAAGGAAGGAAATAAAGAAGGAAAGAAATAAAGAAGTACCAATCCAAGTCAAATAAGGAAAGAAATAAAGAAGTAGCAATTCAAGTCAAATAAGGAAAGAAGTAAATATAGACAAGTTCAAGAAGGAAAAGGATTTGTTATTCCTTTCCTTGTAGAAGTTGATGAAGGCAAATCAAAGTCTATAAAAGGTTCAAGCCAAAGAAGGAAAAGAGTCGTCTTTGCATAAACACAAATTGAGAGAATTTTTTAGCAAAGCCAGAACGATATCTATTGCATATTCACAAAATGCATCATCTTGAGAGAAATAGTCATTGGAGAAAAACAGCAAGGCTTCGTCATAGCAACACGAGGACCAAGTTCACGCATCGTCACAACAATACGAGGACCAGGTTCATGAGTTGTGTTCGAGTCTGAACTATTGATGGTTGAAGTCTGATAAATTAAAGTCTAGGGTTATTAGTCTTTGTTGATTTGTCCTAGGTTTATTATTGAGTTGTAATAATTCCTAGATTGTGTAACAAAAAGTGAGTTTGACTTCTTAGAGAGTAGAGTCTTGCGAGAATTGTAACAAGAAGTGGGTTTGACTTCTTGGAGAGTAGAGTCTTGAGAGAATTGTAACAAGAAGTGGGTTTGACTTCTTGGAGTAGAGTTAAGAGAGTTGTGAGAGAATTGTAACAAGAAGCGAGTTTGACTTCTTGGAGAGTTGAGTCTTAGATTATAGTTAATCGTTGGAGAGTTAAAGGCACTAGAGTTAGTTCCTTTTGAGTTGTAATCCTGAGAAGGACGTAAATCTTGAAGTGAATAAGATTGTGGTGTGGTTTTTACCTTCCTTGAGGTAGGAAGGTTTTCACGATAAAATCTATGTTTTATTATGTTGCGTTTTTTTGTCTCGACAAAAGTACAAGAACCTGGTTCTTGTATAGGGGTAAGGTTTCTTCAGAACGAAGTTATGAAAATGACTACAGTTTTAGACTTATTAAATTAAAATAGCTATAATTATGATATTTATCAAAAATGACTATAGTTTATGTCATAATCTTGCTATATATAAAGTATTAGTAGTTTTTTTAAAAAAAAATACATTGATATAGTTTCAATTGTAACGCACTAAATAAGGTGATTTCTATTATTGTAATTGACTGTCCTTTAATTACCCCTCAAGCTCTCAACTTTCCAATATTAAATTAACAATACATAATTACCTATTAAAGAGTTTTTGTTTGTTTATGGAGTATTTTTATTTTTTGTTGATTTAATAAATAAATATCCAGGTATAAAAATCATTATGAATAAAACATGTACTCATTTGTATGAACTAATGGCCAATTTTATAAGTCAAACAAATCCTTTCATATACAACTTTATTAATCTATAATTCCATTATAAACAAACAAACTTATGTTATTGCTATTAGATGATAATGACTAAACTAAAATGTAAATACTAAGTTAGAAATAGGCGGAATGACCTGAGAGACCCTTATACTTTTCTCTGTTTGTCAATTGGATCCTTCTACTCACTAGTTTGCCAAATAAACACTTAGACTCAACGAAATATAACATTTTAAACCCTCTTCTCACATGATCAGTGGAAGTGTAATACACGCAGCTACACGTGAAACTCCACGTCATTTTTTTAATGACACATCATAATTTTTTTAAACATTTAATGACACATTAGAAATTAATGATTAAAAAAGATAAATAATATTTTTAAAAATGTACAATTCCTCCTTTCCCCAATTCCCCAATCCCCCACTTCATTGTCTTCTCCAGTTCCACTCCTCATCCCCAAAAAAAAGTCGCATTCTACTCCCACCTTTTCCATCATTTTCAAACACAAAAATTCATTAGCCATTAAGTTTTCTTGAAGATATGTTTTATTTATTTTGAATCGATAAACTCAATTATCAAAGAAATTTCAAATTGAAAAGAATTTGTTTGTGAATAATCCAAGAAATATAGTAGATCTTGAAAATTTTATATAAAACATAAAAATAAAGAATGGATTAGCCATACCTACATTTTTGGTAACTTCTTTTTAATAAATAAAATAATGATAATGGCTACAGTGATGGAGGGTGTTGAAATGAAAAAGAAAAAATAGAATGAGAGGGGTGCTGAAAAAAGAAGAAAGAATGGTGGATGAGTGGGTGAGTACTCAAATAAAGAAGAAGAAGAAGAAGAAGAAAAGAGAAGGGGTGGGCTGGGGACTGAAGATGAAGAGAGAAGGGGTGGGTGGGGGCTGAAGATAAAGAGAGAAGGGGTGGGTGGGGGATGAAGAAGAAGATGAGATGATTTGAGTTTTTTTTTAAAAAAAATTAATATTACTATTGTTTTCTTGTGTAATTTTAATATTTTAAAAATAAAAATATTGTAGTCACTTGCTGCAAAACGCGTGTAGTCACGCAGTTGTCCAACTCACCCATTTTAATGCCACATAAGTTTAGTCAATGGTCAGAAGGGTTTCAAAAATAGAGTTTCATCGAGTTTAAGTGTTCATTTGGCAAATTGGTGAATAGGAGGGTTCATCTGACAAACGGAGTCAAGTATAAGGGTCTCTCAAGTCATTCCGCCTTAGAAATATAGATACAAAAATAAATAAATAAATAAATAAATACAATTATTAACATACAAATGAATACATTAGTTTAATATTTATATATATATATATATATACAAAAATAATGTATATTAGCTAAATATATACAAAAAAATACATGAATATTAACCAATGGAAAATACAGATGAATACATTGATTTAATAAATATACATACAAAAATACATGGATATTAACTAAATATTTATAATAAAAATGGATACTATCAATGGGCAATGACTAAGTGAGAAAATAAAAATGCTACAATATATATATATATAGTTAACTAACATGAAAACATTGAATTAAAATATATCTATACAAAAATACATGTATATTAACCAATAGGCAATGAATAATTGAGAAAGATGTTGAACAGACAAGACAAATTATATATATAAATTGGAATGAAATTTGAACAAAAAAATAAGGTTGATATAAAAGGGAAAGCTGTGGAGATAAGCTTTGGAGATGATAAATAAAGAATAGTGACCATAAAACATGTCTGAAAATAAATGATTAAGCATGTAATAGCATATTTGCTATTTAATATTTAAATAAATCCATAATACATAAATAAAATATATTATAACTATGTACCTTATATATATAACAAAGTTTGCCATATTACGTAGTTTTTCTTTTAATAAATTACACTTATATCATAAGAAGTTTAGCACTAATGCAAATATATCCATAGTCCATTATCAATGCATCGTAAAATCTGCAATTTCCAGAGGATGTTATGGAAAGCCATATAATTGGATGGTCCACAGGATAACACTTAAAAGCAGTGATTTGCTGGTCAACATTGCATCATTTTGAAATTTTTTTTAAAAGGTTGATTAAAGTGAAGATCATAATATTCAGCTAATTGCTGTTTTAGTATATATGATGTGTTTTGTTCCCTTTACTTACGTGTGAGTGCATGTAATCATGAGTTGTCTATACCAAGAAAAATATAATTATTATACATTATTTATATATTAGCAAAAAGGCCATGCATGTCTCATTAGTGAGTAGCTACCCAGCCAAAAAATTTAAGGTAGTTGTAAGTTGTCATCCATCATGTATCAAACAACTTAAGCCCTAGATATCTCCTTTTATATAATCTATTATCCACTTCCACTTACTTCTATATACTATTATTTATTTTTATTATTTTAATATATAAATGTGAATAAGCAGATAGTTGATGATCAACATGTCTGTTTGTGTTATATACTTGTCCATCAGCTGCCCGTTCAATTTTATTTTTTTTTATACTATTAGCTAGCTTGTTTCCACTTATATATTAACTAGTTTTTTGACACGTGCGTTGCACGTGATTATCAATTTAAAAAATATATGCTATGGTAAATAGTATTGCTTATTTAAACGAAGATTTGAATAATAAGCTTAGCAGCGAAGATTTGAATAATAAGCTTAGCAAAAAATAATATTGCAGGTTCTTTTGTGAATGTTCAATGTGGATCGTCATATATATCTCTTATTCACGCAAACCTATGAAGATGGTCAATGAAAAATTTTATTAGTTTAATGCAGTTATGTATATACTTATTTCAATTTGATTAGGTTCAATCATGCAATTAGTCTTATCTCACTAATATTGCCTTATAGACAATAATTGTTTAGTATTTTTCTTCTCATCTAACCAGATGTGCTTTACATGTGTATTCTACGTTAAATTGTTTAGATGTCATTCATATAAATGTCTAAAGCCATTCTTTTGTCTTGAGCATCAACAACGAATCGTGACAATTCTCTAAATATTGAAAAATAATTTTCAGAATCATATATCTACATCACAAGAGAAATTGTTAACAAAAACAAATGCATTTAGACTACATCATGTTAACTTCATATATTGGAACATTACACACTAATGTTTACATTAAGCAAAACATAATTATTATATCATCAAAATTATATTATTTTCCTCAAGTACTTGAGATTATGAAATATACCCTCTTAGGATAGAACGACTTACTTCATCTGGATAGTGGTACCTTATATTCCTCTAAACTTTGAACTCACTCAAACAGAAATAAATTACACAAAAAAAATTAAAATGCAAGAAGAAGAAGAGTAGAAGATTAGAAAAAATTGTGGTTGGAAAATGAAAGGAAGTCCCTCTATTTATAGTCAACAAAGGGTAGTTTGAACAAATATTTTTTGTGTCTTATGTGAAAGATCATAAAATGAAAAATTTTATTAGTTAAATGCAGTTATGTATATATTTATTTCAATTTGATTAGGTTCAATCATGAAATTAGTCTTATCTCACTAATATTACCTTACAGACAATATTTGTTTTGTATTTTTCTTGTCATCTAACCAAATGTGATTTCCATGTGTATTCTACGTTAAATTGTTTAGATGTCATATGAACATGTGAAGAGAACAACTACATTTTATATATTCACATATTTTCACATTTGCTGTGAGTTTTCTTTTATAAAAAAAAAGTATTCGCAACATTATAAAATAAGATATTTTTAAATTAGAAGATCTCGTTAATTTGATAGTACATTTGTGACATATATAATACTTTAATTTAAATACAAATACCTACCCAAATATAAATATAGATTTGCATTAATGAAAATATTTATCTCATAAAATTAGCTACTAAATAAATAATAAAAATTAAACTAATACAAACTTCAATTGGCGTTATTACAAGTCATATCAACATTTCTTCGTCTAAAATACTGAAATATTGAGAAATATAAAATAAGTAAAACAAAAAGGCAATGTTTATATAGTAATAACTATTTTGAAGCAAACTTCCTAGGAGTCTAAATCACATAAGTAACATTGATAAATAAAGTCATTCTTTTGTCTTGAGCATCAACAATGAATCGTGACAATTCTCTAAATTTTGAAAAATAATTTTCAAAAGCATATATCTATGTCACAAGAGAAATTGTTAACAAAAACAAATGTATTTAGACTACATCATGTTAACTTCATATATTGGAACATTACAACTAATGTTTATATTAAGCAAAAAATAATTATAATATCATCAAAATTATATTAGTTTCCTCAAGTACTCGAGGTTATGAAATATACCCTCTTAGGATAGAACGACTTACTTCATCCGGATAGTGGTACCTCATATTCCGCTAAACTTTGAACTCACTCAAACGACAATAAATTATACAAAAAAAATTAAAATGCAAGAAGAAGAAGAGTAGAAGATTAGAAAAAAATTGTGGTTGGAAAATGAGAGGAAGTCCCTCTATTTATAGTCAACAAAGGGTAGTTTGAACAAATATTTTTTGTGTCTTATGTCAAAGATTATGAATGAAAAAATTTATTAGTTAAATGTACTTATGTATATATTTATTTCAATTTAATTAGGTTCAATCATGAATTTAGTCTTATCTCACTAATATTACCTTACAGACAATATTTGTTTTGAATTTTTCTTGTCATCTAACCAGATATGTTTTGCATGTGTATTCTACGTTAAATTGTTTAAATGTCATATGAACATGTGAAGAGAACAACTACATTTTATATATTCACATATTTTCATATTTGTTGTGAGTTTTGTTTTATAAAAAAAAAATACTCGAAACATTATAAAATAATATATTTTCAAATTAGAAGATCTCGTTAACTTGATAGTACTTTTGTGACATATATAATACTTTAATTTAAATACAAATACCTACCCAAATATAAATAATATTTGCATTAGTGAAAATATTTATCTCATAAAATTAGCTACTAAATAAATAATAAAAATTAAACTAATACAAACTTCAATTGACGTTATTACAAGTTATATCAAATTTTCTTCATCTAAAATACTGAATTATTGAGAAATAGAAAATAAGTAAAACAAAAAGGCAATGTTTATATAGTAACAATTATTTTGAAGCAAACTTCCTGGGAGTCTAAATCAGATAAGTAACATTGATAAATAAAGTCATTCTTTTGTCTTGAGCATCAAAAACAAATCGTGACAATTCTCTAAATTTTGAAAAATAATTTTCAGAAGCATATATCTACATTATAAGAGAAATTGTTAACAAAAACAAATGTATTTAGACTACATCATGTTAACTTCATATATTGGAACATTACATACTAATGTTTATATTAAGAAAAAACTAATTATTATATCATCAAAATTATGTTATTTTTCTCAAGTACTTGAGGTTATGAAATATACCCTCTTAGGATAGAACGACTTACTTCATCCGGATAGTGGCACCTCATATTCCGCTAAACTTTACACTCACTCAAACGGCAATAAATTACACAAAAAAATTTAAATTGCAAGAAGAAGAAGAGTAGAAGATTAGAAAAAAATGTTGTTGGAAAATGAGAGGAAGTCCGTCTATTTATAGTTAACAAAGGGTAGTATGAACAAATATTTTTTTGTGTCTTATGTGAAAGATCATGACCCTTCTGAGAAGTCGCAACACTTTGAAAAAGTCACAACTTATTGAAAAAGTCACAACTCTTTGGAATTGTCACAACTCTTTGGAAAAGTCACAACTTATTGAAAAAATCGCAACTCTTTGAAAAAGTCACAACTTATTGAAAAAGTCACAACTCTTTGGAAAAGTCACAACTCATCGAAAAATCACAACCTTTTGAAAAAAGTCACAACTTATCGGAAAAGTCACAACTCATCGGAAATGTCACAACTTAAGTGAGGGATATTATAGTAATTTAACATTCAAGTTAGTTGTTCATGCTTTTAAGGTAAGATAGATAATAATAGTATATAATTTTTCTAATAAATTCTAAACGAAATTAATATTATATTTTCCTGATAAGTTCTAAATGAAATTAACGTTATATTTTCACAATAAATTCTAAATGAAATTAAAGGTATATTTTCTTCCTACATCTATATTTTGTATTAATTTTTTATTTGTACATATTATATTTCATACACATTTTAAATTAATGATTAATAAATATATTTTATTACAATAGTCATATTAATTGATATATAATCTTAAATATTAAAAAATGATTTGAGAAAATAATTAATATGTAAAGTAGAACAGACTGTTAATCCAAAGGATGAAGAAAATTTGGTTATAACAATTGTGTGTTCTTTTTATTGACCGAGAAAAAGAAATTGCTTGAAAGCAGTGTTTCGCTATGAAAATTTGAAATTTAATTTGAAGTTATGTTCAAATTTGAAAAACAACTTATCGCTTTTTTTTTTACTCTCTTTTAAAATAGTAATATATTCAAATATGAATCAATTATCATAAAAAGTATAAACAAATACTAATATACCGAAATTTTTCATGCTCATTCTTGTCTTTGTTTCTAAACTGCTTTTTACATTTATTTTTGTAATTCGTTATTGAGTAAATATGAAAAGGTCAATCAACTATATATAAAAATTTATGTAGTAAAGTCACAATTTTATTATATATATATATATATATATATATATATATATAGTTTCTATAAATTTATGCAGGTAGTTTCTATAAATTGCATCTACTCTTGATGCTTGATAGTTCAATTGAATTCGAATGAAGGGAAAAGGGTATGATACACTCTTTTTAATTTTGTTATTTCGAGTTTATATACAGTTCATAATGAAAGTGGCTTATATATATCACTATTTTTATATAAATGTCTCACGTATACTCTTTTCCTCTAATCGAAGTGAAAAAATTAATTTTAATTTAATTTTTGGTTATTTTTTTGAAAAAAATATAATTCATATGGGGTATATTTGATCATCCTCACAAGTTAATTTTTTTTTTGACATTTTTTGCTTCAATGACTAATTAATTTAATGTATTATTTTGATGGTCAAATTTATTTATGTGTCACTAATTTTCTTGTAAAATTTATCATACGTACCCCAATTGTTTTTTTTAGTAAATTCAAAAAATTAATTACAATATACCCGGAAAAAAAATTCGTTTCAATTTTTTTTTTTATACTAAAGAATGAATGAAAAGAATAAGAAACTCAAGTGATGATAATTAAAGAAGTCAAAAAATAATTTATGTATGAAAAAAATTAAAATGTACCTTAAACTTTACTAGAAGGATCATATATATACCCCTACATGGCTTTTTTTTAAGTCAAAAAAAGATAAATCTAAAACTAGTTTTTTCATTTTCATTAGATAAAGGGTATAATATGTGAGTTCTTTTTATAACAGTAGGAGTATATGTGAATTATTTGTATAACGGTAGAAATATGTATGAGTTAATTTCATAACGAGGGTATATCAGTTCTAAATGACAGTTAGGATATATCAAACCCTTTTTCTTAGAATAAATATGAAGAATTGGATTGTTGGACTAGAATTTTACGAGAATGGGTAATTTATTTTTTTGTAGTATCAGCCTTTAGATTTATGTTGTGTAAACTCTTGAATCTTTTAAATTTACTTTTCAAGAATATAATTCAATCCATACTTATTAAAAATGCGAAACAACATATCTTTAAGGATAAGCATTGTCAACATTTTGCTATGTTTTACAAGCTAAGGTAATCATCGTCGTCCTCAAATTTATGAATTTTGCTGCTAGGAATGGATTCATTCCGTATAAAACACATGTAATTCACTTAATTACATGCACAAAAATATCTAGGGCAAGTTATATGTTGTTACTATTATTTTACGGTTTAATATGACACCCTAAGAAATTTTGTTTTGTACTAATCTATCACGATCCAGACCATCATGATTGGCTCCAACACAAACCCTCCGGTGGAAGAATCATTAGTACAACCCAAACAAACAAATTTTATGAAAACTAAGGCATTTAAAGATACTGAAGCAAGTTTAAATGACTATAAAAATGGAGTCCCCATAAACTCCAAGGTTTTAACAAACAACTAACCAAACTAATTCAGAAGAACAACCCCTAGAACCTAAAAGTCATTATACCAAAACTCTACTAACGACAAGTCTAAGAAAAAGAGGTACAACCCCGAAACTAAACAAACACCTTAATCAAATAGTATGAGTCCGAAAAGAATGGACTTTAACAAGAGAGATCCATGGCAACTTGAAAGAACTGGTTCACTCTTGAATCTGGTCACTATCAATAGTCACTTAGTTGAGGTCTATCAATAGCCGCCTGAAGATGCCCTATACTCAACAAAGAACAAACAAGTGCAGTATCAGTACACAATCACAATGTACTGGTAGGATCACGCAACTATCCCAATAAGTGAAACACATGCAAGTAACCACAACATTAAAAAAACTAGCACATACTGAACATATACAATATTAGTCATCTTTTCAGGATCAATGTAGCATCCCACGTTCTCAATAATACACATTGGTTATCAATTTAGAGCAACATACAGTCTTCCAATATCAATCATCATAAGATATGAACGTTATCAACACAAGTAGATACACAACACAATTCAATGATCCTCTCATGTAAGCAACACCCAAATTGTTAACATATCGGAACGTGGTACCCGATCTAATGTTTATGCCAGAACGTGGAAACCGATCCCATGTTTATGTCGGAACGTGACAACCGATCCAAGTTACTGTGTCGGAACGCAACACCCGATCCATTCAAGAAACCACAATCACAATGTATATTCTCACAATCATACAACGAGAGGTGATTCATGGCATACAATTATTCAATTATACTCATTTACAATTAGGCTGATCAATAATGCAACTTTCGCATACATACATGCATTATAATGAGCAATTACAAACATATATCACACCAACATGAAATCACAACCATCACCTACCTCGAATCCAAGCTTGAATCCCCTAAGAAACTCGAATCTTTCTTTTCGGATTCTTTCCGCTTGTTCGTGGTCTAAAAATATACAATTAACGCAAGGATCAACAATCAAATGTCTTATTATCTGGATTATAACAAATCCAATAACCCTAGACCAACCCAAGATCCTAATATCCAATTTAGGGCTTTTTCCACCATTAGTTTCAAATCAAAACCCTTCCCCAACAATAATTACCCACGAATTTACATTCTACGGATTGAAAAATGGATTCGGGGAGTGAAAACCTTACCTTTAGCCTCAAGAATAGTGGAAAACTGTCAAGAAAACCCCTGGGGTCGTTCCTTAGCTCTCAAAGTCGAAAAGTGCAGAATAAAATGTTTTTGGGATTTATTTCTGACTTAAGTCACGATTGTCCCGCCACAGCGAGACCCAACCAGCCACAGCGGCCCCGCCCTAGCGATTTGCACGAAACCAGTGTGCAAAATTTAAGAATTTCAAACCCCCATTTCACAACACGCCTTCATCCCGTGACACTCAGAAAATACCCTTTCACACTAAGATCATTTTCGAAAGTTCTACTCACCCGAATTCAATTTCGTAAAGTCGTATGGGTTCCTTAACGTCTTAGATATATAGTCATGTGATCAAAATCATAATTAGATCTCTCATTTGTTACCAGATTTCCCTAGGCCTCACTGACTCCAAAGTTATTACTCAAAACTTTTCTGGCCCCAATTATTTCCCCATTGACTTTTCTATAACGACGGGAACAGGTCATTACAATAGATATCAATTTATCCATCACTCATCCCCGAGTGACAAACTAGGAGAAAAAGGCTAAAGCAAGAATACAGTAGTATCTGAATCGTCGAATAACTGGGGATACTTGTCCCACATACTTTTTTTGTCGACCCTAGGCTGCTAGAAGTTTAGATTGGATACTTCTCACCTTACCTTGAACATCTTTCACCAAATCAACTCTCAAAGGTTTCACATCTTCAACCTCAAACCAACCAATTGAACACCTATACATCCTCCCATACAATGCCTCTATAAAGTCATCTCAATACTTAAGTGATAAATATTATTGTATGTAAACTTAACTACAACAAAAGCGATTTCCAATAACCACCAAAGTTGATCGTACACACGTCTACAACATGTTATCAAGGACCTTGACACAATCATCTGGACCAATCCTTTAGCACTTAAGCATGATAAATTTCCAACTCAATACTCGCTACAAATAGAAGTGAGCCTGAATCAACCAACACACACTTATAATACCCAAACAATCATAGTTCTTAATAAAATCTCCATCCCACAACATAAATTCCCATGAGCTTAAGTTATAATAAATTTGATCTTTAGAAATCAGATACTCATCGAGGGATATGTCCAAGCATACAACCCCTCCAACAACACTATCAAAATGCTAGATTTAGTAATTGTAGATTACCTTTTAAGAACAATAGAATTGGACTCAATGATCCCCACATTTAACCACACATAATCGATACATGACCTTGACGACTAGAGGAATATTAAGATTGTCGGACAACCACAAATACTCATGGTAGCTCTTCTATAAATTCTCATAAGTAAGGTGGTACATGTAGAACCACTAAAATACTTTAACAACTCCAAGACAACACCAATTATGTCATTCAAAATTCCCAATCTTCCCGCTCAACCAAGAGAACATCGCAGGATTTGGTACCCCTGATCCACCACTAGGAATCCACCCACAAAAGTGAAAATACACTAGAGCATAGCTAGTGAAGCATACTCACAACACTAACAACCATCCTAAACACTCCGACCTTTTACCTTATTATAAACCAACACTTTTAAAAATGAAATCTTTCTTAGGTGCTTAACAATCAATAGTAGTAAACTTACGACTCACCCCAGGCGTAAGTCCTTTCAAATGCTCAATACCGGATACAATTGATCATTTCACACCTTGTCAATTCATACCTTGAAAAAATACATCACCACGAATGTAAACTCATAATGAAAAATCTGAATTGGAATTTCCACCATATAAAATAATCCCTTTCTCTATCAACATTAGCTTGTACCTTGAAGATTTTTATGAATTCATGGATCTCCGTTTATCATTGACCGCATCTCCATCGATCTTACCATATATTTCGCTAAAATTTCAATCATACTCATTACTAGACTCAAAAACAAAACCAAGAACTTGTCCACACACTCCTTTCTCAGGTCTTTTTCGATAGTTTTTTACCAACCTGATGGATCCCTGACACTATTACCATAGCCACAACAAAACGAATGAAATCACGCGTCTCTGAACCCAATTATCTACCCCTCTAAAGATATCTCTTTAGCCTTTGTAATCAAATAAAATATTCTTGCTCTAGCCTCTCTGTAAAGGTTGTACTACATCCCACTATTTTTCTTCATTATAACTCTAGCTCTTTAAAATTCGGTTCGAGTGGTGTCCCACCATCTCTTAAAACTTTCCATAAATCCACTTGACTCACAAAATATTGGAAAACCACAACCTTAGATATTTGCAAGTCATAATTACTATACAAGAATTCGCTTAACCAACAATCTTATTATATAGTTGCATCCCATCACAATCCATCGCGAACTCTTATTACCATTACGCTCAGTCAACCCTGACTATCACTATGAAGTCAACATTTTCATCAACATGACACATAAAACACAGGTATACTCATCAAATTTAAAGGACTAACCCAATCTTGATATGCAATTTCTTACTAAAATCTTCAATTTCTTTCACCCAAGTATACTCAATGGAAATTTTTTTATCTATAAGCTTGTCATTTTGATATTAATATACTCACTTATGGATTAAGATAAAATAATCAATCGTCATACTACCCTCCCTCTTCTTAACAAACAAGACGAGGACCCCATTTGGAAGCACTAGGACGGATAATCCTTTATCAAAAAGCTCTTGGATTTGAGCCTTAAGCTCTCTTAATTTTGTTGGAGCCATACGATACAAAGGGATGCAAATGGGACAAGTGTCAGTTTCCAAGTCAATGCAGAAATCTATATCTCTATATGGAGGCATACCAGGCAAATTCGTAGGAAACACTTCCTTAAAACTCAGATACCACAGGAATAGACTCAATAGAGAGAGACTTAACCACAACACCCCGAACATGAACCAAATAAGCCAAACAATCCTGCCCTATCAGTTTCCTAGCCCAAATGGAGGATATGATCTTAGTTAGCTTAGACTTGTACACCCATTCCCACGCTAATCTTTCCCTATCGGAGATCTCTAGAGTTACCGACTTAGTATTACAATTAAGCCTGGTATAATAGGGGGACAACCAAGTCATGTCTAAGATTATATCAAGTCAGTCATATCCAACATAACCAAATCAACCCAACTCTAAAAATCCCTAAACGCAACAGGACAAACACGATATACAAGGGTGACTATGACTGACTCTTCACTGGGGTAGAAACATGGATAGGGGCATCAAGTATATCACAAACCACATCAAATCCCAAGGCAATTGACCTAACACGTACGAATAAGTAGAACCCGGATCATACAAAGCAATAGCCATCTGGGCACAGACAAGAGTACCACTAGTGACCACTGCATCACACACCTCAAACTCGGTCTTGCCCAGAAAAGCATATAACTGAGTCATGTCGTCTTGATAGGAAACCTCCTCGCCTGGCTGCACTGCTCCTCTACATACATTACCGTTTCCCCTACCTCCACAGATATTCCCAAGTTCTCCACAATTTTAACACACCTTATAACTTATATTTGATTGTTGAACACTGAATTAGATTGCGTGGGTTAGTTCGGTTACGATTAGGGGTCCATAATTGTGACTAGGGGAAATTAGGAGAGACAGGGCTGAGATCCTATCCTGCCCTGTCCCGCTCTGACGGGAGAAATCCCGCACTGGCAAGATTATCCCACCCCAGCGGCTCCAACGGAAACAGAACCCCTGCCAATAATTTCTGGGGTTCCTCTCTTTTCTATATTTCCCCTAGATTTCTAGCTATAACTAGGCATTTAAGAAAATCTCTTTAGCTAGGACAATCATTGCCTATCCCTCGATCAACCCAACGAAGTACGCACTTTAGAATCCTTTTACATCGTTTCAACACTACCACACACATATCCCCAGGATACACCTAGACTCTCACACGGTTATTAGTTGGTCGCAACACAACGTCCAGATTTCTCACTTACGAATCACATCGTAATTTATTTAGACCCTTGTACCTAATCTCGTGATGACTTTCTTTTCACAACAAGTTTCAGGACACTCAAGCAGTTACAACTTGTAGACAAGTCCAAATTCTTTAATTAGTTCGTTCCATAGACTACCATTACTGATAATCTATGCCTTATATGGCCCCTAAAGCCAGATACCAATTAGAACCTTCTCAGTTCCAATTAACTTGCTTGTGTCCCTTTAGCCGGGACTACGTCGTCTAGTTCACTTCGTTCAGATACCAATTGGAATCGGGAGATACCAATTGGACTCAACTCATACCACAAGCACCAATAGTAGCTAGCGAGCCCCACAAAACTGCTAATATCAATCATAGAACTTGATCGAACCAAATTTTTAACCGCCTCAACCTTTAACCGATGGTAACCAGACGTTAAATCAATCTTAGAGAAAACTGATGCACCTTGCAATTGCTCAAAAAGGTCATCTATCTGAGGCAATGTATACTTGTTCTGAATGGTGCCCTATTCAAATGTCGGTAGTCTATACACATCCTCTCTTGCTAGTGATGGTGTTACCGTTGTTGTTGCTCTAGCTCGAACCATAGAGTGAAGGAGGAAAAATACCAATTTGTATTACCCAGATACCAATTGGATCCAAGTCATAGCACGAAGGAGTAGAAATAAGTGAGTTTTTCCTAAAGTCCTATAGCCTCTCGAAGAAAAGTACGGACGTCATCGTACCGTTCCGCAAGACTCTACTAGACTCGTTTTAGTACAATGAGATCAACGAACCTAGGGTTCTGATATCAACTTTATCACGACCCAGACCGTCGTGATTGACACCCACACAAACCCTCCGATAAGAGAACCATTGCTACAACCCAAACAAATATTTTTTTTGAAAACTAAGGCATTTAAAGATACAGAAGCAAATTTAAATGACTATAAAAATGGAGTTCCCATAAACTCCAAGGTTTTAACAAACAA
Source organism: Solanum stenotomum (assembly GCF_019186545.1). Classification (NCBI taxonomy): domain Eukaryota; kingdom Viridiplantae; phylum Streptophyta; class Magnoliopsida; order Solanales; family Solanaceae; genus Solanum; species Solanum stenotomum. Next base: position 37,476,605 of record NC_064284.1, on the reverse strand, counting down.
CTAACCAAACTAATTTGGAAGAACAACCCCTAGAACCTAAAAGTCATTGTACAAAAATCTATTAACGACAAGTCTAAGAACAATGGGCACAACCCCAAAACTAAACAAACACCTTAAACAAATAGTCTGAGTATGAAAAGAATGGATTTAAACAAGAGAGATCCATGACAGCCTGAAAGAACTGGCTCACCCTTGAATCCGGTCACGATCAATAGTCACTTAGTTGAGGTCTATCAATAGCCGCTTGAAGATGCTCTGTACTCAACAAAGAACAAGCAAGTTCAGTATCAGTACACAACCACAGTGTACTGGTAGGATCACGTGGCTATCCCAATAAGTGAAACACATGCAAGTAACCACAACATTAAAAAACAGGCATATACTGAACATACAATATTAGTCATCTTTTCAGAATCAATGTAGCATCCCACATTCTCAATAATACACATTGGTTATCAATTTAGAGCAACATACAATCTTCCAATATCAACCATCATTAGATATGAACGTAATCATCACAAGTAGATACATAACACAATTCAATGGTCCTCTCATGGAACCCACACCCAAACTGTTAGCATACCGAAACGTGGTACCCGATCCAATGTTTATACCGGAACGTGGCAATTGATCCCATGTTTATGCCGGAATGTGGCAATCGATCCATGTTAAGGCGTCAGAACGCAACATCTGATCCATTCAACAAACCACAATCTTAATCACAATGTATATTCTCACAATCATACAATAAGAGGTGGTTCGTGGCATACAACTATTCAATTATCCTCATTTACGATTAGGGTGATCAATAATGCAATATTCACATACAGGCATGCATTATAATGAGCAATTACAAACATATATCACACTAACATGAAATTACAACCACCACCTACCTTGAATCCAAGCTTGAATCCCCTAAGAAACTTGAATCTTCCTTTCCGGATTCTCCATGCTTGTTCGTGGTTTAAAAATATACAATTAACGCAAGGGTCAACAATCAAAGGTCTAATTATCCGGAATATAACAAACTCAATAACCCTAGACTAACCCAAGATCCTAATATCCAATTTAGGGCTTTTTCCACCATTACTTTCAAATCAAAACCCTTCCCCAATAATAATTACCCACAAATTTACATTCTATAGATCGAAAAATAGATCCGAGGAGTGTAAACCTTATCTTTAGCCTCAAGAATGGTGAAAAACTATCAAGAAAACACCTGGGTCGTTCCTTAGCTCTCAAAGTTGAAAAGTGCAGAATAAAACATTTTTGAGATTTATTTCTGACTTAAGTCGCGATTGTCCCACCCCAACCCGCCACAGCCTCCCCACCCTATATGGATAAATCCTGCTCTAGCAGCTTGCACGGAACCAATGAGCAAAATTAAGAATTCCAAACCCCCATTTCACAACACGCCTTGATCCCATGACACTCAGAAAGTACTCTTCCACGCTAAGATCAGTTTCTAAAGTTCTACTCACCCGAATTCAATTCCGTAAAGTCGTACGGGTTCCTTAACATCTTAGCTATCTAGTCATGTGATCAAAATCATAATTAGATCTCTCATTTGTTACCAGATTTCCCTTGACCTCATTGACTCTGATTTCGTCCAAATCTGGACTAGGCTAGGAAATCCAAAGTTACTAATCAAAAGTTTTCTGGCCCCAATTCTTTCCCCATTAACTTTTCTATAACGACGGGAACATGTCGTTACATATTCTAATTAGTAATAATTACATAATTGGTAATTATTACTAATTAGAATTAGAGTCATTTTGACATACTTACAAAAAAAAAGTATTAAATTCAGATACACAATAATGCATTTATTGAAACGTACTTTGTTCATGTCCATCGATTCATATTCAATCATTTTGTTCGCGACAAACAATTTACAATACAACGATTCACTTAAACTTCTAAATTATTCTTTTTGCTAGATAATTTTATATTCAAAACTTTCATTTAGAGCAAGTTTCCAAAATCATAATATAATTGAGATTTGATATAATTACACTCTTTGATATATTTGTTAGATCAATTAAGTACTTGGCAAGAAAGGAGTTGGGTGTAATTGAAGGGTAGTAATTACACTTTTCGATTTCCGTGGGAAGGTTAGAAATTTGATGTAATTACACCATGTTAAAGCTTTTTTAAAATTCTTTTATTTCTTTTATTTATATTTGTAATTTTATTTTTAATTTATTTTTTATCTATTTTTTAGAAAAATAAGTTTTTGTTATTTCTAATATTTTCTAAAAATATTTTTTATTGCTTATATATTATTTCCATCTCATTCTCAACCTTTACTTTTTTTATGTGATTCTATTCAATTTTTTGTACTATCTATTTATTATTATTTTTTCATTAGCATAATATTGTTAGTAATTTAATTTTTAAATTAAGATAGAATTCATTGTCTAATAAAGTTATAAACTTACATTTTTTCTTTTAAATTTTATTTATGCACGTTAGGTTGAAATTTGACAGAAGAGTTATGTTAAATTATTTTTTTTTGAACTTAGTACTTATGTTATATTTGTGGTTTCATTTGTTTTAATAGTTTTGACTTGATATTTCACATTGCAAGTCAATTATTTTTTTGTTAACTTGATAGATTACTTTTTTTTGTCAAATGTTTTAATAATTTTATGACATTATAATTATAATATTAACATTTTTGGCAAACATGCATTTTATGATTTTCATAGAAATCTTGTACTTTTAGTTTTTATGATGAATTTAATTAAAATATTATACTAATTTGAAAAATATAAATCAATCATTTTTTATAATATTAATTAAGAACATATGTTTATTAATTAATATATTTTCAAAAGACAATATATACCATAAAGATTTAACTTAATATTATTTATAAATGCCCTTATTTGTTCAATAATTTTTTTTAAAATTTTAGATAATTACTTTTATTTTAAAAATTTAATATAACTTTATTTCTTATGAATGAACTCGTGCAACCAAATAGTACACTTGCAATTAGAGTGTACTAGACAAATGTACACCACATGACTCGAAACACTCGTGCCATGCATATGATGAGAGACTAATATATATATATATATATAAAACATGAAATAAATTTCCAATAAAAATAAAACACTTACTAAGATTTAATTTTAGATCACCTAACTTTATTGTGGAGTATCATTTTAGACAAGAAAACCCATTTGATTTGATGGCCAGACATAACTACACATAACTACTGTTGTACATCTGTGGCAGAGTAAAGAACCTAGATATATAAAAATAAAAAATTCTGCCACTCCCTATTGTCTTTCTTCACCATGAAGATTTTCTTGTACATATTCCAGCAACAAAGGTGCCCCAATAATATAAATACCTGCAACTTGCAGAATCTAAACATCAAAGTTGGGAAACTTTAGCACAAAAAAGGGATATATGTATATAGATGGATAATAATAATAATAATAATAATAATAATTGGTGAAAGGGAGATATCCAAAAGAAGAACTTTTGTTTTTTCACTTGATGTTACCTATTATATTATTATTTATTATTATTATTTTCTTATTTCCTTTTCAAAGGTGATCATGGGTCAAGATTTAATTTGCCTTTTCTTCTCAACTTTAGCTTTTTTTCCTCCGTGGGGGACCTCTCTAACAAAGTTGTCTTATATCAATCACACCATAAAGTTCTTTAATTTTGTATAGAGCAACCTTTTGAAGGCAACCTAAGAAATTATGCAACCTATTGAAGAATAAGATGTATGGAAGAATTATCGGAATGCGCTGTTTTATTTTGATCAAAATAAAGTGGATATGAACCTCTCTAACAAAGTTGTCTTATATCAATCATGCACGTATATTTTTAAGGTGATATGAACCTTTTTAGATAACTATGTATTCACTAGTTTGTACATTTAACATAGTGATCGTTGGGGGTGATATCTCACCACTATAAATAGAGATATCATTCACTATATTTGTAGGACACACTTGAATAGAAGAAAAGTTCTCTCTTTCATCTATATTTATTCTCTTCTGCTCATTATACTTATATTGCTTTTAGTTACATTATATTACGTTATCAACACAAAGTTTCCACTTACAAAGGTATTATATTTTTATTTAATTCACTTATTCTTCTTATAATCTCATCATGTCGAATTTTATTCAAACTTTAGTTTGTGGCACTAGATATTTTTGGAAAAAATTACCTGTCATGGGTACTCGATGTTGAGATTCACTTAGCTGCTAAAGATTTTGATGCCACAATTACTCGGGAAAATGAAGCATTGAGCCAAGACATGGTGAAGACTATGATTTTACTTCGTCATCATCTTGACGAGGGCCTGAAGATTGAATATGTGATGTTAAAAGATCCACTTGAACTGTGGACTGATTTGAAGGGCAGGTAGGACCATCTAAAGGTCAAAGTATTGTCAAGAGCTCATTATGAGTGGATGCACTTGCAATTTCAATTTTTTAAGACCGTAATTGAATATTACTATGTTGTATTAAGGATAACCTCCCAATTGAAATTTTGTGGGGAGACTATTAAAGATGAGATGTTTGAAAATATACTTGGTACTTTCCATGCCTCAAATGGGATATTACAACAACAATATTGTGAAAAGGGTTTTCAAAATACTCTGAAGTGTTATCATGCCTTTTGGTGGCTGACCAACATAATGCTCTTTTAATGAAAAATCATGAAGCCCATCCCACTGGAGCTGCTTCGTTACCGCAAGAAAATGTGGTAGAAGCTTTGATAAAATATTTCAAGAAAATATGGTTCATTTGTTGGATAATTACGGTTAACTGACAATAAGACCATCTGAGGTATAACTGGAATTCTGCATGCCCCTCACAGCGAAAAGGTGAATCTACTTGCCAAGGTAGAATTTCGTATCATTCATAATTGCTAAACTGGATCCACTAGCTTAGGTCATTTAATACAATCCTACATGGACACTCCATTTCAAATTCCTCTCGGTTCTAAGTAAATTCCAATGGAAAAGACATAATAATATTCATATCAAAATACTTGGAAATGCACATTTAAGACTACCAATCCAATTATAAGTAATAATAGAGTAGTTCCTTTAAAATTATGATTTCATAAAATCTTTCATAATAGACACTTACCTTTCTAAGAATCCAAGTCATGGTTCATTTCAATTGTGAGAAAAACTTTCACAATTTATTGGCACTTTATCTAAAAACGTCCTTTAGATGCATAAATCCTTAAATAAATTCATGATGTTTGTTCATAAGTTCACAAGCTTTGTTCATACCTCATGTTCATAAAAGTAGGCATAGACATGGGTTTATATGGAATCAATGAAAAAATTATATAGTTGTATCAAATCATGCATAATAAATTTGAATACAAATAATTGAATCACAAGGAGTTGAATCCATGGAGAATCATATGAAATCTTATATGAATTTAGTGAAATCGATTGGACAATTGAGTTTTCTTTTGGAACTGAATGAATGAAAGGGATCCACTGGTGAATTTCCACTTACCTTGACTATCAAATGACTAAGAATTCAAAGAGAGTGAGACCTTGAAGTTTGAAACCCTAACTTTAACCTTGAGAGCTCTTCAGAAAATTTGGAGAATAAGACTTGAGGGATTTTGGGAAATTGAGTAAATGAGAAGAATTAGGCTTAGTTGTGAGAGTGAACATGGATATAGGGGTGTTATAGGGAAAAACGACATATTTTAGTGGTTAATTGGCTAGGAAAAAGTCAAAATACCTTTAATTAAAAACTATCACAAGACCCTACGACTTCAACCTACATTCTGTAGGAACTTCTACGGACAATCCTGGCCAGCCGTTAAGCACTTATTGGGACTCAAAATCCTTAGCAAATTAAACAAACCCTTCCTATTAGTCGTATTCCTTTCTACGACTCATCGGGCCAATATGTAGAACCCAAGTTCAAGTCCAAAATTCAACTAAGTCTAGATCACTCCTACGAACCATTTCTTCGGTCTGTGGAACACCCTACAATTTGTCCTGGCTACTCGTAGGTCAACCATCAAAGGCTTGAAATTTCCCAAATACTAATCAAATCCTATGATTGCCTTCCTAAGAACCGTAGAGCTTCCTACAGTACGTAAGTGTCTTCCATAGAACTCCTCTCAACAAAATTTCCTGTAACTTTTCAACCCAAACTCAACTTCCAATTTATGAGGTTTTATATTACCGGAAGGATCAGATGGTTTTGTGGTATGTTGTGACAATTCATATATTGGTCTTGGTTGTGTTTTGATACAACATCGAAAAGTTATCGCTTCTGCTTAAAGGCAATTGAATTTGTATAAAAAGAATTATCTGACACATGACTTAGAGTTAGCAGTAGTGGTCTTTACTTTGATGATTTGGAGATATTACCTATACGGTGTTCACGTGGATGTGTTTACCAACCACAAGAGCTTGAATTATGTATTCATCCAAAAGGATGCAAATCTTCCCTAAAGGAGATGCCGTGAGTATGAGTGTCCTTTATCATCTGGATAAAGGTAATGTGGTTGTGGATTCTCTTCATTAGTTATCGATGGCTAGTGTTTCTCATGTTGAAAATGGTAAGAAATAATTAGTTCGTGAGGTTCATACGCTATCTCGATTGGGTGTTTTCTTGGTTTATTCTAATGAGGGTGATGTGATTGTTCAGAAAGATTCAGAATTGTCTCTTCATTTGGATGTAAAGGCTAGGCAAGATCTTGATCCAATTTTAGTTGATTTAAAGAAGCCGGTTTATGAAAAATAATCATTGGGGATTTCTCCCGGGGGGATGGTTTCTATAATTACATAGGTTGGTTATGTGTTCCAAATGTTGATGAGTTAAGGAATCAAATTTGGTGGAAGCTTACAATTATCAATATTCTATTCACTAGGTAGTTATTAAGATGTATCGTCAGTTGTGAGAGGTCTATTGGTGGAATATGATGAAGAAAGATATCATGGAATTTGTAGCTAAGTGTCTTAATTGTCAACAAATGAAAGTTGAGCATTAGAAACTGAGTGGTTTGGCTCAAGACATTAGCATTCCTACTTAGAAGTGGGCGGATTTGAATATGGACTTTATTACAGGCTTACCTCGTACAAGTAATCAGTTTGATTTGATTTGGGTTATTATGGACCAAATGACTAAGTCAGTTTATTTCCTCCACGTGAACACTTCATTTTCAGCCAAAGATTATGCTAAGATTTATATTCGGGAGATGGTGAGGTTGCATGGGGTGACTTTATCCATTATCTTTGATTGTGATACTTAGTTTACGTCACATTTTTGGAGGTCTTTCCAAAAGGGTCTTGGTACTCAAGTGAGGCATTGTACAAATTTTCATGCTTAGACCAATGGACAAACTTGTGTGATTGACTTTAAGGGTAATTGGGATAATCCTTTGCCTTTAATCGAGTTTTTTTGTTATAATAATAGTTATCACTGAAGTATCCAAACGGCTCCATTTGAGGCTCTCTATGGTAGGAGGTGTAGGTCTTCTATTAGTTGGTTTGAAGTTGATGAGGTTGCTTTGATAGGGTCCGAGTTAGTGCATGAGGCTATGGAGAAGGTTCATCTTATTAGAGAGAGGTTCAAAATGGCTCAAAGTAAAAAAAATCCTATGTCAATGATAGACAAACAAATATTGAATTCATTTTGGATGATTGGGTTTACTTGAAAATCTTTCCCATGACGGGTGTGATGAGGTTTGGAAAAAAGGGAAGTTTAGTTCCTGTTATTTGGCCCATAAAATATCTTGAGGTGTATTTACAAAGTGGCCTATGAATTGGAGCTACTTTTTGATTTGGCATTGGTACATCTAGTATTCCATGACTCTTTGTTTAAAAATTGTGTCGGAGATCCAATGTCTATTCTGCCATTGGAAATTTTAGGAGTTATGGAAAGTCTTTTTTATGAAGAGATTCTTGTTGAGACTTTAGATCATCAAGTTTGAAAGTTGATAATTAAAGAATCTTCTTTCATGAATTTCTATGGAGGAATAAATTATTTTAGGGTGCTACTTGAGAATCCAAGTCTATATGATGTCCAAGTATCCTCATCTCTTTTACTCCACTCCGATTCTAGTTTGAGGTATTTAATTCATCATGGTTCACTCTTTCAGAGTCATGTGTTTTAGTAATTCTCATATTTCCATATGCATACATGTTCATGAAAAACTTGATTTTTTGAGTTATGATTTAGCTTGGAGTTGATTACTCCTTGATTATGTGTATTTTGATGTAAAGTGTATTTTTGTTGGGTTGATTATAACTCTCTCCGTACAATATTCATGCTAACTTGAGTCCCATTCAAGGATGAATGTTCCCAAATGGGAGATTTTGTAACACTTCAAAAGTTGGAAGTTGAGTTTGGATAGAAAAGTTTCAGAAATTATATTGGTTCTTGGTTCTTCGAGTAAACCTACAGACGTAGGAAGTCCTATATGTAATGGAAAGGTTGTCGGTGGAACTAAGTGAGCTTTTGGAAAATGTCAAGTCTCTAATGATGGTCTAGGGATGAACATGATTGGTCGTGATAATGTGTACGGGCTGTACGAAGTGCCCGTAGAGTTGGTTCAGACTTAGTGGAATTTGGATTTGAATTTGGTTTCTATGGAAGAGGTTTACGAGGCGTAGAATGTTTGACGGGCCATAGGGAGGTCTTGTGGAAATTGATTTGGAATCTTGAGTCCCAATACGTGTTCTAACCAGTTCCTATGGATCGTATGTGACAGTCGTAATGTCTTCCTACTGTTTTTAATTAGGGATGTTTTGGTCTTTCATACCCGTTTAACCCCTAAACTTTGTCGTTTTTACCCTATAACTGTCCCTATAACGGATTTTATCTCTAATTCAATTTCACACAATTATTGATGGTTTCATGATATTCTTCATGGGTCTAATTTATTATGGTTCAATTGTTATTACTTGATCTTATTATGCCTGATTTTACATCAATTATATGTTTTCTCATTGATTTCATATGTACTCATGCTTTATACTTGATTATGACTATGAACTTATGAACTTCAATATATAAATTGATTATGAATTCATGCATGTTTCATGAAATTGATGATTTATGACTAAAGAATGTTTGAAGGTGAAATGTCAATGATTTATGAAAGGTTTTCTCACATTTGAAAAGAATCATGATTTAGATACTTAGAAAGGTAAGTGTTCAGTATGAACATTTTATAAAATCATGATTTTGAAACGAGATATTCTAATATGAACTTATAATTGGATTGTTAGTCATTAAATTGTTTTCTTTCCAAGTATTTTGAGACGATTATGAATATGTCTTTTCCATTGGAATTGACTTAGCACCGATATGTCTTTGGAATTGAGGATATACTGCTAAGAGAGGCTTCCTCTTTAGTAGCAGTTCCCTTGTCCCAAACTACATGCCCCTGTAGGATTGTCTTAAATGGCCTTGCTAGTGGATCCACCTTAGAAATATGCATGATACAAAGTTCTACCTTGGGAAGTAGACCCTCTCTTTTTGGTGTGAGGGTTACACCGAATTCTATGTTATAGCGCATATGGTCTTGTTGCTGGATAACTGTAAATATCCCAAAAATCAACTATATATTCTTCAAAAGTATTTTCAAAGCTTTCCTATGGTTTTCAAAGAATGCATTTACCTTATTCATGACTTATTATTTCTCTCTAAAGGTTTTTATTACGTTTCACACGGTCATACATATCTTATTTATGTCACAACCCAAAGTACACCCTAAACGTGACATGGTGAAAATGATCTCGAGAGACCCTAAACAAGCCACGTGATGTAAGAATGATGTAATGAATTACAATTCAATAGATATAGTCAATATAAGTCTCAAATCATAGAATGACATAAAAGAAAATCAATAGAGTACATGAGAAATATGCGGAATAGTACTAAGTTTGACATAAGCCTTCTACTATCATAGATGTTACTAGGACAAACCCCTAAGTCACAAACATAATCTGATAAAAGAAAATATTGGAAAACTCAATAAACTGTCCATGGCTTTTCCCTCGAATTATGAGGACTCACCAATCCAAAGTTCTAGTAAAGAAATCAAAGCTAGTCACAAGTGGGAGGAATAACATCGGACCTCATATTATGAGACAATATAGGCAAAAATAAGGATTAGTACTACGAATGTACGAATTATGGGAAGTGAAGAAAATCGTAAAACATGATCGCAAGAGGAATTAATTAGTAAATCGTAATGAAAGCTTTTAAAAGAGATCATAAATCATATACAAGGTCAATGCATACTATAACCATTTTACAAGCTTTCATAAAACCTTTTAAGAAAACATAGTTCATTTGTGGGGTATTACCGTTTAAGTGACATAGACCATGTGAGTAATAACATGGAATATAGTGTCTTCCCCACACCAAAAAGAGGTTTTCCTATTGATGTACCGCGAATATATGGTACTTTTGATGCTCAAACTTGGAGTTTTGCATGTGTCTTAAGCATTTGTTAGTAGATGTGATGTGGTTTTTCTAGGGGTTTTGCAGGAAAGAGGTTTAGGGGCAGTTGATACTGAAATATTGCAGCATCAATAATTCTTGGTGATCGATGACTCGACCTACGAGCCATAGGTAGGAGTAGTAGTTAAAATACTGATTTCATGAGCTAAGTGTAAAACGACGGAGACTACTGACGAGCCATACATATGAGTTGTAGAAATATTCTGTGATGTTGAGTTCCAGTGATCGGGTGACGAATTGATAGGACGGGCTGCAAAAAATCTATGAATTATTGGTCATTCCCATATATGATGCTACTTAAGTGATGGACTGACTGGTGACTGATGGAGGCAACCTATGAACCGTAGGAAGACCTACGAGTTGTAGGTGCCAAACTGTAGACTACACTACCCAAGCCAATTTTCCTTAGATTTCCTTGTCCTACTTTATTTAGGATTTGATTTCTATAAATATTAATTTTCTTTTTCATTTTTGGGTGGTTAGACGTTTTGAGATACATACTTTTGGCTTTGAGAATTTACTTGCAAACATTTTGTGCAATTGATTCTTGAACTGTTGGTTTATAATATTGCTTTTTGTTCATCAATTGAAGATTCCAGATTTCATCTACTTTAATTGTAATCATGATTTATTCTATTAACATTTTTATGAATTGTGATCACCCAAGCATGAATAGCTAAATCCATAACTAGGGTTGTGGGAACCATGAGTAATTAACAACCTAAAACTAATAACTAAGTAATTCTGGAATAGTGTTTATGCATGTATTGTTAATATCTTCATTTTGAATGATTTTAAATGGCGCGCAACATTACAACTCGCCTCATTCCTAATTACCTGAAGAAGGAAGTAATGAATGAGAAAGAGATTAAATAAAAGCAATTTAGCATTGATAATTCGCTATCTAATAGCCTAAACCAAATATGTGAGGGCTAATCTGGGGTCAAGGGTAAGGGTTAGTAAAGCATACACCTGTAATAACATGGAATCCGGTGTCTTTCCCACACCAAAAAGAGGTTATTCTACTTGCCAAGGTAAGGACCATATCATGTATCTTAGGTGGATCCACTAGCTATGTCTTTCCAAGACAAATCCTACTAGGACACGCAGTTAGGGAGAAAAATAATACTTCTAAAGCCCTAACCTCTACTAATGGGAGAGCCTCTCGGTGCTAAGTAAATACCAACGGGAAAGGCATAATCATAATCATATCAAAGTACTTGAAAAGGCACAATTAAGACTACCAATCCAATTATAATCCATAATAGAGTAGCTAATAGACACTTACCTTTCTAAGAATCTAAATCATGACTTCATTCATATGTGAGAAAACCTTTCACAAATTGTTGATACTTATATCAAAAGCATCCTTAGTTCATAAGTCATCCTTTTCATAAAACTTGCATAACTTTCATAATCATAATTTATAAGTTCATAAGCATGACTTGTAATTCATGTTCATAAAGTAGACATAGGCATGGGTCCATATGAAATTAATTGAAGATTGATATAATTCAATCAAATGATGCATACTAAGATTAAATAGAGAATTGAATCATAACAAATTGGACCCATGAAGAATAACATGAAACCCTAATATAATTTGGGTAAAATCAATTTAGGAAATTGAGATTCTTTTGGAACCTAATGGATGAAAGATATCCATTGGCAATTTTTCACATACGTTAATAGTTAAAGACAAAAAGAAATGAATAATGAGACCTTGAAGCTCTTGAAACCCTAACCTTCACCTTGAGTATTCTTGAGACAAAATTGGAGAAGAAGGCTTGCGGGATTTGGGAGAATTGAGTGAAAGAGGGGATTAGGGCTTAGTCTTAGAAGTAAAAACGGTTATAGGGGTAGGTATTGGGAAAAAATGACATAGTTTAGTGTTTAATTGGGTAGAAAAAGACCAAAACACCATTAATTAAAAACTGTCAGACTGGTAAACATTTTGGACCTATGATTCATAGGACTTTCTACGGACCTTCCTGGTCAATCGTAGAACCTGTTACTAGGGCTTAGTATTCTGAAAAATTCCTATGGTTCGTTGCAACAGACCATCGAAAATTGTACAGTCCGTAGACCCTCTTCCGTAGAGTCCAAGTTTAAGCAAAATTTCACCATGTCTGGATCACTTCTACCAATTCCTTCTACAATCTGTAGACCATATTACAACTCGTCATGTTCATTCATAGGTCAACTATTGGGACTTGAAATTTTCCAATTCCTTAAGGTTATTTCTACGACATCCTTCTATGGATTGTAGACCCTTCTATGGTCCATAGACTTGCCCCGTAGAAACTTGCATCAGATCAGTTTCCTGCAACTTTTCAACCAAAACTCAACTTCTAATTTTTGAGGTGTTACAATATCACCCCCCCTTTGAAAAATAAAAGATGGAGAGAAACCAACAATCAAACATGAATGTAAATTTTAGAAAAATGCACATAAACAAGAAGAATTCACTCCAAGCTAAATCATAACCAAAAAATCAAGTTTTCATGAACATACATGCATATGGAAACATGAGAATGACTAAAATGCGTGAATCTAAAAGAATGAACCATGATGAACTTATACCTCAAGCTAGAACGAGAGCGGAGGGACTTATATGAGGATACTTGGACATCATATGAGCTTCGGCTTTCCAAGTAGCACCCTTAACTAATTAGTTCCTCCAAAGACCTTTCATGAAAGCAACTTCTTTATTTCTCAATTTCTGAACTTAATGGTCTCAAATCTCAATCGAAACCTCTTCATACTAAGGACTTTTCTTAACTCCCAAACTTTCCATTGGCACTATCGACGTCGGATCTCCAACATACTTTTTCCACAAAAGAGACAAGGAATACCAGATGTAGCGATGCTAAGATGGTTGGTAACTCTAATTCATTAGCAAAATTTCCAATACTCCTCAAAATTAGATATGAGCCCACATATTGGGGACTAAGCTTTCCTTTCTTTTCAAATCTCATCACACCCTTTATGGGTGATATTTTCAAGTAAACCCAATCATAAACACCAAATTGAAGCTCTCTTCTTCTAACATCGACATAAGACTTATGTCGAATTTTGGTTGTTTTCCATCTTTGTCAAATAAGTCAAACCTTTTCCATAGCTTCATGCACTAACTCATGCATTATCAAAAAGACCTCACCAACTTCAAACCAACCAATAGGAGACATATGCCTCCTACCATAGAGAGTCTTTAATAGAGCTATTTGGATACTTGAGTGATAACTATTATTACATGAAAACACAATTAAAGGCAAATGATCATCTTAATTACCCTTGAAGTCAATCACGCAAGCTCTCAACATATCTTCCAAAGTTTGAATAGTATGCTCGGCTTACACATTGGTCTAAGGACGAAAAGTCATGCTAAGATTCACTTGAGTACTAAGACCCTTTAGGAACGACTTCAAAAACTGAGATTTAAATTGATTACCATGATCGGAGATAGTGGACATGGGAATTCCATGCAAGAATACCATTTCGTGAATATAAAGCTTGGCATGCTCTTCAACTGAAAGTAAGTTTTCACGGGAAAGAAACATGCCCACTTTGTCATTTTATCCACAATAACCCAAATCGAGTGAAACCTGCGACGAGTAAGAGGTAAACCCATATTGAAGTCCATATTCAATTTTTCCCACTTCCAAGTAGTAATGCTAATGTCTTGAGTCAAACCACCCGGTTTTAGATGCTCAAATTTCAGTTTTTGACAATTAGAACATTTAGCTACAGACTGTGCAGTATCGTTCTCCATCCCATTCAACCAATAGACCTAAAGAAAATCACAGTGCATCTAGATGGCTTCTGAGTGAATAGATAACCAAGAACTATGAGCTTTCATTAAAAATTGATTTCTCAACTCATCACCTTTTGGAACATATAACCGACCTTGGTATCAAAGGACACCATCTCCACCTTGGAAGAAAGCCTCAATGGATTTTTTATAAACCGACTTCTTAAAATCAGCCAATTCTTCTAGTAATGTATAATAGGGGCTGAAGTGAGTCTATCCTTTAACTCTTGGAAACTCTTCTCACGAGCTTCCAACAATAAAAATTTCACCTTCTTTTGAGTCAACTTCGTTAAAGGCAAGGCAATAGAGGAAAATCCTTCCACGAACCTTCTATATTAACCAGCCAAACCAAAGAAACACCGGATATCTGAAGCAGATGAAGGTTTAGGCCAATTCTTAACTGCCTCAGTCTTCTTAGGGTCAACTTGAATACCTTGATCAGTGACAATATGGCCAAGGAAAATAATAAGCCTCAATCAAAACTCATATTTGCTAAACTTAGCATACAATTCCCGATCCTTGAGAACTTGCAACACAATCCTTAAATGCTCAACATGATCATCCTCACTTCGTGAGTAAATCAATATATCATCAATAAACACAATCACCAATATGTCAAGATATTACTTGAAGACCCATTCATTAAGTCCATTAACACTGCCGGGGAATTAGTCAAACCAACGGACATAACCAAACTCATAGTGACCATACAAAGTTTGGAAAACCATCTTCAGAATGTCACTTTCCCTTACCTTTAATTGGTGATAACCCGACCAAAGGTCAATCTCGGAAAATAAACTCGCATCTTGGAGTTGATCAAACAAATCATTAATCCTTGGAATAGGATACTTATTATTTATGGTGATCTCATTCAATTGACGATAGTCAATGCACATACAAAGTGAACCATCCTTCTTTCGAACAAAAAACCTGGAGGACCTCATGGTGAGATACTCGGTCTAATAAAACCCTTATTCAATAAGTCTTTCAATTGATCCTTTAGTTCCTTAAGTTTTGTCAGAGCCATACCTTAATGAGGAAGAGAGATAGGCTGCGTATCTGAAAGTAGGTCAACACCAAAGTCTATTTCCCTTTTGGGAGGAATACTAGGATAATCATCAAGAAACACTTTTAGAAACTCATTCACAATCGGAAGTAACTCAAAAGTAGGGGTATTAGAGTCTGTATCTCTAACCTTAAAACAATGATAGATGCAACCCCTAGAAATCATTTGTAGCCTCTACGCAAGATATGAAATGACCCTTAGGCGCATAATTTCCCCCTTTCCATTTTAAGATAGGTTCGTTTAGAACTTGGAATGTGACCAATCGGGTCCTACAATCTATAGAATCATAACTAGAGTGAAGCCAATCCACCCCAATAATGACATCAAAGTCTAACCTATCAAGCTCTACTAAATCAACATGATTGACTCTATAAGAAACTGAAATCGGGCAATTTCTACAGGCTCGTTTAGCGACAACGAAACCACCAATGGGTATAGAGACAAACAAATACTAAAAGAATATTGGGACATAAATCAAATCTCATAACCACATAAGGAGTCAAAAAAAATAAAATATAGCACCCAGATCAAGCAAAGCATATACATCAAGATGAAATACTTTTAATTTACTAGTCACAACCTAGGGAACCCTCATGATCATGCCAAGTTTCAAGAGCGTAGAACCTGTTCTGACGAGGAGCACCCAAACCAGAACCAAGTTATTCTTGCCTAACATCTCTACCTTTAGTAGCGAGCAATGGACACTCTCATCTTGTGACCAGTGTTCCCACAACTATAACAACCATCAATACATGCTAAGCATTTTTATGAGTGACTCTTGCTAGACTTTTGGCAAGCGAGAATAGAAGATCCATTTCCACCACCTCCTTGAGGCTTAGGGTTAAAAACCTATCCTTGTTGAGCTTTGGATCTGTAACGCTAGAAAAACTTTGACTATAGAAATTTTACCAAAATTGAGAACGACCATGCCCATTGGACATCGAATGAGAAAAGTTACCATCACCAGTCTTTGACCTTTTTGACTTTCTAGACTTTTCTTTTAACGTCTCGTCTTCTATTTATGGGGGAATGCATCATCAAATGATAGATATTTATTTCTTTAACAAACATGGTGCTACGACACTCTTTGACCACCATTTCAGACAAACCCAACACAAACTTGCTACTTCTCGCCTTAGAGGCGACAACCATAGTTGGAGCACACTTAGACAATTGAATAAACTTCAAAGTGTACTCCTTCACACTCATATTTATTTGACGAAGATTAATGAACTCAAGCTTATTTTCTTCCCTCATCTCAAGGGGAAAGAAACAATCAACAAAGGCCCCTTTTGAAATTTTCCCAATCAAGAGGACCTGAATCAATATCCCTATCTTCCTTCTATTGCTTGAACCTAACATGAGCAACACGCTTGAGTTGCTACGCATCCAATTCTGCCTTTTACACCATTGATTCTCCTATAATTTCTACTATTTTATAAATCTCATCAACAAACTCTTGAGGATCCTTTTCAACTTTTGATCCATGAAACTCTGAAGGATTCCTCCTAGTGAAGTCCCTCACCCTTATTACCACCATACCTAAATTTTGGTTCAAGGGAGCCATGACCTTTTTATTTAGCTTGGGTTGTTATAGCTTGAAACAACACTTGGAAAGTAGCTTGAAATTTGGTAGACAGTTGCTCGGCTAAAGGATCGACCGACACTTGAGGAACCTCGGGATCTACATAATTACCCACATTCCTTATTACATTAGCTCTCTGAGGAGGTATATCCTGAAAAGCACTGGACAAGAGTTAGGAGAAAGACATTTATAAAGAAACTTTATTGCACGACTTTATAGTAGTGAAAGAAGTAAAGTTTCCTAAATGTCTTATTACCTCCTATTCATAAATGTGGGGTGCTTCACACTCATAAACAAGACTCTACTCGATGCAGCTTGTCAGCCATCCTAGAATCTGTCTAAAACCTGATGCTCTAAATACCAAGTTTGTCACGACCCAAAGTACACCCTGGATGTGACATGACAAATAGGATCCCGAGAGACCCTAAAAAACCCACTTGACATAATCATGTCATAATGAATTACAATTCAAGAGATATAAACAATTTAAGTCTAAAATCATATAATGACATAAAATAAAATCAACAGAGTACATTAGAAATATGCGGAATACTACTAAGTCTGACATAAGCCTTCTAGTATTATAGATGTGACTAGGATAAATATCTAAGTCATAAACATAATGCAAAACAAAAAAAGACAATAAAGCTAACTAAACTGACTATGGCTTTGCCCTCGAATCATAAAGACTCACCAATCCAAAGTGCTAGTAGAGCAATTGAAGCTGACCATGAGCGGGAAGAGGAACGTCGAACCCTATATTATGAGGTAATATAGGTAAAAATATGCATTAGTACTATGAATGTACTAAGTATAGGGAAACACATTGAAACGTAAATCATGATAACATGATGAATTAAGATATAATATCCAAGACCAAGTAAAACGTAATAAAAGTTTTAAAAGAGATCATAAATAATAAACAAGGTCAATGCATACTTATAACTATTTCAGAAGCTTTCATAAAACCTTTGAAGAAAACAAAGTTCAATTGAGGGATATTTACCATATAACCTACAAAGACTATGTGAGTTATAACATGGAATCCAATATCTTCCCCTCATAGAAAAGAGGTTGTCCTACTTGCCAAGGTAAAGACCATATCATCTATCTTAGGTGGATCCACTAGTTATGTCTTTCTAAGATTAATCTTACGGGGGCATGTAGCTAAGGATATTGCTTCAAGTGACCTATCCTCTACTAAGGGGAGAGTATCAATCTCAAGGTCCTCTCGATGCTAAGTAAATCCTAATGAAAAAGTCATAATAATAATCATATAAAAGTACGTGGAAAGACACAATTAAAACTACTAATCTAATCATAAGTCATAATAAAGTAGCTCCTTTCAAGACAATGATTTTATAAACATTCATAATAGACACTTACCTTTCTAAGAATCTATATCATGATTTTATTTATATGTGCGAAAAACTTTCACAAATTGTTGATACATATCTCAAAAGCATCCTTAGTTCATAAGTCATCCTTTTCATAAAACATGCATAACTTTAATAATAATAAATCATAAGTTCATAAGCAAGATTCATAATTCATGTTCATAAAAAAGAAATAGGCATAGGTTCATATGAAATCAATTGAAGAATCATGTAATTTAATAAAATCATGCAAAATAAGGTTGAATATAAACAATTGAATCATCACAAATTGGACCCATGAAGAATATCATGAAACACTAATAGAATTAGGTGAAATCAATTTAGGAGATTGAGAGTCTTTTGGAACCCAATGAACGAAAGGGATCGATAAGTGAATTCCCATATACCTTGATAATCAAAGCCTAAAAGTAATGGAGAATGAGACCTTGAAGCTCTTGAAGCCCTAACCTTCACTTTGAGAGTTCTTGAGAGAAAGTTGGATAAGAAGGCTTGAGGGATTTAAGAAAATTGAATGAAAGAGAGGATTCAAGCTTAGTCTTAGAGGTAAAAATTGTTATAGGGGTAGTTATAGGGCAAAACGATTTAGTTAGGGGTTAACGGGGTACGAAAAGACCAAATTAACCTTGATTAAAAATTGTTTGATAGGGTCTACGATTTGAACCTATGGTCTGTAGGACTTTGTATGGACCATCCTAGTCAACCGTAGAACCTGTTACCAGGGCTGAATATTCTTAACAATTCCTACTGGTCATTCCTACAGACTGTTGACAACTCTAAGGTCCGTAAACTCGCTTCCTTAGAGTCAATATTTAAGAAAAATTTCATCAAGTCTGGATGACTTTTATGAATCCCTCTAACGACCCATAGTCCATATTACGACTTATCCTATTCATTCATAAGTCAACTACTGAGACTAGACCCTTTCAAATTTCTCAAGATCATTTCTACGACGCCCTTCTATGGATGGTAGACCCTTCTTCGGGCCATAGACTTGATCCGTAGAAACAACCATCTGGTCAGTTCCTGCAACTTTTCAACCCAAACTCAACTTCCTACTTTTGAGATGTTACAATTTAAGTTCACTAAATTTTCATGATTACATTTTATTGCATGCATTCCCCATATTTAAATAAATCATAGTGCTAATGCATATTTGTTCCTATATTATCTCATAATATAGGGACTAACACTCCTCTTCTAGGACGTAGTTAGTATCGGGATCGCTTTGCAGCTTTGTGTTGATTGGTGAGTCCTAATGGTTTGAGGACTAGGCCATTGATGATTTATTGCTTTTATTTTCTTTCCTATTTCAGACTTGTATGTGGTTCATGGGTTACGTCTCAACCACTCCAATGATGTTAAAAAGGCTATGTCAGAAACAATTTAGATTTC
Source organism: Solanum stenotomum (assembly GCF_019186545.1). Taxonomy (NCBI): domain Eukaryota; kingdom Viridiplantae; phylum Streptophyta; class Magnoliopsida; order Solanales; family Solanaceae; genus Solanum; species Solanum stenotomum. The sequence continues at coordinate 37,456,855 of NC_064284.1, read as the reverse complement.
CAAACTTATGTTTCGGTCTTATGCTCATGCCAGACTCCCTATATTATCTAGACTTTACTTTTGAGACTTCATGCTACTATGTTGTACTCTCTTGTGTATTATCTTTCTTTTCATCAGTCTTATGTCAAGTGTCATGTTTAGGGCCTCTCGGGGTCTTATTCGCCATGTCACATCTAGGATATACTTTGGGATGTGACAATATCTCAACACTATAAATAGAGATATCATTCACCATTTGTAGGATACACTTAATTAGAAGAAAAGTTCTCTATTCCATCTATATTTCTCGTATGTTTCTCTTTATACTTATATTGTTTTGATATTAACTTTATAATACTTAAAAGTTATTGTATATTAGCTGAAATCTATGACAGTATAGCTAAGTCATTCTACCATTATCATACTAGTCAAATTATTCTCTTTAAGCCTATTTTATATATATATATATATAAGTTAATTCTAGAGGTGAGTAATTTATTATTTTTATGAAGTAGTATGTAATATTTATATTTGATTCATTGCGAGAGAAGATAATGTAGATCGCTATCTTCATCTGAAACATGATATATTCTTTCTTCTTTCTCAATATTCAAATAAAATTTATTTTAAGTACTGTCCTTTAATATATATATATATATATATATATATATATATATAGTAGAACAAAAAAATAGGGGGTATCAGTGGTAAAATAAATGGAATAAAAAGTCAAGAACAAAATCAATCTAGCTTTGGACTGCTCTTACTAATTTGTTGTTAGCAATAGCATAAACTACACATGCATTCAACCACTTGATGATTTGTTTCTTTAAAATATTTTGTATAAGTGGATTTAGCCTATGCTGATTTTCGATACTAGGTTTACAGTCCGTCATGAGTTTGATCTTCCTGAGAGCATATGCCTGGTGGAATACCTATAATGTCAGCAATGAACCATCCAATGGCCCCCTTGAACAACTTCTTCACAGATGTTAATGCCTCCACTTTCCCTTTGTCTATATCTACAACTATAATAAACGACAATATATTATTGGTTCCCAAGAAAACATACCACGAATGAGAAGGAAGAGCCTTAAGCTCTTACTTTGGCGGTTCCATAGTGGATGGTCTCGCTGGTGGTGTTGCCCTATTTTTCAAGTCCAAGTCTAGATTTTCCGAAGCATAACTATTGGTCCCCAAACAAATAGGTGCACCAATCATCTCCTCATACTCAATAATGTCTTCCCCATCAAAATTCATGATCACGACAACAAGTGCTTCAACACCCAATCACTTCTCTATAGATACCTCCACTTGGGCCTCATCAACTAGATCAATCACTTAAACCACTTGGAAATCACTAGGGTGCTTCATCGACAGATGAACATTGAAAGTCACTTCTTCATTATTGAATGTAGAGTTCATATTTTTAGTTTACATATCAATCTACGCATACCAGTGGCAAGGAATGGTTGTCCCAATATTATAAGGACCTCGAAGTCAACCTCACAATAAGAAATCACGAAGACTTGTAGATTATCACGACTCAAAATAGACCCTAGATGTGACATGGTAAATAGGAACCCGAGAGGCCCAAAATAAGCCACTTGACATGAACATGACACTATGAATCACAATAAGGCAATATAAAAAGAATCATGAGCTATAAGAAGTCTAAATCATAATATATCAACATAACAGAGTCTCATATAACACTGAAAAATGTTGAAAAACATATTGACATAAGCCTTTACTAAACATAGATATGACTAGGACAAATCCTTAGCACACGAAATAAGTCTGAATAATGAAATGACCAAAAATAATAAAAGACTATAAATGTACATGTTATCGAACCATTAGGACTCACCTATCCAAAAGAAATGTTAAGCAATCCAATCTAGCCACGACCAGATGGAGGAACATCAGATCTTATAATATGAAAAACTATAGGCACATGAGTTATGTGTGTCAATACTTTGAATGTGTTATGTATGAGGAACTTTCTTAAATATAAACATGATAATATGAATATTTTAAACATGATAGTTACTACCAAGTAAAACACTAGTCAAAGCATAATAAGCAAAACCATCAATCATGGGACAAATTCAATGCAACATTTAAAGTCATGTGGAAACTTAAATCATAATCATTGAGGAAGTCATAAAACCTTTGAAGATTAAAATATTTCTTTCTGGAATGTTTACCATTAACCGACATACACCATGTGAGCTATAACTTGGAATCCAGTCTCTTTTCCACACTGGAAAGAGATGTCCTACTTTGCCAAGGTAAGAACCATAAACTTATAGCTTAGGTGGATCCACTAGCTAATTGCTTTCTATGAAAAGTCCTACGGGGTAAGGTAGTTATGGGATCAAGAGACTTCTACTAGAGACTCGACCTCTACTAACGAGATAACCTCCATCTCTAAGTCCTCTCGGTGCAAAGTAAAATTCCAAAGTAAAATAGAAATAGTCATATCATAATCATAATATTCGTAAAGGTAAGAATCTAGTAATACCAGTCTAAATCATAAACTTCATATCATAGAATAGTTCAAAACCATAATTTTATCAGTTGTTCATAAAGACACTTATATAAGCATTATGTTTCATAATAAGAATACTGTAATTAGGAAGCAAACTTTAATAATTTGATACTTCATCTAAAAACATCCTTTATTCATAAACTCCTCAATTTTATGAGGCATGCCTAATTTCATAATCATAGCATACGTATATAACATGGGTTCATATGAAATAAATTAGAAGACATGTAACTGAATCAAATCATGCATAATAATATCAAATAAATGCAAGTGAATCATAATTAATTGAACCCATGGAGAAAGACATGAAACCCTAAAAACGTTGGGTAGAATTCAAAGGAGAAATTGAGTTTCTTTTGGGACTCGACGGATGAAAAAGATCCATTGATAAGGTTCCCACATACCTTGGGTAAGGAAAGCCCTATAGATTGAAAAACAAACCTTTAACTTGAAGAAACCATAGAACCTTTCTTGAGCCTTGAGAGAGAATTTGAGAAAAAAACCTTTGAGAAAATTTTGAGGGTTAAGATTAAATGGGAGGGAATGGGTAGATTTTGAAGGGTAAAAGTAATTATTGGACTTATTTATAAAGTTAAAACGACATAGTATAGGTATAGTAAGGACAGGAAATGACTCAAATGACCTTGAAATAAAACTATTGAACAGTCTCTACAGTCCGTGCAACTTTATACGGACCGTACTGGTCGTCCATAGAACCACGTACTAGGGACCAACTTTATGATGAAAACCACGAGACCCTTCCAATGGGTAGTGGAGCTTTCTACAACTAGTAGGGATTCTTTGTAGAACCCAATGACCAAAAATTCTTCATGTACAAAATATTTCCCACTATTCTGATCTATGGCACGTGCAAGCTTTAATAGGCCGTATAAACCTTCTGTAAAACCTAAGGTACCAAATACACCAAATCCGAATTCACCTTTTATAGGCACTTCCTACGACATATCAACTCTTCTACGGACCGTCTTCTTGGTTCATAGGAACTCCTCGGACTTTACATTTTCCAACTTTTCACAATTCATTCCAAGGCTGCCTTTTACGGACCGTAGAACATTCTACATACCGTAGTCAAGCCTGTATAAACAGGTACAAACAACTTTTTCTGAAACTTTCTTTCCAAACTTAACTTACCAATTTCCAAGGGTTTACAAAATCTCCCCACGGGAACAATCGTCCTCTAATGGGACTCAAGCTAGCATGAATAGAGTAGGGAAAGAGATCTAATAGCCAACATAAATGTAAATCACATCAAAATGCACAAAAACAAGGAGAAATCACTTGAAGATAAACCATAACTCAAAAAATCAAGTTTTCATGAACATGAATACATGTGGAAACATGAGAATAACTAAAAGGCGTGCATCTGAAAGAGTGATCATGAGGGACTCAATACCTTAAGCTAAAACAAGATCAGAGGGACATGAATGAGGCAACTTGGACATCATATCGACTTCAGCCTCCCAAATAGCACTTCAACTAATTGATTCTTCCAAAGAACCTTCACGGAAACAACTTCTTTGTTTCTAAACTTCTGTACTTGACGATCCAGGATTTCAATAGGAACCTTTTCATAAGAAAGACTTTCTTCACTCCAACACTTTCCTATGGTACAATAGATGTAAGATCACCAACACACTTATTCAGCAACAAAACATGCATCACCGGATACACTGATGCCAAATTAGACGGGAAATCTAATTTATAGGCAACCTTGCCAAAATACCTAAAATTTAGATATGGGACTAAGCTTTCCTTTCTTTCCAAATCTTATCACGCCTTTCATGGGTGAGATTTTCATGTAAACCTAATCATTTAAATCGAATTAAGGCTCTCTCCTCTAACATCGGCATACGACTTTTGTCAACTTTGAGCCATTTCTATATTTCTCTAATAAGTCGAACCTTTTCCATATCCTAATGCACTAACTCAGGCCCTATCAAATATACCTAACCAACTTCAAACCAACCAATAAGAGACTTACACCTCCTACTGTAGAGAGCCTCGAATGGAGCCATTTGGATACTTGTGTGATAACTATATTATAATAATCATACTCAATCACATACAAGTGATCATCTCAACTATCTGTGAAATCAATCACACATGCTCTCAACATATCCTCCTAAGTCTAAATATTATGCTTGACTTGACTGTTGATCTAAGGATGAAAATTCATACTGAGCTTCACTTGAGTACCAAGACCTTTCTGAACAAACCAAAAAATTTAGAGGTAAATTGGGTACCTCGATTGGAGATAATGGATAAACACACCACATGAAACCTCACCATTTGCCAAATATAAAGCTTAGCATAGTCTTTTGCTGAAAATAAAGTCATCACCAAAAGAAAATGAGACGACTTAGTCATTTGGTCCACAATAACCCAAATCAAATCAAACAATCAACGAGTATGAGGTAAAACTATAATGAAGTCCATATTCAAATTTTCCCACTTCCAAGTAGTAATGCTAATATCTTTAGTCAAACCTCCCAATTTTGTTGTTCAACTTTCACTTATTAACAATAGGACACTTAGCAAGAAATTTTGTAGTATCTTTATTCATCATGTTCAACCAATAGACCTCCCACAAATCAAGGTACATGATGGTGGCTCCCAGGTGAATTGAATATTGAGAACTATAAGCTTTCAATAAAAAATGTTGCCTCAACTCATAAACATTTGGGACACATAATTGACCTTGGTAAAACGCATACCATCTCTCTCTTGGGAGAAAACCTCAATGTCTTTTTCGTAAACTGCTTTCTTCAACTCAATATGGTCAGATCCAGATCTTTCTTAGCTTTCACATAAAAAACAAGAAACAATTGTGAGCAGTTCTGAATTATGATACCACCATTCTCGTAATCAACTAAGCGAACACCCAATTGAGCATGCACTAAATCTTTCTTGCCATCCTCAACATGAGAAATACTATTTATGAACAATCGACTAAGAACATCGGCAACCATAGTTGCTTTACCCATATGATAAACTATGAGTGGTAGATATGCAGTCATTTGAGGTCCATTTAGATCAATAATTAGTGTCCTCAATGTCTAATTTTGTCCTATTCATATGAAATGTTGATGAGTTGTGATGCGCTCAAATTACACTTTCCTAAAGAAGTATAAGTGATCGTTATCAAGTAAAGAACCCAACTTGGAGGTTGGGGTCGATCCCACAAGGAATATGGTTCAGCCTTAAACTTAACTTACAATTATATTCGTTTAGTCAAACTATTTCTGAAAACAAGTAAGTAAAAAGGGGGGGGGGGGTATTTGTGAAACAAATAACCGATTGTTGATCAAGTATCAAGTGAGCAAGACTCAAGCTTTGTTGTTATCAATAAGAGAGATAAACTAGGGTGTATGTGTTCCCCATAAGCTCTTAACGCGGTAATCCTAATAATAGTATTCCTTTCCTAGTGTTTTACATGAAAAGTTGGTAAGTTAGGTATCCCTAAGTGATTGGTCCTCCAAATCGGGAATTTCACCCCGCACCTTGGTCCGGCTACGTGTGTATAATTTACTAACCTTTACCTTTACCTCAGATTAGACATCACATCAATGTATGGGATAGTTGTCACCCTCGCACTAATTGACATTAGACTATTAGTTAATATCACTCTAAATCTCTGTTGATAAATTCTTTTCTTATTAACTACCTCATTGGTCCGACAAGTAGCAATTCTAACACGTGCACTCATTAAAAAGATTTCTAAGAAAAAGAATTACCAATACATGCATCAACACTATTCAAGAATTACTTAGTTATTATTCATACGTTGTTAATTGCTCATGTTTCCCACAACCCTAGTTGTGGATTTAGTTACTCATGCTTGAAAGAACACAATTCATATTTTTAGAAGAAGAATTCATGAACTTATGTATTGAGTAGAAGAAACCCGTAATCTCCAATGGAAATTCAAAGCAAAAATCTTATAAACCGAAATTAGGAAATAAAATTTGCAAAGTTTGCAGGTTTATTCCCAAGAAAATACCAAGAACTAAAAGTATACAATGGTGTCTAACCCCCAAAATTAAGGTTTACACACCCTATTTACAGAAAAACATGTCCTAAACAAAAAGGAAACAAAATAAGGAAATAAACTTTTTGAACGCGACTTTGATCGACGACTCGACCTATGGACCTTGGGTCAACCTATGGTCTGTAGGTCCCCTTTGTAGCTTAATAGTTAGACTTTTTCTACAAGGCCTGGAAACTTCAACTCCCAGTTCATCATTAACGGACGAGCAGGATAGACCGTAGGTTGACCTACGGTCCATGAGTCCTCTTCCATGGCTCCACAGTTAGGATTTTCATCAGGTACTGGAACTTCAACTCTCTGAACCCCTTGTACGGACGTGCAGGACGACCTACGGTCCATAGGTTGCTTCGTTGTTCCACACTTGGTCAGACTCCTTGATGCTTCATTCTATGCTCACCATCTACGAACCGTCATAGGACCTACAGTCCGTAGGTCCCTCCGTGGGTGGCCAATTTTGTAGATTTTCAGCTGTCATCTCACTTTACCACGTCTAAGCCTATTTCCTGCAAACATGATACAAAACACATTATTTCTAATACAAAATGGCCTTAGATACATACAACTCTTAAGTGAAATGTATTTAAAATATCATAAACTCACGGTATATCAACATCCTCAACTTAAACATGTTATTTGTCCTCAAGCGACACACAAACACTCTAAACGACACTTGTGTAGAAGCAGACATACAAACTCAAGCAATCACATAGCCATTTCAATCCATTCCATTTTCTTAGTGCAAATCTTTTCAATTAGACTCAACAAGCTAACTCAAGATATGACAGAGATCGACCAATAGACACACACCATACACTTTTTCACAATCACCAAGGTACCAACTCTCCCACAATGTAACTAGTGCCTTCATTTCAAACAAAATCCTTTACACACAGAAGATATGAATTTTGAGTTTTAGGATTCATTCAACACTTACTCTGAGAAGTGATTTCAAGTACAGTTAGTGCTCAATACCATATGCTTGCCCTTATTTTCACTGGTTAGACTCTCCAAACTAGTTGCTAGGATCACTATAGGACTTTCTTAGCTTGTAACGTAGGTTCAGGGTCAGGTGTGGTACGTTTGGATACCTTTTAGTGACTTTCTGCCCTCCTTGACATTATATTGGCTTTTTACCTCTTTTCTCAACCTATTTTTAACATCCTTTCATTTTACTTTCTTTCCCTTGACTCCTTTCATCATGGATGTGACTTTTAACTTTGTGGCTCTTATTTTTCACTTTCTTCTTTTTCTTTCACTTTATTTTTCTTTATTTTTCAGCACTTTTATTAGGCATCTTTTTGCTTCTTTTGCACAAAGTCACATTCTCTTCTATCTCTTCTTTTTCTTTTTTCAACACAAAACTCTTTTCATACCCTTTTTTCTTTTGGTTTCCTCTTTCATAGCCACCCTCAACTTATGAATTTTACATTAGTTGAGGTGCACAATATCCGAAGTCAGACCAGGGCCAAGATTGAGGTAACTTTTGCATTAGCCACCCTCAACTTAGGCTTTTGGCCTAAGTCAAGGTGCACATGTCCAAGGAGGGACCAGGGCCAAAACACTTATTTTAGGGATGGTGAGTTAGGTGAATAAAAAAATGGTCTACTTTAGGCTGAAATATTTGGATCAAAGGGAATATTGATTTCATTTGGTTGGATCACTTTAGGCTTAAGTCGACTAATTTGAACAAGGGCCAATGATCACTTCCGAACTCCTAGCCTAGATCATATTAGCAGGACCAACGGGGCAAGTTCTAGATTGGCACATACTATCTGAACATTCAACTTTTCTCACACACTCTTGGCACATTGTTTCATTATCAGATTACCCAATTTAAGTTTTAGCTTAAGTCATGAGGTCACATCGGTTCTTATCATGTCACTTTGACATCCAACACATTCAACTCATCAACACTATAGATCTAGCACAATTCAACATTTTTGGGAAAGGATCATTTTTCTCATGCTTTTCATGCCATCATGCTTTCATTTTTATACTTACTACTACACATTCATTCCTAAACATACTGGTTCAACATAAATTAAAACAGTTTTTTGGGGGAAAAGAACACAGGAAAGAAAACCCCAAGAGAGGATTATAAGTTGGGTTACTCAGACCCTATCACTCACAATCCATTTACCCTAGCTCCAACAAAATAAAGTGCGATTGTCCCCAATGCACAAAAATTATAAAGCAAAGGATCATGTGAAGCAAACCTGTGGCGCATATGCGCCGAAGACCACTCAAGTAGCGGGTGGGTCCGGTTTCCCAGAGCCTACTAGATCAACACTCGAAACACCCTCAGTGGCGCTCCCATCTACTATCCCAACACTCTCAGTAGTGCTCACACCAACTCTCTCAGCACCCTTAGTAGTGCTTACACTGCCAAATGGGCCAACACCTATCTGTTAGAAAAATTTGAGGACTTATCTGGGATCTACGGATGCGATCCATGATCCGTGGATTGACCAACGAACCGTCGATAGGGTCCGTAGACCACTGCACAACTATTTTTCTATAGATTTTGCCTTTTGTCCTTGCACACGTAGCAACCATTAGGACTTTCTTTTTAGATTTTCTGGACATTTTTTAGACACGAACCCTATTCGATATTTAGCCAACACTAATACAAAAATAAGACACCTATCTAAAGAGCTACCAGAATCAAAATAAAAGAAGAAAACTCTTATATCGAAAAGAAAAACCTATAGTTGGCTAGATTGTACATCTTGTGTTGCCTCCCAAGCAGCGCTTGATTTAACTTGGCGGCACGACGCTGGCCCTTTGATTACTCAGACTTCATCAAGATAATAGGCCTCAATCACTTCTTGCACACTCTCCAATGACCCATTGTAGACTTTGATCCTTTGCTCGTTCACCTTGAACCTTATTCCCTCCTTGTTCTTAAGCTCAACTACTCCATGTGGGGACACTTGTGTCAGTTTGAATGGTCCGATCCAACTTGAATATGCCAGAAACCAGTGCAACCTTAATTTAAACAACAACACCAGATCCCCAGGAGCTAGTTTGCACTTTTATGTCTTTTGATCTTGGTGCATTTTCTCTGTGCACAAGGCTGCACCTAACTTCTCATTACTAGACTTCAACACCTTTTTCGAAAATGTGTATAATTTACTAACCCTCACCTTTACCTGAGATTAGACATCACATCAATGTATGGCTCAGTTTTCACCCTCGCACCAATTGACATTAGACTATTAGATAGTATCACACTAAATCTCTATTGATAATTCTTTTCTTATTAACTACCTCCTTTGGTTCGGCAAGTAGCAACAATGCGAGTTCTAACGCGTGCAATCGTTAAAAAGACTTCTAAGCGAAAGAATTACCAATACATGCATCAACACTATTCAAGAATTACTTAGTTATTATTCATACGTTGTTAATTACTCATGGTTCCCACAACCCTAGTTGTGGATTTAGTTACTTATGTTTGAAAGAACACAATTCATATTTTTGGAAGAAGAATTCATGAACTTACATATTGAGTAGGAAAAACTTGTAATCTCCAATTGAAATTCAAAGGAAAAATCTTATAAACCAAAATTAAGAAATCAAATTGCCAAAGTTTGCAAGATAATTCCCAAGAAAATAACAAGAACTAAAAGTATACAATGGTGTCTAACCCCCAAAAATGAGGTTTACATACCCTATTTAAAGAAAAACATGTCCTAAACAAAAATGAAACAAAGTAAGGAAATAAACTTTCTGGACTCGGCTTTGATCGACGACTCGACTTACAGACCGTGGGTCCTACGGTTCGTAGGTCCCCTCCATAACTCAACACTTAGACTTTTTCTGCATGGACTGGAACGTTCAACTCCCAGTTCATAAATGACGGACGTGTGGGGTCCTTTTTCGTGGCTTCACAGTTAGGATTTTCATCAGGTACTAGAACTTAAACTTTCTGAACCCCTTCTACGGACGTGCAAAATGGCCCGTAGGTCGACCTATGGTCCATAGGTTGCTTCGTTGTTCCATACTTGGTCAGACTTCCCTGATGCTCCCTTCTACGCTCACCATCTACGAACCGTGATAGGACCTACGGTCCGTAGGTCCCTCCGTGGGTGGCCAATTCTGCCAATTTTCAGTTGTCATCTCACTTTACCACGTCCAAGCCTATATCCTGCAAACATGATACAAAACACATTATTTCTAATACAAAATGTCTCTAGACACACACAAATCTTAAGTGAAATGTATTAAAAATACTGCAAATTCACGGTATATCAACATGCAACTATGAAGTCTAATGTATAAGACAAAGATTGATGTTTGAAAGAATGACAAAAAATGCAAAAGAAGTTCTAATTATACATTTTGATCGCCAACTGAGAAGGGCAGATCGTCTAGTGAGCATGACCTCGCCTAAATTGACAGTGCATAACACTTGTGTCTATTAAAACAGGTCGACAATCTCCAACTCTGAAGGCGATACGCCAAATGTGAAAGTTGAACTTGCCAATCGTCGCAAAAAATGATAGTGCAAGGAGAAAAATTGAATGCTCGAAAGGTGAACCAAGGTGGTACTCAGTGATTCGCTGAATGTGAAAGGCTGACTCAACCGAGCTCGCTGACTGAGGTTCAAACACCTTAAGCCTAGAGCATGAAAAGGCGAGCTGAAGCACAAGAGGTGGTTCGTTGAACGAGCTCAACGAGCCAGACTAATGTGTGAGTCGAGTATTTAGACTTATTTAGGGCTTAATATCTAGAGTTTTAGTGTCCTCAATATCTATTTTATGCTCTAAACTGATGTTTAAATGCAAATTTGCAGCAATGAAGGAAAAAGAGCAAGGCAAAGACATTACTGGGCAAAAAAGAGCAAAAAATCTGAAAAAGTTTAAAACAAGCAAGGTTGATGATCGCCAATACCACTCGGCTAGTAACTCGCCAAAAGTTACAGCAGGCCAGCCTAGGAAAAAAGCCAACTCAGCGAAGAAAGTGACGTTTTGGCAAAGCGTAGACTGGATAGGAGATGAAAATCCTAATTGCCTAAACTCACAGAAGAGAAGTGGTGAAGACTCAAGCGAATAAGGTGATGGAAAGGAGCATTGGGTGCGTCACCGACCTGATCGGCGAAGCACGACTTATTCTGTCGAATAACTCCGAAGCAAAAAATTTGGGAATGTATAAATGGAGTTTTGAAAAAAAAAGGAGTCCCCTCACATTTTAATACTGGGTTTTTGATCTAAAACACTCTGAACGTTGGTTGTAGTTTTTTTGAGTAGGAATTTAGTGTTGGTTTTGTTTTGGAACTGATTTTGAGCATTGTGCAAACTTGCAATCTGTTACCCAAACTAATGGAGAATATAGTTGGTAAAATTTTCTTGCTTTTTATGATGTTTAGCTAAAACCCCCATTCTTAGGGGTGTGATTATGTGATTAAATATTTTACTTAGTTTATGGGTGTTAGTATTTACTGATTTAATTGTTGATTTGAAGTGGGTTCAATTGATAGTTGAGTTTTAATTGATGAATTGTAGTTGCAAATACAGTTCTAGTGTAGCATTCTAGGCTTTCTTGAGAAAGATATTTTAGAATTAAAGCTACCAATTGATGATTGTAGTTATTGTGGATTCATCTTGAGAAAGTGGGTATGAATTCAATCCTACTAATCTAGCTCAATAGAGTATATTAATTGAGGTTTTGGGTTGTTCATATTTGTTATGCTTGTCTAGGTTCGAGAACTCACTTGATTTGTAATAGTTGATTGAGAAATAGTTGTGACACCTAAAGACTAGCTTACCCATTAAGCTTTAGCGACTATTAGTAAGTGATAATCACCCATATAGAGAAATTGTCGTTAAATCAATAACACTTCCAAGGATCCCTCTCTACTTGATTACCCTGTGTGTTCGTAGGTGTTAATTGTTCACTCTAATGCCCTCAATTGACATTAAATTTCAAACCCCTGCCATTTACTTTAATTGCTTCGAAAATGTTTACTTTTACAAATGATTAGAACACTCCTTTCACTTCGTAATCGAATTCTTTACCGTACCGCTCCCTATGGGATCAATCCCAACTCTCCGTTGGGTTTATACTTCATTGAGACTTCCTAAACTTAGAATCGGATGAAGTGTAGTTGAGCGTTATCATAATGTCGCTGAATAAGATGCGCATTGGGTTTTGGGCCAAGTTTTTAGAAACTATGAATATCCCAAAGGAGAGAGCAAATGAAGTTCGGCAATGAAGAAAGAGAGAGAAATATTTTGAGTTTTGCGAGAGAATATATAACCTTTTTGAAGAACACTTTTTAGCTGTTGGGGCTTTTCAACTTTGCTCTTGAATTTGTTAAATTGAAGTTGAATCTAAAGTGAGTTTACTTGTAATTGCTTAATTTCTTATTACCCGTGTCTGCTTTAATGGAAGGTATATTTTCTTTGCTTTTTGTGATAGGTGGCTAAAACCCCAAGGTCTAGGGGTGCAATTATGGGATTGGGTGTTTATTTAATGTAGTTGGTTGTCACCACCCAAGGGTATCCCCTAGACGTAACAAGGCTAATAGAACCCCGAAAGGAACCATGTAAGCCACTTAGCATATCATAACACAAGTAAAGAACAATAAAGAGTAAAACAAAGTTTCAAGTCCAGAATTTTCATAAAGGAAAGCAGCAGTCTAGACTCGTCTCAATTAGCCATCTATTAATCTTTGAATCAAATAGGGTCACAATCCTTACAACATAATCCGAAAGTCTAACACAATGAAAAAAAGGGACTACAAAGATATCATCCGTCCTCTAACCATGAGGAATCACCACAAGTAAGGAGAATAGTCAAACCCAAGCTTGAACCAAATGAAGATCACCTCAAACACAGGACCCTACACTTGTGGAAAATGTTAAAAAATATAGGTTAGTACAAAAATGCACTAAGTATGATAGCCATGCATAAAAATCTTGAAAATATGCTAAAAAGGGACATTTTGGTTGAATGCATGCAATTTAATAAGTTAAAGCATCATTTGAAGATAATCGAAAAGCATAAGTCATAAGCATAATCAACTCATAAATCATCATATCATAAAAGGAACATATCATACATACCCTCAAAGCATACTTTTACAATGCATGAATAAGATCCCATAATCCTACCCATACTAACTAAAGCTCCTTCAGTATCTATAGTTCATAACTCATCTTCTTGTTCATACTATCATAATAGGGGGAAAATCCTTAACCGATATAGACCATGTGAGCTTATCATGGAATCTGGTGTCTACCCCACACCAAAAAAGGGTTGTCCTACTTGCCTAAGGTAGAATCATACTCTTAGCTTAGGTGGATCCACTAGCTAAAGACCTATGAGGGCACATAGTTATGGGATAAGGAGATTGTTTCTAGAAGCCCAGACTCAACTATGGTAGAAGATTTCCATCTCATGAGATACATACTTTGGGAACCCAGACTCAACTAGCGTATAAGGAACCCATTTGGAAAGCCGGACTCAACTAGCGTATAAGCTTCCATCTCATATTCATATCCACTCGGTGATAAGCATTAATTCCCATATATTGCATATTAAGTCTTGACTTAATTTCATACTCATGGAAGAATGTCTTGACACTCAATCCAATATAAATCATACTAGAGCTCATAGATTCAATAGGTGAGAATAGCCTTTCAACCTTAGAATCATCATATTGTGAGAAAACCTTTAACATCATATCATAGTCATACATATATGTGTACATGAGGATAACCTCCAACAACACAACAACTAGATCATAATTATATTCACTTTACTCTGAAAGTGTTCTTAAATCATGTACATAAATCTCATAATCATGCATAATTCACATATTTTGCCCTTCAAGGACCATAGATTATATTCCACCAACACATCTAGAATTACTACATTAGACATGGATGATAACATAATTCAAGTAGTTTAATTATGACATGCATAATTCTATCATATTCTACTTGCATCAATCAATACCCACACTTTGAGATCCAAATTGGGAAAATAAGGAAATTCATGGATTCTTGAGGAATTCAACTTAAAACCATATAAAATCATCAATATATCCATAATAATACATAATGCAATCATTAAAGATTTTTTAAAAAGGAATCAATGAGATTGAAATCAAACCCTAGCTTTTGGGATTTCTAGCTTTGAAATTGGAGTTTTTGAATGGGCTCTATGAGTGAAGGCTACCCATGGATGAAGAGCTACCATACGTTGGTGAATAATACCCACTAAATTGAGTAGAAAATATTGATCTTTCAACCCTAGCTTCACCTTTCTTCTTTTTCTCCCTTGGAGTTCTAGAGAGATAATATTTGGGGAAAGGTTGGTTTTTGATTTGGGATTTAGAATTTATGATTTGGATGAGTTAGTTTAGGGGGTCTGAAATCCCTTCATAGGTGTTTAAAAATAGACTAAAACGACATCACTTAATATTTAATTAAAAAGGAAAACCCCAAAAGACCCCTAGAGTCAACTGCCAAAAGGTAGTTTCAGTGACCACCCACAACCCCAATGCCATGGTCCGAGGATGGACCCACATGGCATGCTGGTGGTCCGTGGGTTTGGTTCTGGGGCTTCATTTTTTAGGCTTGACCTACGCCCCTCACCCATGGGGCATGGCCTGACCCACGAGGCGTGGGTGCCCTCTGTGGATCATTGATGAGGCAGTTTCTATGTGTCTTCCTCAAGGACCCATGGTTGGTTCTTGGGGTTTGTACCTTGACGCTCTAACATAAAACCCTATATTTTTAGGTATGGGGAGGTACGTTTACGACTCTAACCCTCATGTTAAGATCTAGTTTAGTCTACTAGTTTCTAGAATATTACATTGGTATTGTATTATGCTCCGTTTTACTAGCCAACTTGGGCATAATGATGACATCGGTAACTTGCACGATGTGAATGAAGATCAGTTGGGAAGTGCGGGTGCTATTCAGTTGCATTCGGTTGTAGGCAATGTGGTGTTTCATGTGACTAGCACTATGTTGTAGTTGTTTTAAATGAAGGGTCTATTTGGAGGTTTAGCTATTGAGGATCTTCATGATCACATATGAAACTTTATGGATGTGTGTGGGCCATTTGCTTTCAAGAACATCACTCAGGAGTCGGTCAAACTTCGGCTGTTTCCTTTTCTCCAATGGGGGAGGCAACGAAGTGCTTGACTGATTTACCAAAGGATTCGATCACTTCTTGGGAGGAACAAACTGATGCGCTTTATGTAAGGTTTTTCCCTCCCTCGAAGATGGTGACTTTGAGAGATAACATTCAAAACATTAAGTGAGTGGATGGCGAACCAATTCACGAGACATGGCTAAGATTTCAGAAGTTGCTGCTCCAATGCCCAACTCATGGACTCCCGAACAATGTGTTGCTACAATACTTCTACTGGAGTCTAGATTCAGTCAACAAGGGTGTGGCTGACCAGCTTGTTCGAGGAGGAATCATGCAACAACCATTTGAAATAACATCCACTCTTCTTGATGAAATGACAAAGATCAACCATGCTTAGTACACTAGAGAGGATCAAGTGTCTCCTTTAAACTTCAGTATGACAAAGGAACAAATGGAAAAGGACCAAGAGTGAGATGAAAACATTGCCAAAATGATGACCCAAATAGATCTATTATCAAAACATGTCATGGGAAGTGGTTCCAAAGTTGTGAAAACAGTCAGAATTTATAGAGTGAATCCCGATGCAGCGCAATTTGAAGCGATGTACAATGAGGAAGTAAAATTCCTAGCAAATCAGGAAGGAGGTTTCCGCCTGAACTATCCAAGGTTGGTTGGGAACCAAGGTTGGAATAGGAATCACGATGACGATTGGAGAGACCCAGATAGGGAATGGTGTGACCGTGGTATGAATTGGAGAGAATGGGATGGTGACAAAGTGCGATATGTACCTCCCTATGATCGTCAAAAGCCAAAAGAGAAAATGGCTGATCCTGGAAATTTCTGCACTGAAGATATGCTTGCACGCATTCTACACAAAGTGTAAGGATCGGACAAAGTGCTAAAGGAAATAAAAGATAATGTCTCAACTCTGAACCAAACAGTTAAGTCACATTCAGTATCGATTAAGTACCTCGAAGCACAAATGGGTCAAATCTTGACTCATTTAAACCCAAGATCAAAAGCAAGTTTACCGAGGGATACATGGTCAACCCAAAGAATGAAGTTTGAAAGAATCTATTCATCGTGCCATGACGTTAAATAAGACACTTTTTGGGAGGCAACCCAAAGTTTTTGT
The DNA here is from genome assembly GCF_019186545.1 of Solanum stenotomum. Classification (NCBI taxonomy): domain Eukaryota; kingdom Viridiplantae; phylum Streptophyta; class Magnoliopsida; order Solanales; family Solanaceae; genus Solanum; species Solanum stenotomum. The sequence continues at coordinate 37,440,010 of NC_064284.1, read as the reverse complement.
TTTTAATGTTGTTGTTTAAATAACGGGCGTTCGATGTATAGGTTGAAATTTTGAAGTTTTGGAAAAAAAGGCAATTAGGCGAGCTTAGGTACCCATCGGCGACCAGCTGAACTGGTCCGCGAGGCCGATCTGGATCACCATTTTTTATCAACCAAAAGACTGGATTTCTATAAAATTTGGTGGGAAAAAGCACCATTCAGCGCATTACCGAATTGTCGGCGACATAAATTGGTGATGCCGATTTAGGCGCGAACTGAAGGGTCAAAAATTGATCTTAACCGTTTTGAATTTAAATTTCCATTTCTTTTCATATTTTCCAACTTTTACACTCGTTCACTCCATTTATCAATTATATTTTTGCTCGTTATTTCTGAGTGGGGATCAATTACTTGGGGGGAATCTTATGCGTTCACTTCCGTACTCGCTAGCCTAGCATTTCTCTATCTACTTTTGAGGTTGGTGTCCCAAAATTGGCTTAGTTTTTAGTAGTTTTTGATGCATGCTCATAATATTGTTGAATTGAATGCTTAATCTTGTATTATTCGTTAATTGTAAGTATAGGCTACTTTTGTTTCATGTTTGTGTTTGTGTTTGTGTTTATCCCTTGGTTGTTGAGTTTCCATGTTTTAAATTGATTGAATTCGTGGGTGTGTGTTATTTGCGTCTTGGGTATGTTATGGGTGAAGTCTAAGTAACCCGAATTGTAACGATCGACTGATTTTGCCCAATGATAGAGCGGGTGATGTCATTCTTAAGGGAAAAAGACGTCGATTGGCCAATTTTGGATAATTCGGGGGAAGTCTGAGTACCCCAAGATCATTTTTCGTATGGGTCTGGGCTTTATTGCATAGAATAGTACGTTAATTTCATTATCGTGGGCTATGGGCTGAAAATTGAAGGTCGGGGTCAAAATCTGGCACGAAGGACTATTCAACGAGCTTAGTTGACCTCGCCGACTGGCTCGGCGGTTCAACAAGTGAATCCTTGATCGCCTTTTTATTCTTCATATTTGATGATTTTATTCTGTAACATTTGGCGATATGCCTGAGCTCACTGAGATCACTCGGTGACTCGTCGAATGTCTGTTAGATCGCCCTTTCCTATCCTAAATTCTAGAAAATATTCAGTAACATTCGGCGAGCTACTTTTATTTTGCCAAATGGTGTCGGCGAATCGTTGAAAGTCCCTGCACCTCGCCGACTTGTGCTGATATCCGAGGAATTTTGTTCTGGAACTTTCGGTGAGCTCGATCTAGCTCACCGAATGTGTTCGGCTATTCGCTGAACCAGCCGGTGAGTTTTCCTGCAGGTTTTTATACTTTGAGATTTTTTGAACTATTTCTCATGTATTGGTTTATTCCATATTATTTTGCAGGTATGGCCAGACCCAATGTGCCAGGAAGAAATGAACTACCCCAAAAGAGAACATGGGCAATAGTAATCAATGAGGGTGCTGCTCCCTCACAAGCTACACATGAAAGACTTCTTCCGATAGGGGGAAGGGCAAAGGCAAGGGAAAGGGACCTGTTTAATCCCAATAAAGCAGAGGCTAGCTCTGAGAGTATGGGTATCTACGATATCAACCTCACCACCTCAGAGTCTGACGGTGAGAGCAACTCGGGGTCTAGATTGCCAGTCTCCGTATCTGAGCCGGAGGATGACTAGACCTTGCAGAGGAGGAGAGCTGAGTTGCGCTGTAAGGCGCTACATGATCCAGCCAGGATACCAGTGACTCCTACACCTCCTCTACCTCCAGCACAGATAGTAGAGCAGGTACCTTCAATTCCCCCAACAAAGGCACCCACACCTCGATCACTGAATAGACTAAAGGTTGCTGGGTTGAGGACCATTCTGGAAGAGAAGCAACTGTCTACAGATGGGGTGGTGGACAGGTACCCGTAAGTGTGGAACACTATCAAGTTCCACAAGTTTGAGATATTTACCCGGCCCCGATGCTCCTATATACCTTCCTAGGTCGAGAGTTCTATGATGAGTATGGGAAGCTGATGTCAAAGGGGAAGAAGATGGCCAGCTTGTTTGTACCGGTTGACCATGTAGTGGTGTGGGGTAGAAGAGTAAAAAATTCAGCAGCATTGACATTAATAAGGAACTAGGTTGTACAATGAACGTGATCAACTTTTGTGTAGATTAAATATGAAAGAAGACATTGGATGACTTGAAGGGGTGGTTGGCTCCACTAATCTCCAATATCACACCGCCATGGATCGATCCTGCAGTGCAAATAGAGAAGAAGGATTTGAATGTGGCTGCCCGTTATTGGTTCAGATTTATCAGTAGCACTTTGATGCCTTCATAAAATGAGTCCATACTCAGGCATCCGAAGGCTGCCTTGTTGGGATCCATCATCGATTGGGATAGACTCAATCTCAGACTGATTATTGAGCAGGATATGGCCATGAGGGCTAAGAAGAGTCATACTTCACTCTCATTCTCGGTATTGATCACGGAGTTGTGCCGGCGTGCTCGGGTGCCTTAGTTGAGAAGACGGATGTGGAAGTGACTCCCACTTCCTCTACTGATATTTGTAGGATTGAGGCCAAGTACACTAAGGACGAGACTGACAGGAGGAGAGATGCACCAGTGGACACTTCCTCGGTTGTTGACGTGGAATGTTATAGCCAGAGACAACCTCTCCTACTTAGGCCGGTGAGCCTTCAGGTATCCCTGGCACTTCTACTACTGGTCCTTCCACTTCTGCAGCTTCTACTGCTTTTTCTACTACTGCTGCTCCCCGGCCCCCATTGACCCAGGCTATGTTGTTCAAGATGGGTCATCTGGCTTAATCTGATGATGTACGTTCCTCACGGGTAGAGGCTTCTATCCCTGGTTTGATTGAGAGGGTCATTTCTTCCGCCTTAGCTCCTATCCAGGCTGAGTTGAGAGAGTATCGATAGCTGATCACCGTGCAAGGATTAGCATTAGATGCCCTTACAGTTAGAGTGGAGGCGTGCGAGCAGAGTGGATGCAAATATGAGGATGTGATGGCTTTGAAAGTCGATATGGCTAGCCTGATACGTGATGTTGATAAGCTTAAATCCACGTATCTATGTTCTCCAGCACAGTGTACCTTCTTGAGGTCCCGAGTACACAGTTGCCAGCCATTTATGAGATCCTTCCAGCTACTACGATCGGAGATATTGTTGTGGCTGATGAGTATGCCGAGTATGATGCTCCTGAGACTGATGAGGAAGATCTTCGTACACAAGATGCAGAAGTATACGATGACCTGGAGGACCTAGAGGGCGCGATGGTGCAGAAAACCATAGAGGCTTCTCGTTGGGATACATCGATGGTGGGATCCAATAAAGCAAATGATGTAGATGAGCTGGGCTTGATGCCCAGATTGAGAGAATCTAGAATGTGCAGATTTCACCTTAGACTTAGCCTGACAGGGGGATCCTGACTCTCTTTCTACTTTATTGCTAGACTTTTTATTTCTTTCACATTGAGGAAAATTGTTAGTTTTATTTGACGGGGTGAGGTATCTTCATACCTACCTCTTTTGGGTTATTTTTGTAAATATTTGTTTTTGGTAGCTTGTTTTGAATGCTTACTTTTTCTGACTACCGGTTGTTGGTCTTTAATGTGAATGTGTTTGTTTTTAGATAGCTTTTGGATCCAAATTTAAAATTTCACCTCTTGATGTTTGTGAATGTGGTTGTTCCCTTGCGTATTTAAGTATCTGTTGCGATCAATACCAATGACTCAAACAGTGGTCTTGATTGAATGATATGTTTGTGGAAATCCAATGAGGAAAATTTGAGTTGCATAAGTCATGTGTGAACTCTTAGCATCTCATTGTGACTGGCCGATTGTTGAAATGAATCTTGTGATGATCATTGCACCCAAGCTAAATTGTAGAATCTTGTTTGATGATTGTGTTGAATGCCATGTGTGGTGACATTCTTCTCGAAATATATGCTTGGTAATACCTAAAACTGTTCATGTTCGTCCAATTCACTAATGTAGGCAAATGATAGAGATGATCTTAGGCACAATTTGTGGAAAGTGAACCAAATTGCTATTACACCTCATTGTGGCCACCTTGTGAGAGTGCGAACCTAACTTGGCACCATTTGAACCTAACCTTTTCTTTGGATGAAACATGAACACATTTGACCTGTTTTTCCCATCACCTAAAAACTTCATGAAGCATTGGTCCATTTGAATAACCAACTTAGGCCAAAATCCTAAGTTGTGGTGTGGTGAAGAATGAGGAAAGTTAAGAAGGTTGTGAAAAAATTTCCCTTGATAGATTGTGTGGAAAAAGATGGAACCCTTACATACAAAAAAAGAGGAAAAAATAAAAGCAAAACAAGAAAAAGATTGAAAATGAAAGAGAATGTTGAAATAAAGGTTGTGCAATAGATAAAATAAATAGGGTGTCCAATGAGTCATGCTTAAAAGAACATAGGGTGGATTGTGAAAATAAAAAAAACCGTGAAAGAAAAGGAGAAAAGTGAAATGTGAGTCATGCTTTATGAAGGTAGTAGTCACTAAGCCAAAATGATCATACCATTACCCTCAACCCCGTTACAAGCCTTGAAAGACCTTTGTGATCTTGATTGAGCTTAATGTCACGTTGATTGGAAAATACAGGCAACTCTATGGGTAGAATCGTCCATGTGTTTATCTTTGAGAGTGTTAGAGTTTCTTTTAATTCCTTAATTCTAGAAATTTGATGACCTTTGTGTGAGCATGGAATCATTCTTGATGTGAGGGCATTTGAATACTTTTGTTGAGCTTGAATTTGCATTTGAAGAAAGCATTGTGAACTTGAGTTCTATTTGATGATGGCTAGTCCCAATTTGAAACTTGTAGTGCACGATTGAACATTGCATGGGTAGATTAAACCTCTTGTGCATTCGTGTTGAGTCTTGAGTAGCACAATTCGTAGACATCTCTCTTGAGCTGATTGATCTTGTGTTTTACTTGAGGACAACAAAAAGTTTAAGTTAGGGGTGTTGATGAGTCGGGGATCTCGGCTCATTTAGGGCTGAATATCTAGAGTTTTAGTGTCCTCAATGTCTATTTTATGCTCTAAACTGATGTTTAAATGCTCATTTGCAGCAATGAATGCAAAAGAGCAAGTCAAGGACATTATTGGGCAAATAGGAGCGAAAAACCAAAGAAGTTGAAGACAAGCAAGGCTGATGATCGCCAAGACCACTCGACGAGTCATCGAGTGGGTCTTCAGCTCACCAAAACTCACAACAGTCTAGCCCAGGGAAAAATCCAGCTCGGCGATGAAAGTGACATTTCGGCAAAGCACCAATTGGATGGGCGATAATTATCCTGATCGCCTAAAGTCACAGAAGGGAAGTGGTGAAGACTCAAGCCAAGAAGGAGATGGGAAGGAGCATTTGTCGCGTCATCGACCTGGTCGGTGAAGCTCGACTTATTCCGCCATGGCTCCGAAGCCAAAAATCTGGGAACGTATAAATGGAATTTTGAAAAGAAGAAAAAGAGTCCCCTTACATTCTAATCCTGGGTTTTTGATCTAAAACACTCTGAACATTGTTTTTAGTCTTCTTGAGTAGGAATTTAGTGTTGGTTTTGATTTGGAACTGATGTTGAGCATTATGAAGACTTGCAATCTTTTACCCAAACTGATGGAGAACATAGTTGGTAATATTTTCTTGCTTTTTATGATGTTTGACTAAAAACCCCATTCTTGTGGGTGTGATTATCTGATTGAATGTTTCAATTAGCTTATGGGTGTTAGTTTTTACTGACTTAATTGTTGATTTGAAAGTGGTTCAATTGATAGTTGAGTTTTAATTGATGAATTGTAGTTGCAAATACAGTTCTAGTGTAGCATTCTAGGCTTCCTTGAGAAAGAGGTTTTAGAATTAAAGCAATCAATTGATAATTGTAGTGATTGGGTTATTGTGGATTCAGATTGAGAAAGTGGGTCTGAATTCAATCCTACTAATCTAGCTCGAGAGTGTACATTAATTGAGGTTTTGGGTTGTTCATATTTGTTATGCTTTTCCAGGTTCAAGAGAACTCGCTTGATTCATAATAGTTGATTGAGAAATAGTTGTTACACCTCAAGCCTGGCCTACCCACTAAAATTTAGCAACTATTAGTAAGTGATAATCACCCATATAGCATAATTGGCGTTAAATCAATCACACTCTCACAGATTCCTCTCTACTTGATTACCCCGTGTGTTTGTAGTTATTAATTGTTCCCTCTAATCCCCTCAATTAACATTAATTATTAAACCACTACCATTTACTTTAATTTCTTCGAAAATGTTTACTTCTACAAACGATTAGAACACTCCTTTCACTTCGTAATTGAATTCTTTACCGTACCGCTCCCTGTGGGATCGACCCGAACTCTTCATTGGGTTTATACTTGATTGAGACCACCTACACTTAGAATCGAACGAAGTGTAGTTGAGCGTTATCATAATGTCGCTGAATAAGATGCTCATTGGGTTATGGGTCAAATTTTGAGAAACTATAAATAGCCCAAAGGAGAGAGAAATTGAAGTTCAAAAATTAAGAAAGAGATAAATATTTTGAGTTCTTAGAGAGAATGCATAACCTTTTTGAAGAACACTTTTTAGCTTTTGGGGTTTTTCAACTTTGTGTTTGAATTTATTAAATTGAAGTTGAATGTAAAGTGGGTTTGCTTGTAATTGCTTAGTTTCTTGTTAACCATGTCTGCTTTTATGGAAGGTATATTTTCTTTGCTTTTTGTGTTGGGTGGCTAAAACCCCAAGGTCTAGGGGTGCAATTATGGGGTTGAGTGTTGATTTAATGTTGTTGGTATTGTGTTATGCTCCGTTTTGCTACTGTTCATACAAGAATTTAGGCTAATTAGCATGGGGTTAATTAATGGTTTAAGGTGGCAAACTCAATTCCTACTTCCGATCTCTAGTCGATGCTCAAAAAATATTGATTTGAGTGGAAAATTAGTCCAATACTACCAATTCAGGTTTGATGTCTATAACTTACTTAAAAAGGGAGATTATGGGTCGGATCTATTTCTTCAAGTGGGTTGTTTAAATTGGCATTTAGATGTGACCAAAAAGAGACTCTATGCATAAATACTTTGAGATCGAAAAATGATTAGCATCATTAAAGTAGCCTATTCATAATTGTTCATCACTATAGAGTGGCACAATTACCCCTATGTGACATCGATTTTTGATCCCCGCACTCCTAGATGTCTTGTTAACTCTTAAATGCTCTGAAATTCTGGTTAATCATGACAATTGATAACCAAAGCTTTTATTAAATTAATGGAATTATCCACCCACTTGTTCTTACTATAACAAATGAGGTATTTTACAATTCATATTTCTTCATATAAATTTTCTACGATATACCATTCCTTGTGGGATTCGACCCCGACTCATCATTGGGGTTTTATTGACTCAACTGCTATCCCTTTTAATTGGTTTCAAGGAGGACATATGAGCGTTATCAGAAATAGTGCCGCTACCGGGGAAGGGTTGTTGAGAATTCTAATTGAGAAATTAGATTTGAATTTTGTTTAGTTACAGTAGATTTTTATTTTGTATTGTTGTTGGCTAATTTGCAGGTCTTATACAATGAGTGACCATGTGTAACCGAAAACTAGTAAGTTGAACTAGTGAGTTCAAGAGCCTTTCGTAAGAGTTTTTGAGTGTTGTATGAGGATTAAAAGTTGTAAAAATGATTCCCGTACATAGAATGAGGGTTTTATGGGTTAAATGTCTAGGTACGACTCCCCAAGGACCAACAAAAGGGGTCCTTGAGGAGGACCCCAAAATAGTCCCTACATCTGCATTTTTGATGAGCTACTGTTGGGCACCTACGGGTCGTAGGTCCACTCACTCCTCGTAGCTCTTGGTCATCGGTCAAGGCCTGAAGTTGACCTGCCTTCCTAGCTCCAGTACTCACCTACAAAGCAGCCAGCACGAGTCGTGACCCCACCCACGGTCCGTGGGTGGGGGATCCGTAGGTCAATACAGATTTTCAACTTTTAGTTTTAAGTTAGGGGTTTGGGAATTAAGTTAGTAATTAATTAGGGGTTAAGGTAGGTCGGTTAGTTAGTTAATTATCCACCTATAAATACTTAATAGACCCCTAAAACTAAGTAATTAACTCATTCATCTAAGAACACACTTCCTCTCAAATATTTCTCTCTATAAGCAAAGAAGAAGAAGGAAAAGAGGGGCACCAACCTAGGTCGAATTCACCATTTAAGCAAGATTTGTTTAGGGCTTTGTGTTGAGGTATGTTTAGCTTATTCATCTATGGGTTCTTCCCCCATAGAGCCCCCTTAGTTTCCTCCCAATTGTGAAGTCAAAAACTCAATTCTAGCTAGAGTTGTGCTTGCATTGTGGGTAGGGCTAGGGTATGATTCCAATCTAGTGGATAATACCCAATTATGATTGATTAAGCTTTTTTTAGTGATATTATGATGAATTTATGTGATCTTTATTATACACCCTAATCTAAGTTGATGAATGTGATATTTGTGGGTTATGCCATTAGAGATGGAATTGATCAATGTCATGTGTAGTAATTGTTCAAAGTTAGGAACATATAATCATGAATTGAGCTAGACTCTATTGTATATGATGAATCCTGACATGTTAAGTTTAATTTGAACCTTTATGATCAATTGAGACTAGAATCACCTAGTAATGAAAGATGTGATCAAAATACCTTGAAGTCTAGGTATAAAGAAGAGATTAAGAAAGAAACCTTGAGAGTAAGGCTTGTGATCATAATAGTTAGGGCTTTAGAGTGAAGCTAATATGATGACCTATTGATGCTAAGACTTTGAGAGTAAGGTCTAAAAGAGAATAAGAATCTAATAGGTTGGATTGTGGTGAAAGGCCTATACTCACCTAACCTACCTTGTGAATGCTCGAAAATTGAAAGTGATAGAATCACTTGAACATGTATTGATTGTCAAGGACATTCATCCATGAGACATGAATGTTAAGAAAGGATTAACAAGTAAATCTTAGGGTGTATTCTTGGTCCTAAGTGGATATTGACAATGAGATGGAGTGTCACACAAGAGAGGGTACGGGCTCCAAGTAGAAAGGAGAACCACACCTAGTTGATGTGACGACTATCCAAGTTAAAGGGGAAACTCTTACGTAGTAGAGTGTGGGTTTTCCCAAAGTTAGGTCGCATGAGATGGAAGCCTTCTCGTAGTTGAGTTAAGGTTCCTAGTAGCAATATCCATGTCCGATGAACTAAGACATTCTTGAAGAAGCATCTCATAGTGCTCTGAAAGCATAATTGAAGTAAGACTTACTTAATGAAGTACCTCATAATGTTGAAGAGTATAAATGGACTTAGACATGCTTAAGGTAGAATCTCATAGGGTCCATATGAAGAAGGAACTTAGACATACTTTAAGAGAGTATCTCATAGTGTTCAAAGTATGAATGGATTAGACAGGCTTAAGTAAGTATCTCATAGGATCCATGTTAAGAATGTACCTAGACATTCTAAAAGTAGAATCTCATAGGGTTCAAGCTATTAATGAACTAAGATGTGTTGTACCTTATAGTTTTCTAAATTTAAAAAGAGGAACTAGGTCCAATTCAAGAAGTATTAGTGTGAGGACCTAAAGTAGTACTTAGCATGATTAGTATTATGGGGTGCTATTCATCCATTGCACAAGTATGACTTAGGGTTATTAAAGAGAAGTCTTGAGATATGATTGTGCTATAGTTGACCTTCCTAGCTATAGTTGAATAAAGGTGAGAGATTCCCTTAGTTATGAGAGTCAAGCTAATAATGAGACCAAATGAGGGTGAGTATGACTAAGATGACTTCAAGGCTATGCTTAGTGTGAAGGGTAGTATGGGATGCCTTTCATGCATTGCACAAATGTGCTTTGAGGTTACTTAGAAGTATGGTTCCCTTATGGTATAGAGAATCTTAGAGACTTGACCATGTATATATACTATTATTAAGATGACTAAAAAGAGATGTTTGGATTGGGTGGTATTATGGGATGCTATTCATTCTTTGCACTTGTATGCTTTTGAGGTTACTTGAGAATGGTTCTATGAGGGTCTAGATGACTAAGAGTCAATTATTCTTATTATGACTATGAATTATCTCCTATGCTCATTAAATATGTCTTATGTTGACTTATGATTATATGATTCTTACGTTGGATATTATGCTATGACTATGATGATTATGGTATGACTATGCTATTATTTCTTATGCTTACTTCTTATGTTGACTAACCATTTTGAGATGCTCTTATGATGTTCTGCTAGCTTTCATACTTGGTACATTCTGTACTAACGCATGTTGCCTACATTCTTATCAAATGTAGGGTTTCAGAGATTTAGTTCCTTGAAGTTTAGGTTTCCATGAAGCAAGAAGAGTTGAAGAGTTTGGTGAGTCCTCATAGCTTCGTGGACAAACCCATTATGTTCCCCTTATATCATTTCTTTATGTTTTTTACATTGTATGGGCTGCGTCCCAAGACTTTTATTCAAGAATTTAATTGATGGTTTGAGACAAAAGGCTTAGTAAAGACTTCCGCTTGTTTATGAAAATGTTTTCGATTTATGGATAATGTTTTTAAATTTCCGTACATTTCTATTATCTTATGTTATGATTATGCTTAGGGTTTGTGTGAGACCCCTTCGGGGTCTAGTATGCCATGTTACGTCTAGGGGTACCCCTGGGTCGTGACAAACTTGGTCTCAGAGCACAAGGTTTAGAATGGTTCTAAGATTGTCTCAAACCACGTCTAGTAGAGTCTTGTTCATAAATGTGAAACGCGCCACCTTTATGAATAAGAGGCTATTGGATGCTTAGGAAACTTCATTTCTTTATTTTGCAAGTCGTGCCATAGAGTTTTACTCCATAAGATCTCTCTCATATTCCTTATCCGATGGTCGTTAGGATATGACTACTCGAAGGGGTTATGCTACAAGGAGTGAGGGAGAAAGGTTGGTTGTGATGCCAATTATGGCTAGTGACTTGGGAAATTTGAGATGATAGATTGTGATGTTGTCCTTAGGATGAATGATGCTTCATTGTTGCCTTTATGTTATGAAAGATGTTTAGAAAAATTTGTGTAGGCTTATTCCCAATGGGGAGATAGTGTGCCTACCTAGCAAGGTGATTATGAGGTTATGTTTAGTTGTTGGTAGAACCCGACTTAGTCATGGCGAGTTTTGAGGTATGTTGATAGATTGGTTAAATATGGTGTTTAAGTAATGCCTAGATGAGTTGAGTGAATAGACTCCTCTAAGAAGGGTAGAAGTGTAATTTAACTTGGTGTAGAATCATCTTGTGTGATGAATGTGAAATCTTAGTGATGACTTGCTCCGACCTTAGAATTGGAAGAAGTGATGCTTAAAAGAGTTTGTATAGGCTTGCTCCCAAGGGGGGAGATAATGCGCTTAGATAGCAATTCATGAGTTAGGCTCATGTTAGATCTTGAGTGGTGTTAGTAAGGTTTCTTGTGAGATAGAGTGCTTAAAGAGAACCTCTCTAATTTAGAAGTACCGGTAGAGATCTTAGACCGGCAAGTTAAGAAATAGAAGAACATGAAAGTTGTTCCATGAAGTAGCATGGAGTGTCCCTTAGTGAGGGTTTTAGGTGAAGGTGTTACTTGGGAGGCCAAGGGCCAATGAGATGTCCCAATGTCCTCATCCTTTTCCTTCTACACCTATTCAAGCTTGAGATGAGATGTTCCTCTTGGCTTGCTTTTATATGAAGTCATGTACGAATTGTATGTTTCCATGATCTTCTTATGTGATGCATGTTCATGAAAATGCTTAGGTCTAGTTAGAAATGACTTATATGCATTGTGTTCCTCATGTTGTAGTGCATTGAGTAGATTTGCATATAGACTTCACGAGATGAATTATGAGCATGCCTTAGTTGTGGGAGTTGAAATATTCCTCCTTGAATAAATGTTTTTGTGAATAAATTGTATTTAGGCTCCATGAGTGTGTATTGAGCATGTTTTATCTAGGATATGTAGTTCCTCCTTGAAAATGAGTAGATTTAGAGTTTCATACATTTTGGGTTAGTAGAAGTAGTTCCTACTCCCTTGTCTTGAATTATGTGTTGAGCTTGGAATTGAAGTTTTCTTCCTTGGTTGTGTTCACTTATATTTAGTGCATGCATATTGGGCTGTTAGCTTAGAGTTGTGACTTTAAGAAGTGTTTAGAATCATCATTCGAGGACGAATGATCCCAAGGGGGAGATATTGTAACGTCCTGGAAACTAGTAAGTTGAACTAGTGAGTTCTAGAGCCTTTTGTAAGAGTTTTTGAGTGTTGTATAAGGATTGAAAGTTGTAAAAATGATTCCCGTACTTAGAATGAGGGTTTTAGGGGTTAAACGTCCGGGTACGACTCCCCAAGGAACAACCAAAGGGGTCCTTGAGGAGGACCCCAAAACAGTCCCTAAATCTGCATTTTTGATGAGCTACGATTGGGCACCTACGGGGCTTAGGTATACTCATGCCCCATAGCTCTTGATCATGGGTCAAGGCCTGAAGTTGGGCTGCCTTCCTTGCTCCAGTACTCACCTACGAAGCAGCCAACATGACCCGTGACCCCACCCACGGTCCGTGGGTGGGGGATCCGTAGTTCAACATAGATTTTCAACTTTTAGTTTTAAGTTAGGGGTTTGGGAATTAAGGTAGTAATTAATTAGGGGTTAAGATAGGTCGGTTAGTTAGTTAATTATCCACCTATAAATACTTAATAGACCCCTAAAACTAATTCATTATCTCATTCATCTGAGAACCCACTTCCTCTCAAATATTTCTCTCTCTAGAAGCAAAGAAGAAGAAAGAGAAGAGGGGTAGCAACCTAGGTCGAATTCACCATTGAATCAAGCTTTTTTTAGGTCTTTGTGTTTAGGTATGTTTAGCTTATTCATCTATGGGTTCTTCCCCAATAGAGCCCCCTTAGTTTTTCCCCAAATGTGAAGTCAAAAACCCAATTCTAGCTAGGGTTGTGCTTGCATTGTGGGTAGGCCTTGCGTATGATTCCAATCTAGTGGATAATACTCAATTATGATTGATTAAGCTTTTTTTAGTTATTATTATGATGAATTTATGTGATTTCTTTGGTAAACCATAATCTAAGTTGATGAATGTGATATTTGTGGGTTATGCCATTAGAGATGGAATTGAAGGTTTATAAGTGATCTTCCTAAATCAATGTCATGTGTAGTAATTGTTCAAAGTTACGAACATATAATAATGAATTGAACTAGATTCTATTATATATGATGAATCTTGACATGTTAAGTTTAATTTGAAACATTATGATCAATTGTGACTAGAATCACCTAGTAATGAAAGATGTGATCAAAATACCTTGAAATCTAGGTATAAAGAAGAGATTAAGAAAGAAACCTTAAGAGTAAGGCTTGCGATCATAATAGATAGGGCTTTAGAGTGAAGATAATATGATTACCTCTTGATGCTAAGGCTTTTAGAGTAAAATCTAAAAGAGTATAGGAGTCTAATAGGTTGGATTATGGTGAAATGCCTATAGTCACCTAACCTACCTTATGAATGCTTGAAAGTTGAAAGTGATAGAATAACTTGAACATGTATTGATTGTCAAGGACATTCTTCCATGAGAAATGAGTGTTAAGCAAGGCTTAACAGGTAAATCTTGGGGTGTATGCTTAGTCCCAAGTGAATATTGACAATGAGATGGAGTGTCACATAAGAGAGGGTATGGGCTCCAAGTAGAAAATAGAACCATACCTAGTTGATGTGAGGACTATCCAATTTAAATGGGGAACTCTTACGTAGTAGAGTGTGGGTTTTCTTAAAGTTAAGTCTCATGAGATGGGAGCCTGCACATAGTAGAGTTAAAGTTCCTAGTAGCAATCTCCATATCTATTGAACTAATACATGCTACAAGAAGCATCTCATAGTGTTTTAAAAGTATAATTAAACTAAGACTTACTTAATGAAGTACCTCATAGTGTTGAAGAGTATAAATGGACTTAGACATGCTTAAGGTAGTATCTCATAGGGTCTATGTGAAGAAGGAACTTAGACATACTTTAAGAGAGTATCTCATAGTGTTCAAAGTATGAATGGATTAGACATGCTCAAGTAAGTATCTCATAGGATCCATGTTAAGAATGTACATAGACATGCTAAAAGTAGAATCTCATAGGGTTCAAGCTATTAATGAACTAAGATGTGCTTCAGATAGTACCTCATAGTGTTCTAAAGTTAAAGAGAGGAACGAGGTCCCAAATCAAGAAGTATTACTATGAGGACCTAAAAGTAGTACTTAGCATGAGTAATATTATGGGGTGCTATTCATGCATTGCAAAAGTATGACTTAAGGTTATTAAAGAGAAGTCTTGAGATATGATTGTGCTATAGTGTCCCTTTCTAGCTATAGTTTAATAAAGGTGAGAGATTCCCTTAGTTATGAGAGTTAAGCTAATAATGAGACCAAAGGAGGGTGAGTATGACTAATATGACTTCAAGGCTATACTTAGTGTGAATGGTAGTATGGGATGCCTTTCATGCATTGCACAAGTGTGCTTTGAGGCTACTGAGAAATATGGTGCCCTTATGGTATAGATAAGCTTAGAGACTTGACCATGTATATAGACTATTATTAAGATGACTAAAAAGGGATACTTGGCTTGGGTGGTATTATGGATGCTATTCATGCTTTGCACCTGTATGCTTTTGAGGTTACTTGAGAATGGTTCTATGAGGGTCTAGATGACTAAGAGTCAATTATGTTTATTATGAGTATGACTTATATCCTATTCTCATAAACTATGTCTTATGTTGACTTATGATTGAATGATGCTTATGTTGGAGATTATGATATGACTATGAAGATTATGATATGACTATGTTATTATCTCTTATGCTTATGTCTTATGTTGACTAACCATTTTGAGATGCTCTTATGATGTTGTTCTAGCTTTCATACTTGGTACATTTTGTACTAACGAATATTGACTACATTCTAATCAAATGTAGGGTTTCAAATATTGAGTTCCTTGAAGGCTAGGTTTCCAAGAAGCAAGAAGAGTTGAACAGTTTGGTGATGCTCAGAGCTTCAAGGACAAACCCATTATGTTCCCCTTATGTCATTTCTTTATGCTTTAGACATTGTATGGGCTGCGTCCCAAGACTTTAATTCAAGAATTTAATAGATGGTTTGAGACAAAGGTTTAGTAAGGACTTCCGCTTATTTATGAAAATGTTTCCGATTGTATGGATAAAGTTTTTAAATTTCCGTACTTTTCTATGATCTTATGTTATGATTATGCGAAAGGCTTGTATGAGACACGTTCGGGGTCAAGTACACCATGTTATGTCTAGGGGGTACCACTGGGTCATGATGCCATGGTAGAGACATCGATAGTTACTTGGTTAAAATGACAACATGGGTGATTTTAATGATATGCATATGAATATTGCTCAAATCACGGGAGCCATTTGTATACCTCCCACAACCGGGAGGACTGTGCTTCAAAAAACCGGAACAATGGTACAATTGCTCTAACTGAAGGAAAATTTTGGGGTCCTAGCTCATGAGGATCCCCATGAACACCTTAGGAATTTCATAGAGGTATTTGGACCATTTGTGTTCAAAATTATATCTCAAGAGTCCGTAAGATTGATGTTTTCTCATTCTCTTTAATGGGTGAAGCAACAAGATGGTTGGCATAATTGCCAAATGATTCTTTCACTTCGTGGGAGGAGTTGAATGATGCTTTCTTGGAGATATTCTTTCCACCCTCGAAGATGGTTAATCTTCAAACCCAAATCGAAAATTTCAAACGTATTGGAGGTGAACCTCTACATGAGACGTGGCTGAGATTTAAGAAACTACTTTTACAATGTCCAACGCATGGCATTCCGAACAATTTGTTCATTTATTTAATCAATAAAGGTGTGGCTAATCAATTAGTACAACGTGGATTAATGAGACAACCGTATGATGTGGCTTTTTTGGTACTAGATGACATGATCAAAGTTAATCAAACATGGCACACTAGAGAAGACCAAGTGTCTATTCTACAATTGAGTTTAAGCAAGGAGAAAATCGAGAAGGACAATGAACAAGATGAAAAAATAACCAAAATGATAACTCAACTCGATTTGCTTTGTAAACATGTCATGGGAGGTGGACTTAAGTTGGTAAATACGGTTGGAACAAACAGTAGGCAATGCCCAGATGATGCCAAGTTTGAAGCATTACTAAATGACAAGTTCAATATTTGGGAAAACTAATGCGGGGTGCTCACACCAATTATCAACGACAAGGTGGGAACCAAGGTTGGAATAAGGATAGATATAGTTGTTGGAAAGATTGGTGAGGTCGAAATTATAGAGATGGGGAGGCTGACAAAGATAGGTATGTGCCTCCCCATGATCGTCCACAACCAAAAGACCCAGCTGGGCCAAAAGGAAGTTGAATCGAGGAAATACTTACAAGGATCTTAAACAAGGTTGAAGGGTCCAACAAAGTGTTGAAGGAATTGAAAAATGACTTCTCCACTTTATCCCAAATGATGACTTCTCGTTCGGTGTCTATCAAGTAGTTGGAGACCCAATTGTGCAAAGTCTCTACTCATCTCAATCCAAGGAAAAAGGGAACGTTGCCTAGTGAAACCATCCCAAATCTCAAGAATGAATGTAGAGAAGTTCAGAACTATGTCGTGCCACGAAATGAAATAAGGTGCTTCTTGGGAGGCAATCCAAGTATTTACTTTTGTTTTTATTGCTTTTAATATGGTGCATTTGAGTGCACGTTGAGAAGGAGTTGAAAGGTTAAAAAGGGAAACATTAGGCAATGTTAAGACCTAAACAGTGATATGCCAAAGGTGTTGTGCGGACTCGTTCTTGTCCGCCTTTTGAGCTGGAACATGTGGAAAAGTGTACTGTCAATTTTGGCGATCAAAGCTTCAAAAGGTGATCCACTGAAGTGCACTATGTAGACTCTATCAGGTCCATCTAATTAACCTTGAGGTTTGGTGTTCGCTCAGGCATGTTCGGCGAGCTAGAGCTTTGATTGTCGATCTTCCAAACACATTCATTGACGTTAGTTGTGACCATCGAACAACCCAAATATAGAAATGCCAAGGGTTTTTACAAAATCAAAATTTAAACCCTTTGATATCTTCATGTATTTTTCCTCTCCTTTCTCTTACATTGCATCATTTGAGTGTTTATAAGTCATGTGTGTGTGATTTTAAAGTTCGAGGAGTGTGTTTGCTTGCTTTCACGGTCAACCAAGCCCCATTTCGTTGGTATTATTGACTTATGATTCCTACTAAGACTGGTTTTCAATATTTATTGAGAATTTTTAGCTTTAAATTGCAATATGGGCGTGGGCTTGAAGCCATTAGTTTATATTGATTGTTAGACTTTGTTGGGTAGCTTTCTATTGTGTGTATTGACCTCTACCAAGAGTTATTTGCCTATATGTTCTTGTAGAATGCTAATCTAGATTGTGTTTGTTAGTTTGTGAAATTGAGCTGATATAAATGATGGGTCTGAGTGGAGTTAGATGTGGGTGAAGTCTGATTAACCTAGTGTTGACCCAATTACATGATTTTGTCCAATGATAGAAAGAGTGACTACTTTCTTAAGGGAAAATTGCCAATTCGAGCAATACTTAGCAATATCCGAGGAATGTTTTAGTGCCTATGTGTTGATAAGCATATAGGTGGGTTGTAATGATGCGGGCCAACTCTTATTTGTTGTGTTTGGCTGTAAAAATTAGGTTCTGGGCTGAACACTTCCTGTTCGGCGGGCTTGTCTTAGCTCGCTAAGGAGGTTAAGCAAATCGTTGCGTAAGCTCCAGTGTGCCTTCTTTAGCATATATGTTACCTTGGGTACTGTCCCATTCGGCCAACTTGTCTTAGTCGCTGAACCCACTTGGTAAATCATCGAGTGGGAGTGGACATCACCTTTGATGCCTATTTCTTTTGAATTGGCACTGTCATTTTCAGCAGACATGTCTTACCCCGCCAAAACCGACTTGAAAAATCATTGAGTTTGAATTGACTCCACCTTTTATGCCTGATTCCCGAGATTTTTACTACTACATAATTCGGCGAGCTCATCAGAGCTCACCAAACCTATTTGGTGATCCGTCTTCCCGTTACGCGAGCCTCAAGATAGTTTTTAAATAATGATTTGATGTGAGTTTGATTTCAACTAACCTTCACAAATCCTATGTTTTAATGAGTGCTTTGAAGATTATGGCACAAACAAAAGGAAAGCAAGTGGTAACATCTCACACAAAGTCCTATAGAGACCATTCTCCTCCTCCTTTGAAGAGACACATAGGTTTCTCTATAAATGAGCCATATGACGCTCCTCGTCGTCAACAACCTACCACTCCACGAGTATCTACCCAAGAGAGGGTGCAACCCAAAAATAGGGTTGTAAGGAAAAACACAGAAATATAGTCCAAACTGGTGCAACCCTCCTCCAAACAAGCACCCACTTCTAGAGTTCTGTCAGTTATTGCTCCAAGATCCCTCAATAGGCTAAAAGTTGTGGGAGAGAGGACTATTTTTAGGAGAGATAGCTCTCCACAGATGGAGTTATGAGTGAGTACCCAGTTATTTGGGACACAATTTAAATCCACAAGTTAGAGGGGTTCACAAAGCCAAGAAACTATATTCCTTCTTGGGTGCGAGAGTTCTACATGGTTTACGATCAAGCTGTACCAAAGAAGCGAAATGGTACAATTTTTCAATCCTCTTGAAAAAGTGGAAGTGCACGAAAATAATGTACAATGTCATGCTGAAGCGACTAACGTTGCACTGGGGATACCGACATTTCACTTGGATATGAATTCACTCCGGATGCGACATGACTTGGACTCTTTGAAAGGGTGGTTGACTCCACTGATTTCTGATTCTTCTCACTCTTAGATGAATGATAGTTCCCGGATTGAGAAGAAGGATATGAATGTGATAGCACGATACTTATTTGGCTTCATCAACACTAATATTATGCCCTCGCAAAACAATTTGATCCTTCACCATCCCAATGTGGAAGACATTGCTGTAGAGGAGATACTGATTAGGGCGAGAGGGCATGAGTCCCCTTCAAGGTAGCTACAGATGTGAGGATCACCACATACTCTTCCTATCACATCAAGAGGATTGAGGATGAGTTCTTATAGGATGATGTGGCACGGAGGAAGCCACCACTAGATATATGCCTGTAGTAGATCCCTCTACTCTAGCATCAGAGGTTAGCATACCTACTCCTTCTATGGATCAGACAGGTATATATGCATCCTCTAATGTGCCTTCTACTCTTATTACTACTATATATGTTGTTATTGTTGCTGAGAGACCTACCCCTACTCCTATTACCCATCCCCTTGACTAAGGTGATAATTTATGGATGGGAAGCCTTTTCTGGTCGACGGATGTTAGAGTCACATGGGTTGATAAGAAATTCCCAAAATTACTTATAGGGCAATTGAGAAGGCCTTATCTCCTTTAAGGGACAGGGTGGTTAAATGTGAGGGGCATATTGAGAACCATGGTGTGAGGTTGGATAATCTCACCGCTGGATTAGAGGTCCAGGAAAAGACATATAGTAGTTCTGGTGCACCATGAGAGAGGATCTTGCTACCTTGCGAGCGGAGGTAACTCAATTGTAGTCCAACAACTTATCTATGCTATTGGGTGAGGTTCCCCTACCGGATGCACCTGTGAGTGTTAAGATTGATGAAGATAGAGATGTTGAGAGGATTGATGATGATTTTCACAAGGAAATAGACAAGGAAGAGTTGTGGAGCGAGGAGCATGGGATTGTATAGACTCTGACTAATATGAAGGAGACTGAGGAGGTTATTTTTTCAGGTGACCCTGGAGAGATCCCTTTAGGAGACTTCAGCGGTTGGTACGAGTGGAATCTCTTAAGACTCCACTATCCCTCCGAGTGTTGAGACATGAGTCGATTCCCCAGTTGAGTCTTCACTACTACTTCCAGTGATCCTATTGTTGAGCATTGATGCCTCAGATGATGTTTACCTTCCAGAGACCCCAGATAAGAGTGCTTTATAGGCTTAGCCTTTTGCGGGGACCCTTCTATCTCAGACTCCCTTACTTTTATTAGCAACACATTGAGGACATTGCTTGTTTATTTTTGGTGGGGTGAGGGCTTTCTAATCAATATTTCCTTTTTTCTTGTATTTTGTTACTTTTAGTTTTGGATGATTGTATTAGTTTACTTTTGTTTATTTTACAGTGCTTTTTTTGGCTGAGTGCATCTCTTTTGTCTGTTTTTCTCTCTCTTGATTTTGCAACCCCCCATAAGTTTTGAAAATCGTTAAATTGTTGAAGTTTTCATTGATAATGATTCGAGGATCAATTGTGTTCAATATCCATGCCTTGAATAGTACTCATGATGAGCATGATGTAGAGTGTTGGTGTTGCGAGAATGAAATCAATGTGATTGCACTTTTGAGCGATCTCTTTGAATATTTTGTTGACTAGTTGTGTTTTGATGTGAGTCTTCCAATGAACATCGCACATACACATTTTTAATATTTTTGGGATATGCTAGATGAGTGTATTTTGAAGTGTCGTGTGTGGTGAGATCTTACTTGAAATCATGTCCGTGGAGTCCAAGAATTTACCTTGTTAGTCCAATTGTTTAAATCTTGGTTAATGTGAGGCGTGATCTTGGGCAAAAATTCAAAGAGGAAACCCAATTGTCCATAATCTTTTGTGACTACCTTGTGAGGGTGTGCATCTATTTTGGCACCATTTGAGCCTAATCCATTTGTTGGCAAAACCAAAAGAAAACCTCTTGAACCAAATTGTCCCTACCTTCTCACCTAAAATCCTTTTTGAAGCATTGTTATGTTTGAATAGTCAACTTAGGCCAAAATACTAAGTTGAAGGTGTAGAAAGGAAGGAGGAATGAAAGCCAAGTGAAGGGTAAAGAAAGATGTAAGGAGACTCAACTTTAAAGTTTGTTACAACAAGAAGAAACCCCTCCTTATAAAATAAAGAAAGAGAAAAAGAGTCATTGTGATGAAAATGCTTTGGAAAAATAAAAATGGAAAAGAGAAGTGATGAAATAAAGGGGATTCCAAATAAATTGAGTAAAAAGTCAATGTTTGAAGTCTCAAATGAAAAAGAATGAAAAGAACTTGCGAAGAGGTGAAGATGATTGCAACAATGCTTTGAAGAGGTAAAGTCGCCGAGCCAAATTGACCATACTTTAACGCTCAGCCCCATTACAAGCCTAAAAGACCCTTGAGATCTCGCATAAATGATTGGAAATTATGGGCAAACCTATGAGACCAAGCTTGCATGTGTTTCTCTTTTAAGAGAGTGAGAGTTGCATTGATTCCTTAATTCTTTAATTGATTTTGTTTATGAGAGCATGGAATCGTTCTTGATGTGAGGGCACTTGAATGCATTTATTGAAACATGTTCTTGCATTAGATAAGAAACTAAAGTGAGTTTGAGCTTGTTTTGAGACCGACTAGTCATCATTTGAAGCTTTTTTTTTTATCATGATTGAGTGTAGAATGTGGTTGAGAGTAGTCTTTTTATGACACTTGCATGTTAGATCTCATTGATTGTTGTTGTAGACACCCTTATTGAGCTAATTGTGTTCTTGATTTACTTGAGGACAAGCAAAATTTTAAGTTGGGGGTGTTGATGAGTGGTAGATTTGCACTCATTTGAGGTCCATTTAACTCAATGATTAGTGTCCTCAATCCCTAACTATGTCCTATTCTGAAGAAAAGTTGATGATTTGCAGCTATTAAGGCAAATGGACAAGGCAATGATTGATGTTTGAAGAATGGCCAATAATGCAAAAAAAGTGCAAACTATAAATTGTTGATCACAAAACGAGAAGGGTGGATCGCCTAGTGAGCATGAACTCACCCAAAATGATAGTGAATAGCACTAGTTTTTATTGAAACAGGTCAGTGAATCCAACAGAGAAGGCGATACGCTAAATGAGAAAGGCGACCTTGCCAATTGTCCCCGAAAATTACAATGCAAGGAGGAAGTTGAATGCTTGGAAGGCAAACTAAGATGGTAATCGGTGATGTGAAAGGCTGACTCAGCCAAGTTCGTCGACTTAGGTGCAAACACATGAAGTCTAGAGGATGAATACGAGAGCTGAAGAACAAGAGGCGATTTGCTGAATGAGGTCGGTGAGCCCGACTTATGTCGCCAAATAAGATGATCGTTGGGTTTTGGAGAAAATTTTGGGAAACTATAATTAACCCAAAGGAGAGAGAAATCGGAGTTCAAAAACTAAGAAAGAGTGAGAAATATTTTGAATTTTGAGAGAGAACATTTGACCTTTGTGAAATACACTTTTTAGCTTTGGGGTTTTTCAACTTTGTTCTTGAATTTGATTAATTGAAAATCAATCCAAAGTGGGTTTACTTGTAATTGCTTAATTTCATGTTACCCATGGTTGCTTTTATGAAAGGTATATAATTTTTGCTTTCTGTGATAGGTGGCTAAATCCCCAAGATCTAGGGATGCAAATATGGGGTTGAGTGTTGATTTACTTTATTGGGTATTGTGTTATGCCTTTTTTGCTATTGTTCATACATGAATTTTAGCTAATTAGCATGGGGTTAATTTATGGGTTAAGGTTGCAAACTTAATGGTCGATGCTCAAAAGAGATTAAGTCGAGTGGGTAATTATTCAAATACTAGCAATTTAGGTTTGATGTCTTTAACTTGCATAAAAATAGAGGTTATGGGTCGGATCTATTTGTCCTATTTCTGCATCGAAAGAGAGAATAGAGTAAGGTTGTGGGTTGTTTAGATAGTCATTTATATGAGACCGAGAGGAGATTCTATGCGTAGATGCTTTGAGATTGAAAGATGATTAGCGTCATTAAAGATGACCTAGCCTATTCATGAATGTTCGCCACTACAGAACAACACAATTACCCCTATGTGACATCAATTTTCAATCCCCGCACCCCTAGATTATTTGTTAACTCTTGAATTCTCCAAAATTCTAGTTTAATCGTGACAATTGAAAACCAAGCTTTTATTAAACTAATGGAATTATCCACCCATTTGTTTTTACTATTACAAATGAACAATTTTACAATCCAAATTACCTGATACGAATTCTTTATGATATACCACTCCATGTGGGAATTGACCCCGACTATTCGTTGGGTTTTTATTGACTACGATAGTTATCCCTTTTAATTGGTTTTAACGAGAATATTTGAGTGTTATCAATAAAGGACACTCATATCGTAATCTTTCAACAAATTATGCCATCTCTTTTGGACACATATTGCAAACTCTTATGATTTGTGAACACATCCACATGAATACCATTAAAATAATGTCTCCAAATATTCAAAGCATAAACCACCACCGCTAACTCCAAATCATGAGTCGGGTAATTCCTTCTATGCACCTTCAATTGCCTCAAAGCATAAGCAATATATTTCCTATGTTGCATCAATACACAGCCAAGAGAAATCCAAGAAGCATCATTATAAACCACAAAATCATTGGATCATTTCGGTACTGTCAGAACAGGATGAAGTGATTCTATCTTTCAACTTTTGGAAAAGATTCTCACAAGTTTTCGACAATTGAAATTTTACCTTCGTTTGAGTTAACATAGTCAAAGGCGGAGCAATAAACGAATATACTTTCGCAAGCCTTCTATAGTAACTGGTTAAATCCAAGAAACTCCAAATTACTCAAGGGGAAAAGGTCTAGGAAATTTCTTTACTATCTCAGCCGTCTAAGGATCAACCTTGATACCCTCATCAGACACAATATGTCCATGGAATTCAACGGACCTCAACCAAAACTCACACTTGCTAAATAGAGAAAATAACTGACAGGCCTTGAAGATTTGCAAAACTATCCTTAAATGATCAATATGCTCCTCCTCACTTTGTGAGTAAGACAAAATATCGTGAATAAATACAATCACGAAAATGTCAAGATATTACTTGAACACTCTATTCATAAGGTCCATGAAAGCCGCCGAGGCATTATTCAATCCAAATGGCATCAACAAGAATTCATAGTGACCATACCGTATTTGAAAAGTCATCTTTAGAATGTCACTTTCTGTTACCCTTAATTGATGATTCCGCAATCAAAGATCAATCTTTGGGAAGAAACTCGCAACTTGGAGTTGATCAAATAAGTCATTTGTCCTTGGAATAGGATACTTATTTTTCAGTGTGACCTTTGTCACACCCCTATTTTTGCTAAAATTGAAATGTTTTGAAAAACAGAGTTTTTCCAATTAAAGTGACGTTTTGAAGAGGGATTATTTTGATTATTCGGAGTCGCCACTTGCAATTGAGGTTTGGTGTTCCAAGTCACCTTATGTAAATCCCTAATCAAAAAGAAATTTGACTCGTTATTGTATTGATCTGCGAATTAGAAATCTGGAAAAGAAATTCTATTGACCGAGGGGAAGGTGTAAGGCACCCCTCGAGTCCTGAGGTTCCAGCACAGTCGCTTTATTGACTTTTACATGACTTGAATTAATTTTGAATATATTATGTTTATGAGCCTAGAAAATTTACTTATGTCCCCGCTTTCTTTGTTTTATATTAAATTCTCTTGTTTAGATTTTTAGAGTTTGGAGAATTTTAATATTGTCTTTTTAGTGGGATTAAAAAAATAGATAGTTTAATTATAATAGGAGGTAGAGTTTAATGGGATTTAGGATTAGTTTTAGAAAGAAAATGTTTAAGACGTTAAGACCAATTTCTTGAAAATAAATTTCTTTTGTTTTCATTTTTTTTTGCACGTTATTTAGTAGTTTTTTTTTTTTGATTTTTTAAAAAACATTCTGTTTCTCTTTCTTCTTACCCTTTTTTTTTTAATTTTTTTTTTGTTTAACAGAATGTTTCTCTTCTTCTTACTTTTTATTAAAAAAAATTTGGTTAAGTTTTTTGTTTTTCCTTTGTTTTTAACCTTTTCTTTATTTTTTATTATTATTACTTTTTATTACTTTCATCTTTTGTTTCTTCTGTTTTTTCTTTTTATAAATGTTTATTTTATTTTATTTTTACTTTCTTTTTAGTGATCTGTTCATTTTATTTAAATTTTTATTTTTTTATTTTTTTCAAATAAAAAAAAGATCAATATGACCCAATTAATTGAAAACTTTTTAAGGTTTTGCATTAAAAGAAATGCAAAGAAAGTTGTAGATTCAATTTCTTTTACTTTCTATTTTAATTCTTCTTAAAAAAAATAATAAACACAATTTTATAAAATATACAAAGTGGGAAAGTAACTTAACTTATTAGAACTAAATTTCATCTAAATATTATTAACTACAGAGCATAAAATATTAAGCTTCGTACTTTAATTAAGAACAAGATAAAAGTGATACTTTAAAGCATGCAAGAATAATTACATGTTATATAAATTTTACTCTAAATTTAAAGATATAAAATTTTCAGTCTATTTCATATCATAATGTAAAAATTAAACATACATAAATTTAAACAACTTCATAACATTGGAATCATATCTTGCATAATTATGAAATTAAATAATGTAATGAAGATCAAGTGTTACCTTTTGTGAAAATTAATTCACAAAGAATAAAACACCACAATTAGGAACTACGAATTGAAAATCACATAACTCAACCTCAAACTCCACTTTTGTCCTTTGTTGTGCGTTTATTTTTGGTGAGTTTAATGTTGTATTGCTATTTTTTTATGGTGTGTGTACGCTTGGAGAGAAAAAATGTTTTTTTTGGTATTATGTGTTGTTGTGTGTTTGTCGTTGGAAAGCATGTAGTAATAGTAGTATGTAGTTTTGGTGTTTGTGGAGGTGAGTAGGAAATAAAAATATTTTTGATCTTCCCCTCCTTCTGTTTTGCTGATGATGTTGTGTATACGTAGGTAGCGTAGACGTGTGTAGTGTGAGGGAAGTGGGTAGATGTGGTGTGAAGAAGTGGGGTAGTGGGGTAGTGTGTAGGTATATATCAATATAATTACTAACTAATTATTTTAAATTAATATAAATTTAAGAAAAGTTAAATAGCTAATTAAAAAAAATATAATTAAGAAACACTAGTTTATTTATTAAATATACATTAAAAGAACACATATATATTTTGAACATTTTCTACTCTTTTGAATAAATTGAAAACAAAACATAACTTAAAACATGACCCTATTTTTGTGGTTTTCAAATATTTTTACACTAAACTTACTAAAATATGATAAAATCAAAATATTTAATTTAAACGTAAAAGAAATACTTAACCACTAAAATTTGTGTAAAACATTAAGTTCGGTCAAAAATTACGTGTCTACAACCTTATTCAACTGTCAGTAGTAAATGCACATATGTAGTGAACTATCCTTCTTTCGAACAAACAACACTGGAGCACCCCTTGGAGAGATACTCGATCTAATGAAACCCTTATCCAATTATAAATCTTGCAACTGATCCTTTAACTCCTAAAGTTCTGTTGGAGCCATGCGTTATGGAGGAATAAAGATAGGTTGCATATCTGGAAGAAGTCAACATCGAAATCTATTTTTCTTTCAGGAGGAACACCAAGAAGATCATCGAGAAATACTTCTGGAAACTCAATTACAATTGGAACTAACTCAAGAATGGGGGATCTGTATCATTAATAAGAAAATCATGATAGATACAACCTGTAGAAATCATTTTCGTAGCCTTTAGGCAAGAGAAAAATTGACCCTTAGGTGTTGAATTTTCATCCCTCTATTAAGATAGGCTCATTCGGAACTTGGAATGTGACCGACCGGGTACGAAAATCTATGGAATTATAACATGAATGAAGCCAATACATCCCAAGAATAACATCAAAGTCTATCATGTCTAGTTATACAAGGTTAACTGGAGTGACTCTATGAGAAACTAAAATCGAACGACCTCTATAGACTTGTCTAGCAATGATGGAGTCACTAATAGGTGTAGAGGCTTAAAAAGGTTCTAGAAGAACTTTAGGACAAACATCAAACTTTACAGCCACATATGGAGTCACAAAAAATAATGTGGCACTAGATCAAGCAATGCATAAAAATCAAAGTGAAATATTCGCAACAAACCGATCACCACATCTAGAGATAACTCATGATCATATTGAGTCTAGAGAGCATAGAAATTGTTCTGACAAGGAGAACCACCCGAACAAGAAGCACCAGACTGATCGTGTATACCATACTTACCCTTGCTAGATTTTGAAAGGAAATCTCTCACCTTGGGACGACTCTTCCCACAACCATACCAAACATTGGTACTAGCTAAGCATTTCCCTGAAGGACTCTTGTCACACTCTTTGGAAAGCAGAAAAAGAAGATCCACTAGAACCACCTTCTTGAGTTTTAGGGCTAGACACCCTTGAGTTTTAGGGCTAGACACCCTATCCTATTTCAAATTTTGAGTTGGAGCATTTGAATAATTCTGATCAGAGATTTTTTGCCAAAACTATGGCCATTCATGTCCACAAAACCTAGCATGAAAGAAATCACCACTATCTATCATTTCCCTCTTTGAATCTCTAGATTTCTCCTTTAGATTTTCCTGTTGGATTTATTGTGCATGAATCATTAATCTTGAGATGTCTATGTCTTGTAATAACATGGCAGTTTGACATTCCTTAACCACCATCTCAGAAACTCCCAATACAAACTTACTCATCCTTACCTTAGAGTGGGTAACCATTGTTGGAGCATAATGAGAGATTGAGTGAACTCAAAAAGTACTTCTTTAAACTCATGCTGCCTTGCCTTAAGTTTAGAAACTCTTTAACTTTTGCCTCCCTCATCTCAAGGAGAAAGAAACGATCAAGAAACACCCCTTTGAACCTGTCCCAATCCAAAGGATCCACGTCAAAAGCCCTTTCTTCCTTCTAGTGAGTAAACCAAATTTAAGAAACCCTTTAAAGTTGGTAAGCAGTAAAATCCACCTTCTCCACCGGAGTAACCCCTATGATATCCACGATGTGGATCTCCTCAATGAATTCTTGCAGATCCTTATCCATTTTTGACTCATGGAATTCCATAGGATTCATCCTAGTAAAAAAGTCTTTTACCCTCGACAAGGTGACACCATTTCCCCTTACATTTTTGTATTTGCCATGGATTACCTACATCGCACAGTTCAACAGCTGAGACACAATCCACCATTTTATCATCATCTAGATGCAAGACGCTAAATATTATCCAAATATGTTTTGCAGATGACATGTTGATGAGGTGAAGGGCGGATGAAAATTCTATAAAACTAATGTTTTATTCTTTTCAACTCTTTTTAGAGGTTTTAGGGCTACAAGATAATATGGAAAAGAGCTCATTGTATATTGCAGGGGTGTCCAATGCTTTTAAAAAATAGATGGTGGTTGAACTGAACCTTTCTTTAAGTGAGCTACCATTTAATTACCTAGGTGTTCCCTTTTCAACCAAGAAGATATATGTGCATCAATGTCTCCTATGGTGGAAAAGATGATAACTCGAGTCAAATGTGATGGACAAGATTTTTGACATAAAGTGGAAGATTACAACTAGTCAAGAGTGTGTTGTTTGAAATGCAAACATAGTGGGCCCATATCTTCTTGCTGTAAACAAAGATTATCTCAATGGTCACCACTGCATGCAGACCATTTCTTTGGACTAACAGTAACAATTGTTCTAGGAGGCACTTGTGGCATGGGATAACATGTTCAAAGAAAGAATAGCTAGGGGACTAAATGTTATTGACATCCTACATTGGAATAAATTTGCAATATCTAAGTTACTATGGGGAGTGGAACAAAACAAAGACCAGTTATGGGTCTTGTGGGTGCATACCTTCTATATAAAGTCACAGAACATAGAGACAATGGCTACACCAAAGCAGGCTTGCTGGATAATTAGGAAAATAGTTGATGCAAGAAAATGGATAAGAGGTAATACCCCTTTACAATCTATAAGGGACAATATGATAAGCAAGGACACTTACAACATCAAGAAGTGTACATGTCTATGATGCCTTAGTTTCAAAAGGCTAAATGGATTAAGTTGATCATGGTGAAGGGTATTATTCTAAGACATCAATTTATTCTTTGGCTGACACTTGAAAGGAAGCTTTCAACAGTGGACAGAGTAATTAAGTCGGGAATCGTAGTGCAAACTAATTGTGTTCTGCGTAGAACTCAAGTGGAAGAAAACTTTGATCATCTTTTCTATGTGTGCCCCTATTCAACCCACATGTGGGATCGACTACTAAAATGGATATGTGTTACCAGAAATATTATGAACTAGGATCAAGAAATTTTGTTGCTCACACAAAAGATAAAGAATAACTGACCGAGAGCTAGTATAGATGAAAGTGTACTTGTTTGAGAGAACTAACTCTTAGTCAAAAAGTGTTGGTAGCATTGTAAAGACGATACTTTCGGTGGAATGAAATATTAATTTTAACCAAAAAAAAGGCTCTTACCCTTGTTGTCGTTGTACCCATACTTTGCTTCACAGGAGCTACAACCTCCCTATTTGCTTGTGTTGTCATATCTTGAGCAAATACATGGAAAGTGGCTCTAAGCTCAGCATGTGACACTTTCACGGCCAAAGAATCAATCGGAGCTTGAGGAACTTCAGGTTCCATATTGTCACCAATATTCTTTCTCACGGGAGATCTTCAAGTACGCATTTTCTGAAAAGCATAAAAGAAAAGTTAAAAGGAAATTCTTTATTAAGTTCAGCTCTATCACACGACTTTATAGTGATAAAAGAAGCCAAGTTTCCTAAGCACCAAGTTACTTCCAATTCATAAATGTGACGTGCTTTACACTCATAAACAAGACTACTCGAAGTGAGTTATCGACTCCTAGAACCGTTATTACCTGATGCTCTGAATATCATGTTTTTCACAACCCAAAAATAGACCCTAGACATGACATGCTTATAGGACCACAAGAAGCCCTAAACAAGCCACTTGAAATGAACATGAAACTATTAACCACAATAAGGTAATATGAAAAGAAAATGAGCTAAAAGAAGTCTAAATCATAATATCTCAACATAGGAGAATCTCATACAAAGCTCAAATGCGGAAATAGCATACTAAGTGTGACATAAGCCTCTACAGAACATAGATGTGAATAGGAAAAATCCCTAGGTCACAAAATAAATCTGAAAAACTAAAATGACCAAAAGAAATAAAAGACTATCAATGGTCACACCCTCGAACCATGAGGACTTACCAATCCAAAAGTATTGTTGAGTAATCCTATCTAGCCATGACCAAGTGGAGAAATTTCAGATATTATATTATGAAACAATATAGGTAGAAGATATATATGCGTCAATACTTTGAATGTTTTGAGTATGAAGAACATGCATAGCTATAAACGTCATAATATGAATAGTTCAAACATGATAGTGCATCACCAAGTAAAACGAGTCAAAGCTTAATAGACAAAATCATAAATCATAGGACAAGTTCAATGCAAAATTTAAAAATATATTAAACTTAACTCATAATCATTAAGGAAGTAATCAAACCATTGAAGAAAAAAATAGTTCTCTGTAGGATGCTTACCCTGAACCGACATAGGCCGTGTGAGCTATAACATGGAATCCGGTGTCTTTCCTACACCGAAAAGAGATGTCCTACTTTGCCATGGTAAGGACCATAATTTCTAGCTTAGGTGGATTTACTAGAAAATGTCTTTCTAAGACAAGTCCTATGGGGGAACATAGTTATGGGATAAGGAGATTGTTACTAGATACTCGACCTATATTAATGGAAAAGCCTCCATCTCAAAGTGCACTCAGTTCTAAGTAAAATCCTAACGGAAAATAGGCATAGTCATCCAATAATCATATTACTTGAAAAGGTAAGAATCTAGTAATACTAGTCCAAATCTAAACCTTCATATCATAGAATAGCTACTTTCAGAAATATGATTTTATAACTTGTTCATAAAGATACTTATCTAAGCATCTAAATTGTGATTCTCTTTCATAATAAGAATACTTCAATTAGATAGTAACCTTTCATAAAACATTTGATTCTTCATCTAAAAGCATCTTTTATTCATAAACTCCTCAATTTCATGATGCATGCATAATTTCATAATCATAATTTATAATTATAACATATGCATATAGCATGGGTTCATATTAAATTCATTGGAAAACATGTAATTGAATAAAATGATGCATAATAAGATCAAATAAATATAATTGAATCAC
Organism: Solanum stenotomum; assembly: GCF_019186545.1. NCBI lineage: Eukaryota > Viridiplantae > Streptophyta > Magnoliopsida > Solanales > Solanaceae > Solanum > Solanum stenotomum. The sequence goes on along the minus strand of NC_064284.1, from coordinate 37,408,790 downwards.
AATTAATTAAAACACATGGAGAATCCCATGAAATTCTAGAAAATTGGGTAGAACTCAAAAGGAGAAATTGAGTTTCTTTTGGGACTCAATGGAGAGAAAATGGTCAAATGCCCCCCTAATTTATATGCGGATTTCCTACTACACACTTCAATTTTACCCCCCTATTATCCCCTTGAACTGTTTAAAACTGAAGTTATTACACCCTTAAAATACAACAACCACATATATGTTGACGGGTGAAACTCACGTATTTGACACGTGAAATATTATTAAAAGCTTAAAAAAAATTATTTCACCTTTTTTATTTATTGTTTTAAATTCTAGTTGAAGGTCATAATATCAAAGTTTATGAATGTAGTTTGATCTTCAAATTTGAAACTAGTTGCTAACATTGTTCGTTGCTAATTTTTCAAGCTAAAAACATTACATTTGAGTGTTTGACTAAGTTTATGGCTGCAATTTTTTTATTTGAACTTTGGAACTCCATTAACACCGATGAGCTTTCATATGAAATTTTTAGATCTATTTTCTGAATTGGGAGCAACTTCCGCTAATGTTTTGAAGAGTTCCATATGGAAAAAAATTGAAGTTCATGTGTTTACAATGTGAATCACCAACTTGAAACATCCATTGAAGTTGGTTCAAAAGGCTTGGGTTCAAATTCGACTTGACACAACCGAGTACCGTTTTGAATGGGTAATAGATCAAACAAATCAACATGTCGAGAAAATCTTATATAAAAAAATTTAGCGTGATTTAAAGAAGTTTTAAGATGGCTTTGCATCAATTATTCAGAGCAACGGGATGAAGAAGATGAAGAAATGGCGCTGCATTTCCAGATTTGCAGAAATTTGACCTGTTGTTAAAATCAATTGAAATTTTATTCCGTAGATCTATTGGGTATTGAATATAGGATTAGAAATTTCCTTAGTATTACAATTTATTAAAGAAAATTAGTTGAATGTCACTATACTAAGCATATTCAAGCTTAAATTTTGCTTTGATTTGGAAGATTTTTGGTGCATAGTTCTTGATTGTGGAGAGTGATGGATGAAATTGCTATATAGGATTTGTGGTCCATCGATTGACATAGTTAATAGTGAAGACAATTGTTTCAAGATGGTGAGGGGTGATGAAAATTAATGGCAGCTAGTTGATGGGAAGAAGAAAACAAATTAACAGTGAGATAAGAATAATTAAGAAAAAAAGGAAAAATAAAAATTATGAACAGAAACATTAAAAATAAAAATATAATATTTATTTTTGATCTCCACTCTCTTAAAGAGAGTGATATACACACACTTTACCAGGTAAGCGTTTAAGGAGGTAATAATTTCAAATTTGAACAGTTTAAGGGGCTGATAGGACCCCCTTGAACTAAAAGTGTGTAGTTGGAAAATTCAATATATATTAGGGAGGCATTTGACCATTTTCTCCAATGGATGAAAAAGATCCATTAATGAAGTTTCCACATACCTTGGGTAATCAAAGCCCTTGTCACAACCCAAGGTAGCCCCTAGGCGTAACATGGCATATAAGACCCCGAAAGGCCCCATACAAGCCACCTAGCTTTCATCATACAAGATAATATTATAAAGAGATTTAAAAGACAGTTTCAACATATCAGAGTTGTATAGAGAAGAACGAAAATCTAAACATCGTCTCAAAGTCATCTAGTACATAAGAATAAATTTGGGACTAGCCCATACATCATGTACAAACCTAAAATTAAGGAAAGACTGAAAACAATAAGTGACCGGTCCTCGAAGCATGAGACTCACCAAAGCTCGAAATCTCCTCAAATGACCCTAGCCACAAAATTGGGAACCCTGATTGCCGGGCCCTACATTTGGAAATAAAGTTAGGCAAGAGTATGTGTTAGTACAAACATGTACCAAGTATGATAGCCATGCATAAAATCATTTAAAAACATACTTAAAAGAGATACCTTCATTAGATGCAATGACCAAGCTAAAACATGAGATAAAGGGGTAAGAAAACATGAGTCATAAAACATGATCAATGCACATAATCATCATCTTAAACATGTATGAGATACTTCCTTGAAGTAACCTTAGATCATCATAACTTGCTTGTAGGAAGTAGCCTTAACCGACATAAAAGACCATGTGAGCTAGAGACGTGAAATCCAGTGTCTACCCTACACCGAAAAGGGGTTGTCCTACTTGCCAAAGTAAGGAGCATGAACTTCTAGCTTATGTGGATCCACTAGCTAATGTCTATCTAGACAATCCTATGTTGACACATAGTTTATGGGACATGAGTAATCATCACTTGTCCACTCCGTACTAAGCTTAACTTCCACGGAATAGTTCTTATTCCTATTCCAACTAATCTCTTAGAGGAACATGGGTAATCACCTCTTGTCCTTACATCATATGTCATGGGCAATAACTTCTTGTCATTTCAATTAGAGAACATGAGAAATCGCCTCATGCCTCAACATGTGAATAGTTCCTTATCATTGGTTCATTTTAGGTGAGAAGACCTTTCAACCCAAAGAACCCTTATTATGTGAGAAACCCATTCACATGCATTCTTTCATATGTATTTGAAATATCATTTCAACAATGACAACATCATTGATACTTCGTTCTCAAAGTATTTTTAATACATTTACATCAATCTCATCAGAACATGCATAATTTCATAATTCCCCTTTTCATAGTTCAAAACCCACTTTCAATCATCATTATCTAGAAAACATGGGTTAGAAATGGGTTCATGGGAAGACCATATAATTTTATCAATTCATGCTTGATAGATCAAAGAACAATCAAATACATCAATATTTAGGGGAACCCATGACATGGAAGAATACCCTAACTCAATTGGGGAATTCTAACTTTGTAAATTGGAGAATTTAGAAACTCCATGGATGAAAACTATCACACGTCAATGCCAATTGCTTAACTTCAATGAGGATTAGGAGAATTGACTTGAAAACCCTAGCTTGGACCTTCTTCTTCAAGCTTTCTAGAGAGAAATATTTGAGAGGAAGACTTGTTCTTTTTTTGTAAATTTGAGAGAATGATTTCAATTGGAGAAATTTGGGGGTTAAAACACTTAAATAGGGGTTTTGGTGAAAGGTAAAATTACATAGTATTAGGCTAGAATATTAAGGAAAAGACCCAAAACCCCCTAGAGATTTTAACTTCCGCCACCAATGATGGCCAGACCGACGGTCCGTTGGTCAATCCATGAACCATCCTGTCAGGGCGCCGTTTGAATCTGAGGACAAGTTTCGAGGCCTTGATCGACGGACCCATCCACGAACCGTGGGTCCAACGATGGTTCATTGATCCTGGCCTTGGATCTTGACTTTTGATCCTGAATTTTCTCTAAGTCTGGGGTTCACCTTCGAGACCTACCTATGACCCGTGCATTGAACGACATACCGTCCTAGCAAACCATTGAAAAACACAAAAAAATTGATTTTTTTGCAAAAATGAACTAGCCAACCACGGATACCACCTACGATCTGTGGGTTGTTCCACGGGCCATGAATGGTACCATAGAGACAAGCACCAGATTTCTTAAAAGCTGAAATGTTACCCTTTCTCGTATCCAAGGTATTACATTATCTCCCCCTTGGGATCATTCGTCCTTGAATAAGAATCAAGACGTTATAATGAAGGTAGAAACTAAATCTAATAGCCCATCTTGCATGCAATTTCATAAATGCACCTATATGATGAGGAAACATCAACTCCAACCTAAATCATGTTCAAAACATCATATCATGAAGTTTTATGCAACTCATACTCAAATGCACATAACCAAGTAGAAATAAATCAAGTTGACTCATTTTCTCAAAAAATACGTTTTTTCATGAACATGCATAAATGAGGAAATCATGGGAATAGCTAAGACACATGACACCAAAAGAGTAAATCATGAGGAACTCAATACCTCAAGCTAGAGTAGGGGTAGAAGGAAAAAGATGAGGATAACGGGACATCATATCGGCATCGACCTCCGAAGTAGAACCCTCAACCAACTGATTCCTCCAAAAAACTTTCACAGAAGCAACTTTTTTGTTTCTCAACTCCTTACCTTGCCGGTCCAAAATCTCAACCGGGACTTCTTCATAAGAAAGATTCTCCTGAAATCCCAAATATTCTAAGGAAACTATAGATGTCGAATCACCAACACATTTTTTCAATAAGATGACATGGAAAAATTGATGCACCAATGCCAATTCATTAGGCAATTCAAGTTCATAAGCAACTTTACCAATACGCCTCAAAATCTGATATGTGCCAACTTATCGAGGACAAAGCCTCCCTTTCTTACCAAATCTCATTACACTCTTCATGGGTGAAATTTTCAGGTAAATCCAATCATTGACATCAAACTCAAGATCTCTTCTTCTAACATCGTCATAGGACTTTTGTCGACTTGCAGTTGTTCTTAACTTTTCTCTAATAAGTTGAACTTTCTCCATGGTCTCATATACCAATTCGGGGCCTATCAAAACGACTTCGCCCACTTCAGACAGACCTATAGGATATCTACACCTCCTACCATACAATGCCTCAAATGGAGACATACCACTACTAGAGTGATAACTATTGTTATATGCAAACTCAATCAAAGGAAAGTGATCATCCCAATTACCTTTCAAAACTATCACACAAGCTCTCAAAATATCTTCCAAAGTTTGGATAGTACGCTATGCTTGCCTGTCGATTTGTGGATGAAAGGTCGTACTAAGCTTAACATGAGTACCAAGACCCTTTTGAAAAGATCTCCAAAACTGACAAGTGAATTGGGTTCCACGATCGGAGATAATGGATAAGGGCACTCTATGCAACTTTACCATCTCCCTCAAGTACAACTTAGCATAATCCTCCGTCGAATAAGAAATCTTGATAGGAATAAAATTAGCTGATTTCGTCATTTGATCTACTATAATCCAAATCGAGTCATGCTGCCACCGGGTGCGAGGCAAGCCAACGATGAAGTCCATACTCAAATCTTCCCCAAGTAGGAATACTAATGTCTTGGGATAAACCTCTCAATTTTTTATGTTCAACCTTTACTTGTTGACAATTGGGACATTTAGCCACAAATCTCACAATATCCTTCTGCATCCCATTCCACCAATAGATCTCCCGCAAGCAACGGTGCATCTTGGTGGCTCCAGGGTGAATGGAATATTGAGAACCATGGGCTTCTGACAAGATCTGCTCCCTCAAGTCATCTATATTAGGAACACAAAAATGACCTCGATATCTAAGTACACCACCTCCCCCTTGGGAAAAAGCCTCTACAGACTTTTTAAGCACCCCTTCCTTTAATTCTACCAACGTCAGTTCAAGACCTTGCTTGGCTTTCAAATCTGCCACAAAAGATGATTTTGAACCATTGTGAACCATAACACCACCCTTGGTAAAATCCACTAACTGAATAACCAACCGGGACAATCTATGAACATCTCAAACCAACTCCCTTTTATCATCCTCAATAGGAGCAACACTTCTCATATATTGTTGACTAAGAGCATCTGCCACCACATTCACCTTACCGGGATGATAGAGAACACTCATATCATAATCCTTCAACAACTCAAGCCACCTTCTTTGGCAAAGATTTAGATCTTTCTGATTAAACACATATTGCAATTTCTTGTGGTCGGTAAAAACATCCACATGGACACCATACAAGTTGTGCCTCAAAATCTTAATAGCAAATACAACTGCCGCTAGTTCAAGGTCATGGGTAGGATAATTCTTCTCATGAATCTTAAGTTGACTTGAAGCATAGGCAATGACTTTCCCATTTTGCATAAGTCATCCTAGCCCAATTCTCAAGGCATCACAATAAACAACAAAACCATCACTCATTTTCAATAAGGTCAACACCGGAAGGAAAGTAAGTATATCCTTCAATTCCAGAAAACTCTTTTCACATGCTTTGGACCATATGAGCTTAGCCTTCTTTTGAGTCAATGCGGTTAATAGAGAGGGAAACGAATAAAATCCCTCAAAAAACCTTTTGTAGTAACTAGCGAAGCCCAAGTAACTTCTAATATCCGAAGGGGATAGAAGACTAGGCCAACTCTTAACCACATCCATCTTCTTAGGATCTACCTTAATACACTTACTTGAAACAATGTGACAAAGAAATGCTACTGACCTTAACCAAAACTCGCAGCTGCTAAACTTTGCGAAAAGTTTTTGGTCCTTGAGGACTTGCAACACAATTCTCAAATGATTAATGTGGTCATCCTTACTTCTCGAATTAATCAATATATCATCAATGAACACAATCACAAATATGTCAAGGTACTGTCTAAACACTCTATTCATAAAGTTCATGAATGCTGCCAAAGCATTAGTCAAACCAAACGACATTACTAAAAACTCATAATGACCATATCGAGTTCGAAAAGTCATCTTCGAAATGTCATCTTGTTTCACCCTCAATTTGTGATAACCCGACCGAAGGTCAATCTTAGAGAAGTAACTTGCTCCTTAAAGTTGGTCAAACAAATCAGCTATCCTTGGGAGAGGGTACCTATTCTTAACGGTAACCTTATTCAATTGGCGGTAGACGGTACACATACAAAACGAACCTTCTTTCTTTCTAACAAACAAAACTGGAGCAGCCCATGGACAGATACTTGGTCGTATGAAACCCTTATCCACCAAATCTTTCAGCTGTTCTTTCAACTCTTTTAGTTCTGTCAGAGCCATTTGGTAAAGAAGAATAAAGATAGGTTGTGTATCTAGGAGAAGGCCAATACCGAAATCGATTTCCCTTTCGGGAGGAATACCGGGTAAATCATATGGAAATACTTTTGGAAACTCATTAACAACAGGGACCGACTAAAGAGTATGGGTATCAGAATCTTTATCCCTCACCCTAACTAGATGGTAAATGCAACCCTTAGAAATATATCTTTCTAAATTTAAGACAAGAGATAAACTGACCTTTAGACATAGAATTTTCCCCTTTTCACTCTAGTATGGGTTCATTCGGAAATTGAAACCTGACTACACGAGTTTTACAATCAATAGAAGCATAATATGCATGCAACCAATCCATACCAAAGCTAACATCAAAATCTAGCATATCAAAATCTACCAGATCAACAAGAGTGACTCTATGGGACAAAGATATGGGACACTTTCTATAGATCCTCTTAGCCACAACCGAATCATAAACATGAGTAGAGACTGAAAAAGGATCTACCAACACATCCGCAAGAATATCAAACCTCGCAGCCACATATGGTGTTAAAAAAGACAAGGTAGTATCGGGGTCAAGTAAAGCATAAAAATCAAGTTGGAAGACTTTCAACATATTGGTAACCACATTAGGAGAACCTTCTTGTTCACCACGAGTCTGAAGTGCATAAAATTTGTTTTCCTTCTAACTTCCACTAGGACCAGATGGAGGATTAGGTTGAGTCCTTCGACGACCATCACCATCATTCTTAGCAACTGAAGGACAATATCTTATCTTGTGATCCATCTTACCACAACCAAAATAATTATTAGAACCAGCTAGACACTTGCCCTCATGCTTCCTTCCACATTTAGCACAAGGAGGCAATAAGGATCCACCACCATTTCCTCTTTGAGGTTTAGGGTTAGACACCCTATCATTTTTAACTTAGCAGAAGCATTGGAGGAACCTTGATAGGAAAACCATTGTCGAAACTTAGAACGATATTGTCCATCGTACCTTGAATGTGAGAAATTACCATAACCGGTCTTACCCCTCTTTACCTCCATAGACTTTTCCTTAAGTTTCTCCTCTTAGATTTGTTGCGCATGAATAATCAATGTCTCAAACACACCTCATCAAATTCTAGGTGTAGACGATAGTTAACTAGTATAAAACCCAACGAAGAGTTGGGGTCGAACCCACAGGGAGCGGTACGTGTTTAAATTCAGTTATGAAGTTATAAAGTGGTCTATTCGGTTATAGGAATGGAAATTATCGTAAACATGTAAAAAAGTCTAAGGGTGTGACAACGAATGACAGATGGGGGGTTTGAATTGTCAATTATCAGCTACAACACAGTCAAACACGAGGGAAATAACAATATAGAGAGGAATTCTCGGGATGTGATCGATTATAGGAAAATTTCACTGTACGGGTAATTGAAATTACTATCAAATAGCTAAATATCAATGGGTAGACTAGACTATAAGTAAGATAGTTTTCTCTTGAACAACTACCATGATTCAAGTGATTTCTTTCGAATATCAACAAGCTAGGTAAATAAGAATAGCCCACACATTAATTCATCCACTCTCTTGAGCTAGATGGGTCGAATCAGATTTAGAATATACTCTTTCGAGCTAAACCCATATCAACCCAATAACTACAATCATAAATCGAAAGTTTTGATTCTAAAACCTCTTTTTCAAGCAAGCCTAGAGTTCTAAGTTTGAATTGCATTTGCAACAACAATTCTTAGATTAAAACACAACTATCAATTAAACCCACTTCAATTGAGCATGTAAATCAGTAAATAACAATACTCATAAGCTAATTCTACCCATAATGACATGATCACACCCCAAGAATTGGGGTTTTAGCTAAATATCATAAAAAGGTAAAAACAATTACCAACTTGATTGGCCATCAGTTGGGTAAGAGTCTCCAAGCCTTTACAATGTTCCAAAATGGTTAAATTCATAAACCCAATTCCAAATCCTCACAATTAAGCTTAGAAATCCTCAAAGCCTACCATAAGTACTGAAAAACTAAGGAAAAACTCTAATTCTCAAACTTGGGGATCAAAACTCCTCAGGACTCCTAAAAATTCCTTTTAAATTCTAATTTATAGTTACCCATTTTTTTGCCTGAACGTCCATTTGGTGGAATAAGTCGCACCTCACTGAGTGGTTCGGCGATCAGCCCTTTGCTCCCTTCCATCGCTTCTTTGCAATGGTCATCAGTCCTCCAAGTCCTGTAACTTTGGGCGATCAAGGTTGCCTTCGTGGAGTCGTTCAGTGATTCGTCGACTACCCATTTCTGTTGCCAACTTGGTTCTTCCCCAGGACTGGCACGCTGGAACTTTAGGTGAGCTAAAGAGCCACTCGGCGGTTCGCCGAGTGGTCTTGGTGATCACCAAGATTGCTTTTCTTCACTTATTCAGCTTGTTATTTCCTTATTTTTGTCCGATAGTGTCCCATCTTTGCTCCTTGGCCTGTAATGCTGCAAATCAACACTTTAACATCAGTTTAGAGCATAGATTAGGCATTTGAAGACACTTATACTATCAAACCAAGCCCTAAATGAGTTGAAATGTCAGACTCATCAACACCTCCAACTTAAACGTTTGCTTGTCCTCAAGTAAAACTCTAGATCAACTAGTTCAACTAAGATGTCTACAAGCAGTGTTGTGTAAGACTCAACATAAATGCACACAACAAGGTTCAAATTACTCATGCAATGATCAATTGTCCACTCAAAGTTTCAAGTTGTGACTCACCATCATCAAGAGTACTCAAGCTCACAATGCTTGCTTCAAATGCAAGTTCAAGCTCAACAAAGGTATTCAAATGCCCTCACAACAAAGATGATTCCATATTCACACAAAATTTGTCAATAATTTAAAGTCTCGGAATCACATACAACTCTCACAATCACAAAGATGAACGCATGCATGACTCTACCCATAGGTTTGCCCTTATTTTCCAATCAACATTCGTTTCAACTCACTCAAGATCACAAAGGTCTTTTTAAGAATTGTAACAGGGCTGACTGTAAAGGTCTGGTCATTTATGCTTTAGTGTCTTCTACCTTCATGAAGTGTGGCCTAAAAATCATTTTTTCCTTCTCTTTCGCATTCAAACATGATCATAATCCACCCCATTATTCAACTAGACATGAATCACCGGATACCCCATTTCTTTTGTTATTTTCACAATGTTATTTCACAACGTTTTCTCTTTTTCAGTATTTTTCTTTCTTTCTTCTTTTACTCTTTTTTTTTTACATGAAGGGGTTCCATCTTTTTCAAAACAATCCATAAAAAGGGAGAATTTTTCACACTTCTTGACTTTCATTCTTTTTCCTCACACCCCGAACCTAGGCTTTTTGCCTATGTTGGCTATTCAAACAAACCAAAACTTCATGAAGGTTATAGGTGATGGGATAAAGAGGTCAAAGTTGTTCAAGTTTCTTCCAAGAAGAGGATAGGCTCAAAGGGTGCCAAGCAAGGTTCACACATCTCCTAAGGTTGGCCAAAAAATTGTCAAGTTGGTTCACTTTTAAAAATTCATGCCTAAGATCATTTCAATTGCTTGCTTCACTCAATCAATCAGACCAACGAGGAAAATTCTAGGTGTCATCAAGCATAATGTTCAAGACAACCTCACCACACAAGGCATTGATACAATTATCAACAAGACTTCAAACTTTCTAGTTAGCGTGCAATGTTCATCAGAAGAGACTTCATCAATAATTGGCAAGTCACAACAAGATGCTTAAAGTTTACATCTTTCCTATGTAAATTTGTTTGTCTCATTGTAGCCGCACATTCATTTTGTTCAATTAAAAGTACTATCAATTCATTGGTATTGACCACAACCGACACTTACATTTGTAAAAGAACAACCACAATCACACACAGACAAGAGGTGGCAAAAATATTTAAACTTGGTTCAAAACCATTTTCATATCAAAATAATGGGCCATAAGTTCTCAACAACCACAATATATATCGAAAAACCAAAAGGCACCAATATTCACAAAAAAAAATAATAACGTCAGCCCAATATTCACAAAACTATAAAAAGAAGGTAGGTATGGAAATACCTCACCCCACCAACAAAAAAATGCAGTTGTCCTCAAATGCAACTAAAATAACAACGGTCTAAAATGTAATAGAGAGGGAGGTAAAAATAGTCATTCTGCCAGGCTAGTCCTGGGGTGAAGTCTGTATATCAGTCACTCCATCTATCGAGGCATCAATGCTCAGTATCTCAACATAATTGGCTCCAATGGAGTCCATCATCAAAGTATCTTGAAGCGATGCCTGTCTTGCAGTCACGAACATAGCACCCTCCAAATCATATAACTCCTCATACACTACCTCTTTCCACTCACCAAGCTACTCCTTATCCATCTTGGCCTTGGAGTCTGTATCAGCGTCATCAGCTCTAGTCTCATCTCCGATCGCAGTAGGCAGAGGCACATCAAAACAAGCTGAAATATCTGTGCTCGAAATATCTAGGATCTCCATAGAAACAAAGAACATGGACAAATTAGTGGACTTCAACTCGTCCACATCCTTACGGAGTCCAACAAGGTCGGCCTTCAAGGTCATCACCGCATCAGCATCTCCCTGCCCTCTCTCACACACATCCACTCTCATAGTAAGAGCATCAATCGTAGCTGTGAGCGGAGTCAAAACAGCAGCAATGTCCTTCTCAATCATCCCAGGAATAGCAGCCTCTAACCGGGAGGCACGCACATTAGTAGATTGGGATAAGTGGCCCATCTTGTAAAGCATCACCCGGGTGATAGAAGGTCTAGCAGCAGAAGCAGCAGAAGATCTAGGGGGCGGGGGTGAAACAGAAGTGCTAGAAGTATTAGAAGGAGTGGATCCAGAAGTACCTGAAAGCCCACTGTCCTGAGTAGGCAGGGTTGTTTATGCAGTAGCATATCATCATCAACCGCTGGGGATGTGTACACCGGGGCTGTCCTCCTCCTGTCAAACTCTTCATGCATGTACTCAGCCTCTATATGCCAAATGTCGGTAGAAGATGTATGTGTAAACTCTATATCCCTCTGCTCATCTCTAGGCACATGGGCCCATCAACACAACTCGATAATCAATCCCAAATTCAGCCTCTTCTTGGCTATGATGGACCTAAGACAAGCCTTCTTCGGGTGGCGGAGAATGGACTCATTTTGTTAAGGCGTGATTGTGCTGCTGATGAACCCAAACCAATATCTGGCGGCAATGTTCAGGTCCTTCTTCTTGATGAGTGCACCTGTGTCAATCCACCTCGGGGTGATGTCGGAGTGAAGGGGGGCCCAACCAACCTTTTAACTCATCCAGAGTCTGTGTCTGGATCATACTTTGGTAATCATGCATAAAGTCGGAGGCTCGCTCAAATACAACATTTATGTCATCGCTGTGGTATTTTACCTTCTTGCCTCGGACCACCACAAAATCCACTTGCTTGAAGGCACTAGCCTTCTTCTTCCACTATGGCACCAAGTTGCCGTAGGCTGAGTAGAACTCTCGGACCCAGTTAGGAATGTATGGGCCATGGAGTTTTGTGAAAACCTCGAATATGTGGAATCTAAAGTGTCCTACACTATTATATGTCTGTCCACCACACCATCGGTAAACAGTCTCTTCTCCTATATTATGGTCCTCAATCCCTCGGCGTTTAGTCGATTTAGTGATCGAGGAGGAGGACCTTGCACAGGTGGTGCCTGTACTACTGGCTGTGCTAGAAGAGGCACTGGGGCTGAAGTGGAGGGTGTAGGCGTCGGAGTCACTATGATCCTAGATGAAACATTTATCAACTTGGAGCATAGCTACGCTCTCCGGGCCTGTAATAACTGATCATCCTCAGGCTCAGAGATAGAGGCCTAAGAGTCATGTGAGTCCACTTCACTGTCTCATGTTGTGAGGTGTTTCTCGTAGACCCCCTCACTGTCTGAGCTTGCTTCTTTAGGTGGTACAACTACGGGCTCCTTGTCGTTGCCTTTATCCCCTTTTGGAGGTAGTTTCTTGACCTTTGCTTTGGAAGCAACTGCCTCATCGTTTATCACAACTCCACGTGCCCGCTTTTGGGGCGGCATATCTCTACCGGTTACTTTGGGCCTAGCCATGTCTGCAAAACAACATGAAAAATGTTAGACAAATTTTTTAAAAAAAATTGTTGTAGGAAGACTCGCCGAATCGATCGACGATTCGCCGAACCAATTTTGCGAGCCAAGTTGGGCTTGCCGAAAGTTAAAGCGCAAAAATTTCCAAAATTCAAAGTTGGTTGGTGATGTCCAAGGCCATTCGGTGGATCGCCAACACCCATCGGCGAACTAGAAGTAGCTCACCGAAAGTTACAGAACAATTATGGGAAAAGTGGTGCACTAAGGCGATCAAGAAGGACTTTTGGTGAGCTCAGGAATATCGCCGAAAGTTACAGAACAACAACTCAACATTTAGCAAAATTAAAGGCGATTCAAGGGACATTTAGCGAACCGCCAAACTCTTCTACTAGCTTGACCCAGCTCACCAAATGGCCCAACGTGCCAGTTTTTCACCCCCATTCCTCAAAATCAACCCCGCAACCCATGAAATCAAAATCAAACACTCACATTATGAAATTAAAGCAAGGACCATAATACCCATGCCCTCGGGGTACTCAGACTTCCCCCGATTTGGCCAAAATTTGTCAATTAACGTATTTTGCCCTTATCAATGACGTTAATCGCTCTATCATTGGGCAAATTTTGACAATTTGCACAATTTGGGGTTACTCATACTTCACCCCACTAGACCCAACACATAACCTACGCAACCCAAAAAAATAATCTACTAAAGACACATGAATCAATAATTTATGAGCAATTATGCACAAATTCATTCAATTACGGGCAATCAAACAATCAAATAACGCTTAAACTACACTACCCAAAAATTTCCATCAACAATTTATGACAAGCATTTGATTTCAACTGCAAATTAAGTTTGGGGTTCAAAAAACCAACCTTTTATGCCGAAGTGTTTATAAAGCTAGGCGACAAAGTAATTCCAAAAATAATTCCGAGCAAAGATCCCAAGTAAAACAAAGATAAAAGTACGAAAATATGAAAGATCTAATATTGGGTGAGAAAATGCGGGATTTAAAAAAGTAAGAAAGTTAAAGGATTTTTAAATTTTAAACTGTTTAGCCTTTAAATCCTTTTAGTTCGCACGCTAGTCGGTGAGGTAAGTTGAGCTCGCGAATCTACTCGGTGATGCACCGAGTGGTACTTCAGCCCGTCGAGTTTTACAGAACTTCTGGCAAGCTAGGTAGTTCCAACGGTGGTCCAAGTTGGGCTCACCGACCTGTTCGGCGAGTCGTCGACTGAACTTTTGGCTCACCTAATGTCCTTTTTTTCAACACTTTCAACTTTTCAACCTGCAAAATCCACACCCATCATTCAAAAACAAAAATTAAAGCATTAAAAAATTGGGTAGACTCCCAAGAAGTGCCTTATTTAATGTCATGGCAGGACAAAGATAACAACTCAAACTTCATTTTTGGGATTTTCCATGATGTCACTAAGCAACCATCATTTTGGCCTTCAATTCAAATGAGTCGAGATTTGACCCATTTGTGTCTCCGATTGCTTGATTTACACTGAATCTGAGGAGGCCATTTTGTTAAGTTTAGATATGTCTTCTCTCATTTCTTTCAAAATTTTGTCTGACCCTTCTACCGTATTGAGAATGTGTGAAAGCATGTCTTCCGTGCGGACATTTTCTGAGTCAGCCCTTGGTTCCTTAGGCTTTTGACGCTCATGAGGTAAGATGTACATATATTTGTTACCCTCTCTTTCCTTCCAAGTGGCATTACGATCACGCCATTTTCTGTCACGATCTCTCCATCCATCATCTCTATTCCAACTTAGATTTCCACCCGGCCTTGGATAGTTTTGACGAAAACCTTCTCCTTGATTTGCAAGGAAGTTCACTTCATCATTGTACAACACCTCAAAGTGTGCCTCATCGGGGTTCGCTCCACCAACACCCACAACATTTACACCCTTCAACCCACTACCCATCACATTTTTCGACAATAAGTCTAGTTGGGTCATCATTTTTGCCATGTTTTGGTCTCTCTCTTGATCCTTCTCGATCTGGTCATTTGTCATTCTAAAGGTGAGAGGAGACACTTGGTCCTTACTATTGTACCATGCTCTATTGATTTTGGTCATGCAATCAAGGAGTTGAGATGCGACCTCCCAGGGTTGTTGCATTATACCACCGGGAACAAGTTGATCAGCAACCCCTTTGTTCACCGAGTCAAGACTCATGTAAAAGTGTTGCAACAAGACATCGTGGGGAACCCATGAGTTGGGCATTGAAGTAATATCTTTTGTAACCTTAGCCACGTCTTGTGGATTGGTTCTCCCTCCAACCATTAAAAACCTTCAATACTATCTTAGCGTCATCATTTTTTACGAGGGAAAGTATCTCACATAGAAAGCTACGGTCAGCTCATCCCAAGTTGTAATGGAGTTCCTTGGAAGATCAGCTAGCCACTTGGTGGCTTCTCCCATCAAAGAAAATGGAAATAATCGAAAACGGACCAATTCTTGAGAGATATTCTTGAATGAGAACGGTCCACACACGTCGACGAAATTCCAAATGTGCTCATGGGGATCCTCATGAGCCAACCCTCCAAACAATCCTTTCAATTGTAGGAGCTGAAACATTGTGCTAGTGATGTGAAAACAACATTCCCTTTAGCAGGAGGTAAACGTATAGCCCCGACACTACCCAATTGGATAGCGTCATTAACATCGTTCAAATTTCCTATATCGTCTTGGTGGCTAACTTGGCTACCATTGATCCCATTTACGTCCATTTCTTCTTCTGTTCAACACAGCCAACACAAACACAAACAAAGTAAGTCGATTCAACAATAACACAAAAAGTTCACAATTCAAACTTTAATAATAGGTTTCTAAACAACACCACTCCCCGGCAACGGCGCCATTTTTTTTATCAACGTCTCAAATACACCTCATCCAATTCTAGGTGTAGATGTTCGTTAACTAGTATAAAACCTAAAGAGGTGTTGGGGTCGAACCCACAGGGAGCGGTACATGTTTAAATTAAGTTATGAAGTTATAAAGTGGTCTATTCGGTTATAAGAATGGAAATTATCTTAAACATGTAAACAAGTCTAAGGGTGTGATAAAGAATGTTAGATGGGGGATTGAATTGTCAATTATCAGCTATAACACAATCAAACATGAAGGAAATAAAAATATCGAGAGGAATTCTCGGAATGTAATCGATTATCGGCAAATTTCATTGTACGAGTAATTGAAATTACTAACAAATAGCTAAATATCAGTGGGTAGGCTAGACTATAAGTAAGATAGTTTTATCTCGAACAACTTCCATGATTCAAGTGATTTCTTTTGAACATCAACAAGCTTGGCAAAAAATAACAGCCCACACCTTAATTCATCCACTCTTTCGAGCTAGATGGGTAGAATCATATTTAGAATTTTATCTTTCAAGAAAAAACCATATCAACCCAATAACTACAATCATTAATCGAAAACTTTGATTCTAAAACCTCTTTTTCAAGCAAGCCCAGAATTCTAAGTTCGAATTGCATTGGCAACTACAATTCTTAGATTAAAACAGAACTATCAATTAAACCCACTTCAATTAAGCATTTAAAATCAGTAAATAACAATACCCATAATTAGCTAATTCATCCCATGATCACATCCCAAGAATTGGAGTTTTAGCTAAACATCATAAAAAGGTAAAAGCAATTACCAACTCAATTGGCCATCAGCTCGGTAAGAGTTTCCAAGCCATTTCAATGTTCAAAAATGGTTAAATTCAAAAACCCAATTCCAAATCCTCATAATTAAGCTTAGAAATCCTCAAATCCTATAATAATAATTGAAAAACTAAGGGAAAACTCTAATTCTCAAACGTGGGGATCAGAACTCCTCGGGACTCTTTAAAATTTCTTTTAAATTCCAATATATAGTTGCCCACTTTTTAGCCTGAACGTCCATTTGGCGAAATAAGTCGCGCCTTATCAAGTGGTTCGGCGATCCGCCCTTTGTTCCCTTTCATCGCCTCTTTGTATTGGGCATCAGTCCTCCAAGTCGTATAACTTTGGGTGGCAAAGGTTGCCTTCGCGGAGTCATTTGGCGATTCACCGACTGCCCATTTCTATCGCCAACTTCGTTCTTCCCCAGAGCCGGCACGCTGGAACTTTGGGCGAGTTAAAGAGCCACTCGGTGATTTACCAAGTGGTCTTGGCGATCACCAGGATCACTTTTCTTCACTTCTTCAGCTTGTTATTTTATTTTTTTGTCTAGTAGTGTCCTTACCTTGCTCCTTGGCATGTAATGCTGCAAATCAACACTTTAACATTAGTTTAGAGCATAAATTAAGCATTTGAGGACACTTATACTATCAAAACAAGCCCTAAATGAGTATAAATCTCAGACCCATCAACGAATCATGGGGCAAGAAATATCCATGTCACTTATGAGCATGACAGTACGAAATTCTTTAACAACCATTTCAGACAGACCCGAAACAAACTTACTCATCCTTTCCCTATGATCAGCAACCATAGTGGGAGCATATCGATATAGTTGTGTGAACTTCAAAACATACTCTTTCACACTCATATTTCCTTGACGAAGGTTGCTGAATTCAAGTGCATTTGCCTCCCTCATCTCAAAGGGAAATAAGCTATCAAGGAAACCAACCTTGAACTTTTCCCAATCGAGAGGACCCGCATCTTCCGGTCTCCCCTCTTTCCATATGTTAAACCATATTTGAGCAACACCCTTAAGTTGATAAGCAGCCAACTCCACCTTTTTCACTGGCATCAATCCCATGATCATCAATACATTGTAAACCTCATCAATTAACTCTTGAAGGTCTTTCTCTACCTTAGAACCATGAAACTCTGGAGGATTCTTTCTAGTGAAGTCCCTCACTCTAGATGTTGTCGTACCCACATTTGGGTTCACGGGAAGTACAATCTCCCTATTATATTGGGTCATCACGTTATGAGCCAATACTTGAAAGGCAGCCCTAAACTCCGCATTAGTCACTTGCTCGGTCAAAGGGCCGACCGGAGCTTGATGTGCTTGAGGTGGAGCTTCTTGTTCCAAATTATTTCTCACATTCCTTCTAGCATAAGCTCTTAGAGTAGCCATATTTTGTAGAGCATTGGTAAGGATTAGGAGAGAGACCATATAGAGTTAAACTCTATCGCACGGCTTTACAGTAATAAAAAAAATGGAGTTTCCTAAACATCTTGTAGCCTCTCAGTCATAAGTGTGGCACGCTTCACACTCATGAACAAGACTCTACTCGACGTGGCTTATAAGACTTCCTAGGACCTTTCTAAACCTTGTGCACTGATTACCAAGTTTGTCACGACCCAAAGTAGCCCTTAGGCGTAAGATGGTGTATAAGACCCCGAGAGGCCCCATACAAGCCACGTAGCTTTCATCATACAATATAGTAGAATAAAGAGATTTAAAATATAGTTTCAACACATCAACGTTTTATATAGAAAAGAGAAAATCTAAACATCGTCTCAAAGTTACCTAGTATATAAAAATGAATTTGGTACTAGCCCATACATCAGGTCCAAAACTGAAAGTAAGGAAAGACTGAAAACAGTAAGTGTCCGGTCCTCGAAGGATTAGGACTCACCAAAGCTTGAAATCTTCTCAATTGACCCTAGCCGCAAAACTGGGAACCTGACTGCCGGACCCTGTATTCGGGAAAAATGTAGGCAAGAGTATGCGTTAGTAAAAACATATACCAAGTATGATAGCCATGCATAAAATCATTTTAAAGCATACTTAAAACATGTACCTACATGAAATGCAATGACCAAGCTAAAACATAAGATAAAAGGGTTAGAAAACATGAGTCATAAAACATGGTCAATGCACATAATCATCATCTTAAACATGCATGCTTGAAGTAACCTTAGATCATCATATATTGCTTGTGGGAAGTATCCTTAACCAACATATAAGACCATGTGAGATAGAGACATAGAATCCAGTGTCTCCCTCACACCGAAAAAGAGTTGTTCTATTTTCCAAAGTAAGGACCGTGAACTTCTAGCTTATGTGGATCCATTAGCTAATGTGTATTTAGAAAATCCTATGTTGGCACATAATTAATGGGATATGGGTAATCGCCACTTGTCCACTCCGTACTAAGCTTAACTTCCACGAAATAGTTCTTACTCCTATTCAGCTTATCTCTTAAGGAACATGGGTAATCTCCTCTTGTCCTTACGTCATATGACGTGGGTATTCACCTCTTGTCATTTCATTAGAGATCACGGGTAATCGCCTCCTACCTCAACATGAGAATAGTTCTTTATCATTGGTTCATTTTAGGTGAGAAGATGTTTCAAACCTAAAAACCCTTATTATGTGAGAAAATCTTTCACATTCATGCTTTCATGTGTATATGAGAAATCCTTCAACAACACAACAATAACAACATCATTGATACTTCATTTTCAAAGCATTTGTAACACATTTACATCAATCTCATAAGAACATGCATAATTGCATAATTCCCCTTTCCATAGTTCAAAACCCACTTTCAATTATCAATATCTAGAAAACATGGGTTAGAAATGGGTTCATGGGAATTCATCATAAAATCATGTAATTTCATCAATTCATGCTTGATAGATCATAAAACAATCAAATACATCAATATCTAGGAGAACCCATGATATGGAAGAAAACCCTAACTCAATTGGTGAATTCAAACTTTGTAAATTGGAGAATTTTGGAGCTCCATGGAGGAAAGGCTTCCATGAATGAAAACTATCATACCTCAATTCCAATTGCTTAACTTCAATGGAGGATTTGGAGACTTGACTTGCAAACCCTAGCTTCGATCCTTCTTCTTCAAGCTTTCTAGAGAGAGAAATATTTGAGAGGAAAACTTGTTCTTCTTTTGTAAATTTGAGAAAATGATTTCAGTTGGGGAAATTTGGGGGTTAAAACACTTATATAGGGGTTTTGGTGAAAGGTAAAATTATATAGTATTAAGCTAGAATAATTAGGAAAAGACCCTAAAGATTTTATCTTTCGCCACTAACGACGGCTAGACCAACGGTCTGTTGGTCAATTCACGAACCGTCCTGTCAGGGCATCGTTTGGATCAGAGGCCAAGTTCTAAGGCCTTGATCGACGGACCCCATCCATGGACCGTGGGTCCAAAGACGTTCCATTGATCTCGGTTATGGATCTTGACTTTTGATTCCTAATTTTCTCTAAGTCTAGGGTTTACCTACGAGACCTACCTACGACTCGTGCATTGAACGACGAATTGTTCAGTCGAACCATTGAAAAATATAGAAAACTTGACATTTTTGAAAAAATCAACTATCCAACCACGGAACCACCTACGGTCCGTGGGTCGTGGATGGCACCATAGGAACTGGCACCAGATTTCTTAAAAGCTGAAATTTTACCCTTTCGCAAATCCAAGGTGTTACATCGCTAGATATCGAAGAAGAAACCTTGAGCTTGAAGAAACCCTAGAAGATTCCTTAAGCCTTAAGGGAGAATTAATCAAGAAGACCTATAGAGATATTGAGGGTTTTGAGTGAATGTGAAGATTTTGTAGGGTAAAAGTAACTATAGGACTTATTTATAGGGTAAAAATGGCATAGTATCGATGCAGAAAGGATAAGAAAAGACCCAAATGACCTTGACTAGGAATTTTCTAAAAGTCTCTACTGACCAACCTATGGTCCATGCAACTTTGTAAGGATCACACTAGTCTTCCGTAGAACCAAGTACTAGGACCAACTTTATGATAAAAACAACGAGACCCTTCATACGGGTCAGTGAACTTTCTATGGCCCTTAGGTCCTCTTTGTAGAACCCACTGCCCAAAGATCCTTCAAGTCTATGATACTTCCTACGAGTATGATCTACGGCCTGTGCAACCTTCTACGTCCGTACAAACCTTACTTAGAACCAAAGGTATGAAGAACACCAAGTATGGAATCATCTTTTATGGACACTTCCTACACCAGTCTACACTTATACGGACCATCATGTTGGTCCATATGAAATCCTTCTAGAAACTCCTTCTAGAACTTGACATTTTCCAACTTTTCCCAACTCATTACAATACTGCCTTCTACGGACCGTGCATATTCCCATACAAACGGGCACCAACAACTTTTTTTGCAGCCTCTTTTGCAAACTCAACTTACCAATTTTTGAGTTGTTACATAAAAATATTGGTAAGTGGTGAATTTACCTTTTATTTTTGTTCTTCTTTTTATTTGTATTATTGAATAAGATGACTTATGTGTGTTTTATGAGTACTTTAGATGAGGAGTTGTTGTAGGAAGGAATTTGGAATAGAAAAGAAGTAAAAAAAAGAGTCACTGCCAAGGGAGAACTGTTAGGTTATTCACGACTACAGTAAAGGGCCAGACCAGTGATGCCACACCTACAAAAGAAGATACATTGCAAAAAAGATATAACTTATCCATAGGATCCATAGCAGTGAAGAAGATGTCGCAACTGTGACCTCCACTTAATGAGAATTTTTCACTACAATGAAGATGCTACTGCGACTGGTGATTTGCATCGACAACCAATGGGCTATAGTGATGCAAAAGTCTGTCTTTTCACACTTTTAGAAATCCCAATCCTATTAAAAGGAATCTCAACCATTTGAAAAACTATCTTTGATTATATGTCAATTTTGAGGGATCTAAAAACCTTAATTTGATAGGAAAGAGCCATCACTCAACTTGATGAGTAAAGATTGTGAGCTTAATGTATATCTTTTGGTCTTTCTTCAACTCTTGATTTGACTTGAATATCCATAGTTGTAATATTTGCTTTTCATATGTTTACATTGTGTTAGATCTAAAATCTATTTGAGTTTTGATTCATGTTTTATGTTATTGCAATTACTTGAATATTGTCTTGTTTATGGTAAAGATCTTTGAGTATCTAATGACTTCATGCTTTAATTGACTTCCAAGAGAGTGATCTATCCATGGACTTACCTGTTTAGCTTGAACTTGCTTGAGAAAAAGGTTTAAGTATTGGAAAGAATGATTAGCACGATTTGAGAATTGACAAAGGACTAGAGGTTGAGAAAGTTTAGATTTGATCTAACCCTAATCTTATGGATTTGAGCCAGAGATACTGAGATAGGATAATTCTAGCATTTCCATATTGGTTGTTTATTTTTGTGTACTTGCTAAGTTAGGGAGAATTGATTAAGATCTACTTGCTTGTCATTGAGAGATATAAGTCGGTACCAAAGAACCCAAGGAAGTGTAGACTTATAAATGATTTTCTAGATTATATTTGGCTATGTGTTATGGATCATATAAGCATGAGTTGAATCCACAATCCCAAATCTAATTGTTATCCTTGATTTGGAAGGTCTTTGATCACTTTACCTTTTGTTTTGCTATTTTAGTTTTAGTGTTTGTCTCTTATTAAAATCCCTCTTAAAAACATGTATCAATTGTTCAGATTCAAATTAGTGGCCTGTATTCTTTACCTCTACAATTGGCCCTACATTAATCCTTATGGGATTCAGCATCGACCTCATATGTTGGGTATTATTTTGCATACGACCTCCTAAATTTCTAATTTGGGAGTGTAGTTGATAATTTATGAAAAATAAATGCTTCAACTTTAACAAGGACATCATAAAGAATATCCAAAGGCTTTTCACTGTGTGATCTTCCAGAAGTACCCGCATTGATGTCCCTTTGGGGGCTCTCAAGCCCAATTGCCAAAACACTACCAGTGGAATTAGATTAATGCTATCAGACAAATTAAACAGAGATTCAGCAAAGTTTGAGGCTCCAATTGTACATAAGAAACTGAACACCCTAGGGTCCTTTTTTTTCTTCACAAGAGAATGAGTGTCTATTCCATTGATATGGTGCAAATTCTAAATAGGTTAAAAACTCACAAGCATGTTCTCATTTGATAAATCATTAATGAACTTTGCATACACATGCATATACTCCAATTCTTCGATCAACAGGACATTAACAAAATTTTATTTCAACATATAGATGAACTGGTATTAATTTCCTTCTTCATCATTCTTTACCAATATCTGTGGGAAGGCTAGAAGAGGTCGTTGTATAGGAGTTGGAGCATGAGTGACCTCTTTTCCTTGTTTTTTGTAGCATCAGATTTCTTAGTGTCACATTGAGGCTTCTTCTCAATCAACTTTCTGTCAGTGACTTGTTCCTCCGCTTCCCCTGTATTTTCATCATCAACAGAGTCAGGCTCATTTCCGTTCATAAACCATTGTTAGGAATGGAGAATCCATAGTCTTATCACCACTTCGAGTAGTCACTACCATACAATGCCCATAAGTTTCTAGATTCCTAATTGTGTTGCTGGGAAGGGTCCCCTTTTGGCGTTGGTTTAAGGTCGTAGACATATGACTTAGTTGCTGCTTAACCTACTTAACAACTATAGAAAGAGACTAAGCCATTTGATTCATACATGATATGTCTCCACACATCTCCTTAAGATTGTCATTAGTTGTTTTGTCATGACCCAAATAACCCCCTAGACGTGACATGTTGAATAGGATCTTGAGAGACTAAGATGAATAATAAAAGAGAATAAAGCATGAAAGTGGGATATAAGTCTCAACATCAACATCATAAGCAATACCAAAATTAGAGTACAACAATCTCTTAGATGGAAACATACTATGTCTGAAGACAAGCCTCTATATCAAAGGTGTGACTAGATAAAGCCCTACCTCATGAAGTAGTTTTTAAAAACGATATGACTAAAATAAACAAGAAATTCAAAATATGTGATCATACCCTCACACTATGAGGACTCACCACAAACTAAGAAAATATGAATCTATCCACTAGCCATGGCCTAATGGAGGAACGCCGGACCTTATATTATGAAACAATATAGGCACAAGAGATATACGCATCAATACTCAAAATGTATTGAATATGGGGAAAGATGGATGAGAATAAACATGATAATGTGATAAGGTCGAAACAGATAATGTATGACCAATAAGACATATCAATCGGACTAGATGATAACAAATTACCCTAAAAACAAGTTAAAAGAGTAAGCGGTCATCAACAATAAAAATATCCAACAAGAAAGTCAGGGTTAAATCCCATAAGGAACAATTTGCCAGTGATTGAAAAGAAAAAGAATTATAAGATACTAGTTTGAATCTAAACCTAATAATACATAATTATCAATATAAGGTTGTTTTTAGTAACACAATTAAGATTGATCAAATATCTAATCAAGCAAGGGATAATTGGGAATTGAGAAATTTGGTAATCAATACTCATTCAATAATCCATTGCAATGTCAACACATGTTAATTCTATCATAGGTAGGCTAGGTCATATTCAACAACACAAATCATCTTTCAATCTAAATGTGCTATATCATGAAATCTTCTTTCGGTCTCAATCATGTAACTTCTTGTAACACCATGGAAAGTTTTTTGAGCTAAGACTCGAACAATTCTTCATTATGAGTAAGATTTTACCAAGGAATTTAAACTTTATTAAGGGTTAATGTCACTAGATGTAACACCTTAAGTTTCAAAAAGAATTACAGAGAATTCATTCAAGTCATTCCTAAGTTTTTTTTAAGTTTTGGGTCAACTTCAAATGACCATAACTTTCAGTACAAGATGATTTAGGATACCCAAAAGATATCAAATTAAAGAACTCTGAGTCCTCTTTCAAATACCACCAAGTTTTCTGAATTTTGAGTTTGGATGAGGGAAATATACTAGTTTGAAGTCTTCATGTGAGGGGGATTTTGGTCTTTTCCTTACCCCCCCTTCAGCTTAAAATGTTTTTAGTAAGGTTTTAGGGGTCTAAACTGATTTGGTTCAGTTTTCACAATCGTAAATACGCTTAGGGTTTTAGAAGAGAGTTCAAGAATAGAAAAGAGGAAAAAAAAAAGGGAATGTTCAAGGCGTTCATCGAGATTTCTTTCGGATCAAAGGTTGTTTCACCAAGGGTTTGATCCCTAAGAGGTATATAAGTTTCAATAGTGGGTTCGTTTGCCCACACGCTAAAAATGATATTTCGATGCAATTTCATTCTCAAAGTTGAAGGATTTGAGTTCTTGATGAGTTCTCTTGAAATTTCATTCGTAATCTTGATTGTTGGGGGTTTGATGAATTATTGAGATGAGTATTAGTGATTTGAGGTTTGCTTTGAGTAGATTATCGTGTAATTATGTTGGGTATTCAAATCTAAGTGAGTTGGGAAGAAACCATTTGATTCTAGGCAAATTAGGGTCAGAAAACGAGAAAGAAAATTCGTCAGAAAAAAATTTGGGCAGAGGCTGGCACCCTGTGCCAACTTGTACACCATAAAAGTTCATTTGTAGTTTAGCGGCTGGTGCCCTGTGCTAACCATGCTCCAGGGTCGCCTGCTCCTACCCCTTCTCCATCGTTTGGGCCGTCTGAGTTCTTTCAAAGGGTACCTTTACACCCTATTAATTCTAGTTACTCTAAGCTACATCTAAACATCAAGAGATCCTTTATATCATGAATCATAACTATTGAATTCATAATTCAAATTCAAGAAAGAGTTAAGAGTAGAGTTCAACAAAGTGTTTGAGTTCAATTGTGAATCCCTTGAGATCGACTATCGATTTGAGCTAAGTTTTGAGGAAGTAAGTATGATATTATGAAGAGTTGTACCCATGAGTTCTATATTTTCATTGAGACCATTGAGTCGAGTTGTTCATGTTCATAATTCAGCATGAACTCCATAATTTGAATATCTTTGAGAGAAGTGGTATATTCAAGTTCTAAGTCTTGAGCATTGTGTTCCTAATCGTTTTGAGACTATATTCCTAATCATGGGACTACTAGATGTTACCCATGAAGGTCCTTGAGTTGAGTTATTCATGCCCATAATTTCGTATGAACCCTCAGAGTCGAGCATTCTTGAGATGAGTAGTACCATTAAGTCCTTGAGTTCTGGAATTGTTGATTTTTGAGTATTGAGTTCTATGTATGGTTATTGAAAACCTTGAATTGAGTCGTTCACATCCATAATTACACATAACCCTATTTTGATAAATCTTTTACAATTATTTATAACTTGTTTTAAGACTTGAGTACTTGAGTTGAGGAAGAATAAAGTTTAGTTTCATTTTTTAAAAATGAATATATGGGAACTAAGTATTCCCACGAGTAAATGTTTCTACATATAATAAGAGAGGAAACACCGATTTCCAAAAGAGTTCATGAGGAGTTTTAAGTACTATCTCTTTTAAGAGAAACCTTTTGAGTAATAATCACAAAGTTGAGGATGCGAAAATGTTTATTTTTTAAAAAAGATATGAGCTAAGTTATATTTTGGGAGTAGTATTGAGCACCAATATGGGGGAGAGTTCAGACAACTCACAGTCCCCATAAACTATATAGTCAACGTCGGTAGAAAGGGTCATACTTTTAAGATGATTCCTTATTGCTTTTTAAGCATAGACTAGTGGATCTACTTAGTTCAGGAGTTCTATACCCCAGTGGGCGAGATGATGTATCATCAGATAGCTCATAGTGATGGTTGTCGGTTAGAGAATCTCCCAAATAAGAATTATTATTGTATTTTAACATACAAATCAGTTATTATTGTATTTTTTCATACAATTGATTTTCTATCTATTGTTTTATAGCTTCCTATATATTGCATCTTTTATTGTCGCTTTATCCTTGAGTATCCAAAGTTGCATATCTTATTGTTGAGTTGAGCCCTATTTCTTTGAATTGAGTTGAACTATGTTTCACAGAGTTCGGTATCTTAATATTGAGTTGAGCCCTATTTTTCTGAGTTGAGTTGAACTATGTTTCACTGAGTTGAGTGTCTTATTAATCAATTGAGCTTTATTTCTCTAAGTTGAGTTGAACCATGTTTCATTGAGTTGAGTTGAGTGAGTTGAGAAGAGGTAAGTATGTTTGTTTTCCATAGTTCAAGCTTATGTTTATGCTTTAGAATTCCCCTTAAATGCTCGTACATTCCATGTACGGACGTCATTTGGCCTGCATCTTTTATGATGCAGATACAGGTATTTAGGGTCATAAATAGAAGCTTCGTTGATACCACTTGCAGTTCCAATCAGGTTTGGTGAGACTTCTTATATTCCGGAGGACTTTACCTTTACCTTACAGTTAGCAGTTTTGGAGATGTCGTGGGTCTTGTCCCGATATCCTTATGTAATAGTAGAGGCTTCATAGATAGTTTAAAGGTCGAGAAGTCTATCATCATTTCCTTGTGGTTGTAATGTTTTTGAGTTCACGAGGCATTTAACTAATACTTGCTAAATTATTTTCAGACAATTATTGGAGTTGATTTTAGATTAAGCTTTTAAAGTTATTTTTGCATCAAGAGTTTCCATTTTTCTTGAGTAAGTTTTTCGCTGAGTAATGAGCCAAGCCAAGGGTTCACTTGGGAACCAATAATGGTTTTTAAGTGCCAGCTATGTCCAAGGTGTAGGCTCGGGGCGTGACACCTCTCTTTCAAGCAAGCCTTGCATTCAAAAATGAAAATATAAATCTCTCTTTCGAGCAAACTCAAGATTCAAGGGTTAACATGTGATTATCAATCTAATTCTACACTTCATGATTTCTCTTTCAAGCAATCCACAAAGATTGGAAGATAAATATGAGCGTGGATGCTAAAATCATAAATTCAAAAATGAATATTAGACTAAACCCATTTCTTGAATAGAAGCATGAAGCAACAGAATGAGAAATCAAAGACCCAAAGGAATTGTCTATTTCTTGCACAAAACCCCAATCTCAATTATCAAATACATCCACAATTCATGAAATATAGAGAAATGGAAAGAAGATAGGATAAGAAATTTTACTATTAAGTACACAATATTCAATTCAAACGATGAATTGTGAGGCAACTTTCCTTCAAAGTCTCAACCCAAACACTACAAAAAATTTCTACTAAGAGTTCAACAATAATAATTTCTTAACTAAGCTACAAAATTCTTAATTAGTTTATGCCATTCTCCATAATGTCTCTCCTCGGCACTTTGTGAGAATATGGATAAAAAATCCTTGAAAGTCCAATTCTATCAATGTCCACATGTCTGTGCCTCGCTAAAGCAGCTAGGAGTTAGCGAATCTGGATGTCACAAAAGGGAACATTTTATCTCTAAAGTGAACCCCACCTTTCGTGGCGCTTCACAGAAGCGATCCTCGCATGGTCGCTTAAGCGATCAGTTGACTTCAAGTTTGCCTTCTTGGAAGCGAACTTTTCCTCGAAGATGCGAGATCAGAAACTGTTTTCTTCTAGTTTCAACTCTTTTTTCCACTCTTTTTTATCAATTTCCTTCCAAGCAATAAATACCTAAAATTAACACAATTCCATGAATAATAAACTTATTTCTCTACTTGAGTACCACAAAATCATAAGAAAAAAGCCTAAAAAATGTAGGAATTCCTAACACTCCTCAAAGTCGGGAGTGGCTCATTCCCCTTCAAAGCTTTCCAAGTACTTTGAACCCTTTCCACATCTGGGTGAAGAACTTGTCTTGCATTTTCTCCCGCTTCTTCATGTTTCTATGTGAGAGACTCAACTCACCCTGTGACTTGGCCAAACCGACGTAAGCCTTCTCCAACTTGTCAACCTGAGCTTTCTGCTTCCTTTGATCTCTCAAGTAAGAATAAGACTCATGTTATAGCACTTATGATACCGGCTTAGAAGACGACTCACCCGACCCTTGAGGCAGCCTCATCACTATCTCTTTCATAATTTTCAACTCATTAGCCAAAACTTCAAATGTCCCAAAAACTAGAGGTTTAATAGAATCCTACTCCATGTGCACGGACTTACCCGAATCAATCTTCCTTTTCTTGATTTTTACCATAGTACCTTCGTCGCGCATCATATGAGGAAAGATTTGATTTTTGGGTTCCACCTAAGAATTAGTTGGGTACAGTTCAATTTCAGCCCGTCTACACGACTACGTGTTCAAAAGAAGGTTTAACAAGGGAGAGGCTATCATGGTGCTTGAACTCTTAGAACACATTTACAATCAAGTGGCCCACATTCAAAGGGACGTCATCGAATATGCATGCCACGATCTATGCCTTCAACACAAAAATGTTGCTGATGTTCCCACTCAGGGAGATTTAGCTGCATACAATAGGCATCCTTGTTCTTGCCTCAGTCATCAAATCAGAGCATTGAATACTAGCCTTTGTAATATCCCATGGGACATTTTGTCACTGACTCACAATCTTTATCCATAAAGGCCTCAATGTAGTGATCTTTCAACCCATAGATGAAGTTTATAGCTTTCGACCCACAATCAACAAATTTGCCCCTAATAGTTATCAACCTAGTTGACATATTGGTCTCCATGAGGTTGGCATAGAATTCCCTGACCCCATTGCTCATTTGCCTCGCATGATTCAGGAGTAAAGCAGATCCATCTAGAGTTTTCCAACCTTTGGTAAAAGTTTGGAAGCATCTTGGACACCTTATCAAGTGTTATGCCTCTCTCAAGGATCAATCTCTTCTTGATCAGATCATCATAGTATTTCTCCTGAGCTCTGAGACATACAAATAGAAGTTGGTCATAGTCGACCGCAACTTCCTCTTCAACACCAAGTTGTTGTGCCATTCTTGACCTTTAACAATTCAAAAATCACAATAGCATGAAAGTGTAAGAAACTTGTGTTAAATAATGCTATTTTATGATTCCATGATTTGGACTCATTTAGGGCTTTATTTGGATAGATTTAGTGTCCTAAAATGCTTATTTTGTGCCAATAACTAATGCGAAATCCTTGATTTTCATGTAGTTGGATTGAGGAACAAAGCATGGACACTAACGAGCAAAAAGGAACAAGGCAACCGAAAGAACAAGGAAAAGAAGGCTTGTTGATCACCTAATCCATTGGGCGAATCACCGAGTGGCAATTACCTCCCCAAAAGTTCCAGTGTGCCAAGCCCTGAAGGAGAAAATCAAATTGGCGAGAGAAGGGAGCAGTCGGTGAGATGTTGAATGGTTCCGCGATGCGGTGTTGGATCGCCCAAAGTTATAGAACTTGAGGATGTTGAAGGACAAAGTAAAAAGGCAATGGAACAGACCTAAGGGCGGATCGCCGAGCTGATCAGCGATCCCGACTTACTTTGCTGACTGGCCCTTCGCAGCATATTTTTGGTGACCATAAATACATTTTCAAACATTATGTTTAGTATCAAATTTTATTCTGAACATTCATTAGAGTAATTTTTGAGTTTGAACTAAGAGTATAAAGACAAACGAAGTTTTCCATTTTTGAGAAATTGGAAGTGGGTCTTTAAGATTCGTCAACTTTGACCTTTGTAAAGATGAAATTAATCGTACACGATTGATGGAAAAATAATTTGGTAACGATTTTTATCTTTTTATGATGTCTAGCTAAAACCTCAATTCTTAGGGTGTGATTATGTGATTATGGGTTTATATAGCTTATGGGTATTGCTAATTGATAGTTTAAATATTGTTTAGAAGTGACTTCATTCAATAATTGTTGTGTAATTTAAAGGTTTGTAGTTGCAAATTCAACTCTACCTTCGTGTTTTTGTCTTGCTCGAGAGAGAGGTTTTGAAACCAAGATTACTAAATTGATGGTATGTGGGTATTGGGTTGTCATGGGTTCAACTCGAAAGAGTGAATCCTAAACCATTTTCCACACATTCATCTTGAGAGAGTGAATGGACTAAAGTGCAGGCTATTCTTAATTGTTGCTTGTTGGTGTTCACGAGAAACGAACTTGATTAGGGGTAAATTGTTCGAGAGAAAGTTTATCCCCACTAAAGTCTAGCTTATTCACACATTTACAGCTATTTACTAACAATTGCAATTACCTATTTGTCTACCTTTGCCTATAATCTAATCACATTCCAAGAACCCGTCTCATTACTTGTTAATTCTTGTTATTTGCTGATGTTATAGTTAATAATTACATTCAAAATCCCCCTACTATTTGACACTTTAGTCACTCTTTAATTTGAAGTATGCTTTTATTCGCAAATATCTTTACCTATGATTGACCAGAACATATTCATACATTGCTCTTGATTCTTAAACATGTACCACTCCCCGTGGGATTCGACCCCAACCCAACACATCTCCAAATCCCTACACTTTGGTCAAAAGGGAAAGAAAGGGGTTAGTACAATTAAGTACTAAGTATATGAAACCATGCAAAAACATGCTAAAAAGAACATTTGATTGAAAGTCGTGCCTTATGCCATTTTAGTAAAACTTCATGAACATTGACATATTAGGCATATTATAGAACATAACCAACAATTAAACATTAACCACATTATAGACATACTCAACACTTTCACCAAGTAACTCATTTCATCATCCAAGGACCCTTATCTAAAATTTCCCTAAGACACACTTGAGTGAGACATGAAGTGGCCGCCCATACAACCTCTTCATACACACCTAAGTGTTCCTCAAGGCTACTATAGACGAGAACCATCATGCTTCAAGGTAGCATACTAAGTAACTCACTTCATTAACATAAGTTATTCATTCAACAAATCATTTAGACAATAAGTCAACATTCTTTTTTTAAAGTCATTTAGGACACATTCATGCATTTAGGGGACTTCACACTATAGTCATATAGACTTAGGGAACTCACTTTAGCACCTTCAAAGCCTACTTGTGCCATGTGTAGATAGCATCCCACACTACTACCTACACGTTGTAGAACCTATCAAGTAACTAGAGTTCACATTAAGGGCATCAAGCTTTACATTTAAAGATCCAAGTGTCAGGAACGCTCATAGCATAAATTTCCAAGAGATTCAATAACAAGGCTCGCCCAATATGTACATCATGTCTTTGCACCAAGCACAAGCAAGTATCAAGAAGGGTCGACGCCCTATATTAAGAAGGGTCAAAGCCCTATAATCAAGAGAACCAAAAACCATATTAAAAATGGTTTCTAATTCGTACTTAAAATGGACAGCTTTCATTCATAAGACGGACTAAAAATCCAGAGTCAAGATGGCAAGTGATCCGAATCAAGAGGCATGCCAAGAGTGACAAAGTCACAGCCATAAGAAGGACAAGGTCCCAACAAGAGTGCCAGGTGATCAAACAGTCCGTACAAGTGGGCGAGTTACATGAGCGTCTTTAACGTCTTAAAGGATACCAACACGACAATGCAAAGTGACAAGAGGTAACCAAGGTACCAAGATCAACTTTCAAATATTCTAGAAGTTAAAAGAGTGCAAGTACAAGTTTATACCCAAACTCAGTGCTTTAGCAAAGAACCATTCCAACACAACTTTGCGAGTTCAGACCGTAGACCAACCAACGTTTCAAGGTCCTCAACTTGTTCACGAGTATATACAACCTTAAAAATATAATTAAATAACTTCTTTAACTTATATTAGCTTAGTAATGTTAACATAAAATACGATCATCATCACAAGTAAGCCTAGCATGTACAAATACAACTATGCTCCCAAAACAGTGAATCTGTCCAGCCTGGTACATCAAGTCGCAAGTTAGATTTGAAAAGGAAAAAGGAAAAAATAAACTTTATAACCTTCATGAAAGATGTAGGTACATCTCTAAAGGTTGCAAATAAACAAGAATCACAGCAAAATATACTTTGTACAAAAAGATATATTCAAAACACTACAGCTGATCATACAGGATTTCAATTTCCCAAATCTTGGTAGAACGTGCCCTATGTTGCGTCCCATATTTCATGTCCATAACAGTTAAATTAGAGTTTTACATAAACATACGAGTTGTAGGTATACGAGTTAGCTTTCCAAATCATATTTATTCATTGTAAACGAAGTTCTAGAGAACAAGATATGCATAAATTATCAAACACTACCCAGCTCAGAAACATAGTTCATCACTTACATATGAAAGGAATGCCATAGCCTATCGATTTATATTCAACATAGCTTTTCATTTATCAAGAAGAGCACCTAAGTCTACCAAGTCAAGAGATGACATTCAACAATAGAAGGCACTTCACATTCCATCATCTTCATTCATAAGTGTTAAGAGAGAACATACTTTTAATCACAATACAATAATACTTTATTCAAGCTCACCTTGGTATCCCATGAACACATTTATATTCACAACATGATTACCTTTACTTCATTAGATTCTCATTCAAATCCTTTACATCACATTCACATATATGATATCATGTCAACACTTCAATTCCTCATATAATGCCTTCAAGGCCATAATCATAATACATTCAATAAGTAAACACCACCACCATAAGTGGATCACACATCAATCTATCACTTCTACATTAACAATGAAGTTAGGTCAACTTACCCTTTTCCAAAGCCACAATCACCATTCCTCAATTCTTCAACAATTCTCAATAGATAAACATAGATAATAATAGAAATCAACTACTCAACTCAACCTAAGCATTTTTCCATCATCATTCAATCATTCACATTCAACCCACTTCATAAGCCAAATTTAGGAAACTTGGAAAGACATGGGTTCATGGACTTTTCTTTCTTAAAACCACCAATAAACATCAATAATAACATAAATCATCATTAAAAATCATTTAATGCAAGAACCCATGCTAGAACCGAAATTAGGACTTTATTGAGTTTTCGAAAAACTTTCAAAACACTTTGATCTGGCTCCTTGAATGGAAAGGGAATCAAGGATAAAGGATCCCCATACCTTAACCTTCATGAATCCCACGAAAATTGGAGAAGAAACACCATCAAATCCTCAACCCTAGCTCCCACTTCACCTTCTTCTTTGAGTTAGAGAGAAATATAGAGAGAGGGAAGACTTTGAGATTTTGATTTTGGGAAAAGAGAGTAAATGACTTGTTAAAAGACTTAAAACCTTATATAAGTCATTTAATTAACGCCTAACCGACCCCCTAAGCCCTTAATCTAATAACTAATTAATTCCCAAAGCCCCAACTAAAAATTAAAATGTCAAAAACTGGCAGCATCTATGGACGCCAAATCTCTTTGAACTAGATTCAAAAAGCTGATTTACATTATTTAATCAAGTTACCAACTTCAATACACATGTGAGGCTCTAGTTCTTCCTATTTCATTTTTAGGGTCGTTACATGCAGCCTGTCTTGGGTGAATCATTAATGGGAAATGGTTGAACCTAGGGATGATTATTGCACAAGAGATGTTGATGAGGGCCAAGCAGCGCCAGACTTCCCTTTATTTTCCGGTGTTGATCACCGAGTTATGCAGACGAGCTCGGGTTCTTAGGGATGAGAAGAAGGATGTGGAAGTGATTCCCACATCTTCTACCGATATTCGGAGGATTGAAGTAGAGTGCTTGAAGGATGAGACGGAGAAGAAAAAGGCAGCCTCGGTGGATGCATCTCGGTTGTTGATCTTCAGACACTACCTGCAAAGGCAGACTTGCCTACTCCAGCCCCTGGGCCTTCAGGTACTTATAGTGTTGTCCCTTCTGACACTCCTAGTTCTCTGCTGCTCTATTGCCCCCCAGATCTGGTACTGTTGTTGTTGCTACCTCTCGGGCCCCACTCACTCGGGTATCATTACTCCGAATGGGGCAGCTAGCCCATTTTGTCGATCGTCGTGCTGCTAGACTTGAGGCCTCCATTCTGGGCATGATTTAGACTGCCCTCATTGATATTGTGACACCCTTGAGTGATACCATTGATGCCCTTACGGCTAGGATAGCGGTGTGCGAGTATGGACAAGGGGCCACCGAGGTGGTGTCGACTCTAAAGGCCGCTATTGCTGCATTCAGAAAAGATGTGGACCAATTGAAGTACACCGACATGTCAATGATTTTTAGGACGGTGGAGATCCTAGATATGCCAAATGAGCTATACATGCCTACGGCTACCACCAGAGATGATGTTAGAGTTGAGGAGGCAGTTGATCTTGAGTCTGAGGCTGAGACAGATGAGGAGATGTTTGAGGTTGCTAAAGAGGCTACTTACAAAGGCCTTACAGATACTAAAGAGGCCATGGTAGATACAACTGTACAGATATCTTAGGCAAACACATCTTTGGCAGCCCTTAGTAGACCTACTACTTCTATTGATCTGACTCCGGGCACTGATGCCCAGATAGATGGAGCAACTGTTTAGACGGGATTTCTCTTTACCTCCCTCTCTGTCTTTTTTATTGACTTGTTGGATATTTTATTTCTTGCATTTGAGGACAAATAGCTTTTGTTTTGTGGTAAGGTGAGGCCCACCTTGTGTCACTATTATTCTGTTTATATATTTGGATTTTTGAGCTATAAATTATGTTTAGCATTGTTGTTGTGGATGATTGAGCTTATGGCTCCTTGTTTTAGTTGTAAGTGATTTTTGGACCCTTCCAAAAAAAATTGTACCACCTTTTGTTTGTGTTTAAATGTGGTTGTTCTCTTGCAAATTTGAGCATCGGTCATGATCAATACCGATGACTTAAATACTGCTCATAATTGAACAAAAATTAATGTGTGGCTACGATGAAGCCAAATGAAGTTGCATAGGCAATATATTAACTTTTTGCATCTCGTTGTGACTAACCAATTATCAAATTGAGTTTCTTGTGATGAGCACTGCACACTAGCGAAAGTGTGGAGTTTTGTTTGACATTGGTGTCAATGCCTTGTGTGTGATGAGCTTACTGTGAACCATGTGTGATGACACCTAGAATTTGCCCATTGGTCCGATTGACTAAATGATGCAATCTCTTGAAATGAGCTTAGGCAGCTTTAAAGAGTGAAACAATTTGACATTATACCTTCTTTGTGGCTTATTTGTGAGTCTGTGAACTTCGTTTGAACACCTTTTGAGCCTTAACCCTTTTATTGGAGGAAACTTGATGAAATTGTGACCTTTCTTTATCCATTACCTATAATCCTCAGGATTTGTGGTTTTCTTGAATAGCCAACTTAGGCGAAAAGCCTAAGTTGGAGGTGTGCTGAAACGAGAAGGTAAATCAAGAAATGCAAAGAATTTCCCTTCGACCCATGGTTTTGAGAAAGATGGAACCCCTCCATACAAAAAATAAGATAAAAAGAATAAAAGAATGAAAAAGAAAAAGAAGGAAAAAGTTGTGGAATAAAGTTGTGAAAGTGCAAAGAAAATGGGGTGTCCAACAGTCCATGGAAAGTGAATAATGGGGTGACTTTTTAGCATGAGTGAAAAATGATGAAGAAAAGGGAACAACGAATTGTTCATACCACATTTCCTGAGGATTAAAGCCATTGAGCCTAACTGACCATACCTTTGCACTCAACCCCGTTACAAGCTTTGAAAAGATCTTTTTGATCTTCAGTGATCTGAAACAATTGTTGATTGGAAAATAAGGGCAAACCTATGGGTGAAATCATGCATTATGTTCATCTTTGTGAGTGTGAGTGTTGATTGTGATTCCGGAACTATTAATTGTTGAACCATTGTGTGTGAATATGGAATCATTCTTTTGTGAGGGCATTTGAGTACCTTTGTTGAGCTTGAACTTGCATTTGGAGCAAGTATTTTGAGCTTGAGAATCTTTGGTAATGGTGAGTCACAACTTTAATCTTTGAGTGCACAATTGATTCTTGCATTAGTAAGTTCAGTCTTTTTGTGTGCATCCATGATTGAGTCTTGTGTAGCACTGTTTGAGACATCATTTTTGAACTATTGAACTTGAGTTTTACTTGAGGACAAGCAAAAGTTTAAGTTGGGAGTGTTGATGAGCCCACGATTTTGACTCATTCAGGGCTTTGTTTTGATAGATTTAGTGTCCTAAAATGCTTATTTTGTGCTAATAACTGATGTAAAATCCTTGACTTCCATGTAATTGGATTGAGGAACAAAGCATGGACACTAACGAGCAAAAAGGAACAAGACAGCTAAAAGAACGAAGAAAAAAAGGCCTATTGATTGCATAATCCATTGGACGAATCGCCGAGTGGCTATTACCTCACCTAAAATTCCAGTGTACCAAGCCCTGAAGGAAAAAATCAAGTCAGCGAGAGAAAGGAATAGTCGGCGAGTCGCCAAATGATTCCACGATGCATTGTTAGATCGCCTAAAGTTACAGAGCTGACCAAAGGGCTGATCGCCGAATTCATCGGAAATCCCGGCTTACTGCACCGAATGGCCCTTCGCAACATATTTTTGGCTACTATAAATACATTTTCAAACATTATGTTTAGTATCTAATTTTATTCTGAACATTCATTAGAGTAATTTTTGAGTTTGAACTAAGAGTATAGAGACAAAATTTTCCTTAGCTTTGAAGAATTGAAGTTTTTCATTTTTAAGAAATCAGAAGTGGCTCTTTGAGATTATTCAACTTGGACCTTTATAAAGATGAAATTAATCGCACCATGTTGATGGAAACACAATTTGGTAACGATTTCTATCTTTTTTTGATGTCTAGCTCAAACCCCAATTCTTGGGGTGTGTTTATGTAATTATAGGTTGATTTAGCTTATGGCTATTGCTAATTGATAGTTTAAATGATGTTTAGAAGTGATTTCATTCAGAAAAATATGTGTAATTTGAAGGGTTATAGTAGCAAATGCAACTATACCTTCGTGTTTTTGTCTTGCTCGAGAGAGAGGTTTTAAAACCAATATTATTGAATTGATGGTATGTGGGTATTGGGTTGTTGTGGGTTCAACTCGAGAGAGTGAATCCTAAACCCTTTTCCACACATTCAGCTCGAGAGAGTGAATGGACTAAAGCTCAAGTTGTTCTTAATTACTGCTTGTTGGTATTCGAGAGAAACCAACTTGATTCGGGGTAAATTGTTCGAGAGAAAGTTTAGCCCTACTAAAGTCTGGCTTATTCACTAATTTACAGCTATTTACTAATAATTGCAATTACCCATTTGTCTACCTGAGCCAATAATCCAAGCACATCCCAAGATCCCGTCTCATTATTTGTTAATTCGTGTTATTTGCTGTTGTTGTAGTTGATAATTACAATCAAAAACTCATGTTATTTAACACTTGTGTCACTCTTTAATTTGAAGTATGCTTTTATTCGTAAATTTCAATACCTATGATTGACTAGAACATATTCGTGCTTTGCTCTTGATTCTTAACCACGTACCACTCCCTGTGGGATTTGACCCCAACTCGTTTAGGTAGGTTATATTACTGACTAATGATCGTTGGCACTTAGTATTGGATGAAATGTCCTTATATGTGAAATAAAAATGGCGCTGCTACCGAGGAGTGGTGTTAGTTAAGAATTTTTAGACAAGTTGAATTTTGTTCTTGTTACTTATAGTTGAACTTACTTACTTTCAATTTTTGGTTTTCGTGTTGCTTGTTGAGCAGAGAAATTAAGCTTATCAGGTAGCAACAAGGGCCAAATGGTTCACCCTGCATTGAGATTGATGAGTCTCAGGGATGACATCCTAAACTTTAAGCAATTGGAGGGTTAGACCATGCATGAGTTGGGGCAAATATTTAAGGACCTATTACAACAGTGCCCAACTCATGGAATTCTAGATAAGATGCTTCTGGAATGCTTCTACAGGGGTCTTGACCTCGAAAATAGAATAGTGGCTGACCAACTCTCTTTGGATTGTTTGATTGGACAATCCTATGAAACAGCAACCCAACTTCTTGATTGTGTGGCCAAGACCAACAAGGAAGCAGAAAAGGACCAACACTTCACCACATTGTTGGGTCAGCTGGATATCTTGGCCAAAAAGGTCAAGGAACTGGAAGTAGTGTATAAAAGGAAGGACTGGTACATCCCACATCACGAGCGTCGAAGGATGATGAAATAATAGGGTGGGAAAATTGAAGAGGTCCCCTTACTCATTTTACACAAAGTCGAAGAGCAGGACAGTGTGTTGGAGGAGATAAGAGAGAATGCTTTCATGTTAAATCAGATTACAACCTCTCATTCCATGTTCATTCAGCTACTAGAGTCCCAAATGGACCAAGTGTTGTCTTATCTCTACCCAAAGCCAAAAGAGGGGTTACCTTATGAAAATGTGGCAAACCCCACTAATGGAACCTAAATGGGAACTTAAGTCATGGTACGACTTTAACTAAGGTGCTTCTTGGGAGGCAACCCAAGTGTTTATCGCTTTAATTTTGTTTTAGAAATAATCGTTTGTTGGTTTTGCACGTTGAAGTGTGGAAGGTGTTTGAAAAGTGCAGGTTAGCGTGCTAAAAGTCTACTCGGCGACTCGTCGAAGAGGTTAGCGAGCCCGACTTGGGCCGCCATTGGACTCAAGACTTTTTTAAATTACAGTCTGTAAAACTCGGTGACAAGGTCGGCGATCAAGACTTTGTCTGCCATTTGTACCCCGACAATAACTGGAGGTCCTGTAAAACTCGGCAAGGTAAGTGCCCACTCGATGTTTCACTGAGTGGGTTGGCGAGCAAAACTTATATCGCCGAAGGTGCTAGAATTGGACAGTTTTTAAAGGCCAAAGGATTAAACTTTCAAACTTTTTCACTTTCCCTCACTTTTGAACTTCCCATACTCACACCCACACAATATTTTCCATATTTCATGCATTTTTATCGCATTTTAGTCATCAAATTTGTGTTCAGAGTTGATTTCATTGCCTAGCATTTCAAATTTTTTATTCGGCATCTAAGGTTGGTTTTCTGAACCCTGAATTCATTTTTAGTGATTTGTACTCTTTTATAATTGATTTTTATCTTAGTGATGTGTGTTGGGCCTATCTAATCACAATTGTGTATGTGTGTGCCTTTGTTAATTTGAATATCGTGCCTATAATGCTTTATTGTTGAATTCTCAAGTTTTTCATGCTTTAAAAATTCATTAAAAGGGTGGGATTGGGCTTGCATGTTGTTGGGTCTAGTCGGGTGAAGTCTAAGTAACCCGCATTTGTGTCAAATAACGTAATTTGCCTAATGATGGAGCGGTTGACGTCATTATTAAGGGCAAAAGTCATCAAATCGCCAAATTTGGCAAAACTGGGAGAAGTTTGAGTATCCTAAGGGCATAGGTGTAATGGGTCTTAGCTTAATTGTAATAGTGCATGTTTTGATTTTATTTTTTAGGGCTGCGGGGTTGAATTTTGGAAGTTGGGTTGAAAGTAGACACGTTGGGTTATTTGGCGAGTTGAGTTGAGCTCGCCGAACCACTCGGCGGTTCGCCGAAGTTCCCTTTCTCGCCTTTAATTTCGTGCTTAATCTTGGAAAACGTTCTGTAACTTTCATCGAGAAGCATGAGCTCACCAAGATGTGCAGACGAGCTCGGGTTCCTAGAGATGAGAAGAAGGATGTGGAAGTGATTCCCACATTTTCTACCAATATATGGAGGATTGAAGTTGAGTACTTGAAGGATGAGGCAGAGAAGAAGAAGACAACCCTGGTGGATGCTTCGCCGGTTGCTGATCTTCAGACACTACCTGTAGAGGCAGACTTGCCTACCCCGTCCCTAGCCTTCAGGTACTTATAGTGTATTCCTTCCTGACAATCCCAGTTCCTCTGTTGCTCCATTGCCCCCTAGATTTGGTACTGTTGTTGTTGCTGCCTCTCGGGCCCCACTCACTCAGGCATCATTACTCCAGATGGGGCAGCTAGCCCATTATGCCGATCGTCGTGCTGCTAAAATTTAGGCCTCCATTTCAGCCATGATTTAGACTGCCCTAATCGATGTTGTGACACCCTTGAGTGCTACTATTGATGCCCTTACGGATATGATAGCAGTGTGCGAGCATGACCAAGGGGTTACTGAGGAGGTGAAAGCTCTAAAGGCCGCTAATGTTGCGCTGAAAAGAGATGTGGACCAACTAAAGTCCATCGATATGCCAATGATTTTCAGGATGGTGGAGATCCCAGATGCGCCAGTTGAGCCAGACATACCTCCGGCTACCACCAGAGATGATGTTAGAGTTAAGGAGGAAACTGATCTTGAGTCTGAGAATGAGACGGATGAGGAGATGCTTAAGGTTGTTGACGAGGCTTCTTAAGAGGGCCTTACAAAGACTGAAGAGGCCATGGTAGATGCAGTTGTGCAGATATCTTTGGCAGCCCCTAGTATACCTACTACTTCTATTGATGTGACTCTGGGCACTGATGTCAAGACAGATGGAGCGACTGTTTAGACATGATTTCTCTTTACCTCCCTCTCTATCTTCTTTTATCAACTTTTTGGATATTTTATTTCTTGTATTTGAGGACAAATAGCTTTTGTTTTGTGGTGGGGTAAGGCCCACCTTCTGTGACTATTGTTTGGGTTTTTGAGCTATAAAATGTGTTTAGCACTGTTGTTGTGGATGATTGAGATTGTGGCTCCTTGTTTTAATTGTAAATGATTTTTGGACCCTTTCGAAAAAAAAATTGCCACCTGTTGTTTGTGTATAAATGTGGATGTTCTCTTGCAAATTTGAGCATCGATCTTGATCAATACCGATGACTTGAATAGTGCTCATAATCCAACAAAAATGAATGTGCGGCTAGGATGAGGCCAAATGAAGTTGCATAGGCAATATGTGAACTTTTTGCATCTCGTTGTGACTAGCCAATTATCAAATTGAGTCTCTTGTGATGAACATTGCACACTAGCAAAATTGTGGAATCTTGTTTGACATTGGTGTCAATGCCTTGTGTATGATGAGCTTAATGTGAACCATTTGTGATGACACCTAGAATTTGCCCCGTTGGTCCGGTTGACTAAGTGATGCAATCTCTTGAAATGATATTAGGCAGCTTTAAAGAGTGAAACAATTTGACATTATACCTCTTTTGTGGCCTGCCTTGTGAGTGTGTGAACTTCATTTGATCACCTTTTGAGCCTTAATCCTTTCCTTGGAAGAAACTTTATGAAATTGTGACCTTTCTTTATCCATTACCCATAATCCTCATAATTTGTCGTTTGCTTGAATAGCCAACTTAGGCAAAAATCCTAAAATGGGGTGTGGTGAAATGAGAAGGTAAATCAAGAAATACAAAGAAGTTCCCTTTGACCCACGGTTTTGAGAAAGATGGAACCCCTCCATACAAAAAAAAATAGAAGAATGAAAAAGAAAAATAAGGAAAAAGTTGTGGAATAAAGTTGTGAAAGTGCAAAGAAAATGGGGTGTCCAACAGTCCATGGAAAGTGAATAATGGGGTGACTTTTTAGCATGAGTGAAAAATGATGAAGAAAAGGGAACAAAGAATTGTTCATACCACATTTCGTGAGGATTAAAGCCATTGAGCCTAACTGACCATACCTTTGCACTCAACCCCGTTACAAGCTTTGAAAAGATCTTTTTGATCTTCAGTGAGCTGAAACAATTGTTGATTGGAAAATAAGGGCAAACCTATGGGTGAAATCATGCATTGTGTTCATCTTTGTGAGTGTGAGTGTTGATTGTGATTCCGGAACTATTAATTGTTGAACCATTGTGTGTCAATATGGAATCATTCTTTTGTGAGGGCATTTGAGTACCTTTGTTGAGCTTGAACTCGCATTTGGAGCAAGTATTTTGAGCTTGAAAATCTTTGGTAATGGTGAGTCACAACTTTAATCTTTGAGTGCACAATTGATCCTTGCATTAGTAAGTTCAGTCTTTTTGTGTGCATCCATGATTGAGTCTTGTGTAGCACTGTTTGAGACATCATTTTTGAACTACTGAACTTGAGTTTTACTTGAGGACAAGCAAAAGTTTAAGTTGGGAGTGTTGATGAGCCCACGATTTGGACTCATTCAGGGCTTTATTTTGATAGATTTAGTGTCCTAAAATGCTTATTTTGTGCCAATAACTGATGTAAAATCCTTGATTTCCATGTAATTGGATTGAGGAACAAAGCATGGACACTAACGAGCAAAAAGGAACAAGACAGCTAAAAGAACGAAGAAAAAAAGGCCTATTGATTGCATAAT
Source organism: Solanum stenotomum (assembly GCF_019186545.1). Classification (NCBI taxonomy): domain Eukaryota; kingdom Viridiplantae; phylum Streptophyta; class Magnoliopsida; order Solanales; family Solanaceae; genus Solanum; species Solanum stenotomum. Next base: position 37,366,162 of record NC_064284.1, on the reverse strand, counting down.
CCATTGGACGAATTGCCGAGTGGCTATTACCTCACCTAAAGTTCCAGTGTGCCAAGCCCTGAAGGAAAAAATCAAGTCAGCGAGAGAAAGGAGCAGTCGGCGAGTCACCAAATGGTTCCACGATGCATTGTTAGATCGCCCAAAGTTATAGAACTTGAGGATGTTGAAGGTCAAAGCAAAAAGGGGATGGAACTGATCAAAGGGCGGATCGCCAAGTTGATCGACGATTTCGACTTACTGCGCCGAATGGACCTTTGCAACATATTTTTGGTGACTATAAATACATTTTTAAACATTATGTTTAGTATCAAATTTTATTCTGAACATTCATTACAGTAATTTTTGAGTTTGAACTAAGAGTATAGAGACAACCTTTTTCTTAGCTTTGAAGAATTGAAATTTTCCATTTTTGAGAAATTGGAAATAGGTATTTGAGATTCTTCAACTTGGACCTTTGTAAAGACGAAATTAATCGTACCCGGTTGATGGAAACACAATTTGGTAACGATTCCTATCTTTTTATGATGTCTCAAAAACCCCAATTTTTGGGGTATGATTATGTGATTATGGGTTGATTTAGCTTATGGGTATTGCTAATTGATAGTTTAAATGTTGTTTAGACGTGATTTCATTCTGTTATTGTGGTGTAATTTAAAGGGTTGTAGTTGCAAATTCCACTCTACCTTCGTGTTTTTGGCTTGCTTGAGAGAGTTTTTAAAACCAATATTACTGAATTGATGGTCTGTGGGTATTGGGTTGTCATGGGTTCAACTCAAGAGAGTGAATCCTAAACCTTTTTCCACACATTCAGCTCGAGAGAGTGAATGGACTAAAGCGCAGGTTGTTCTTAATTGCTACTTGTTGGTGTTCGAGAGAAACCAACTTGATTCGGGGTAAATTGTTCGAGAGAAAGTTTATCCCCAATAAATTCTAGTTTATTCACTGATTTACAACTATTTACTTATAATTGCAATTACCCATTTGTCTACCTTAGACTATAATCCTATCACATCCCAAGAACCCGTCTCATTTCGTGTTATTTCTTGTTGTTGTAGTTTATAATTACAATCAAAACCCCCCTGTTATTTGACACTTGTGTCACTCTTTAATTTGAAGTATGCTTTTATTCCTAAATGTCTTTACCTATGATTGACTAGAACATATTCGTACTTTGCTCTTGATTCTTAACCACGTACCACTCCATGTAGGATTCGACCCCTACTCATTTAGTTGGGTTATATTACTGACTAACGATCATTGGCACTTAGTATTGGATGAAGTGTCCTGATACATGAAATCACTATTCAATTGGCAGAAGTCAAAGAAAAGGGTTAGAAACCAATTTAGGACCAAAAAATAAAATGCTGAAAAATTAAGCACTGGCATAAAATAGTTGCAGATCTCGCAAAAGTGACCAAGATGCCACTTATACAGAAATCGGAAAAGTGAAGAAGGCCCGCGAGCGAAGTTCACATTTATGACATTGAGGTCATTTCCCCGACCAGTCGCCTCCTCAACATGAACAACCAATCTTTTACACATTTTTCGCAAAAATATCAATTTCCAATGGTCCAATTTTAATAATATCAAACAAGCAATTCGAAAACTCAATCGATTCCCAACAAAACTTCCAAAAATAATTTTAAGTTCTCAAGGGAATTCTATCAAACACATAGTGGACAACCTATTTATTCACAATTTGATCAAGAAATGGGTACTTAAGACTTCCCCAAATACAATAAATCAACCCCCATACATGGAATTAACAAATATAAAAAAAGATTCTGCCAACACATACAAGAATTTAACCCCCCAAGTTAAGAAGTTTTTACACACATAATAACCCCCAACTTTCAACAAAGCTAAAAAAAATTCGAGAACAAATTTACCATTTTAAGAGAGTAAGAGTGAAACAGACATACCAACTTGTGATTTAACAATGAAGACCAAAAGTTTTGGAGTAGATTTGAGACAGATTAGGAAGAGAGCAAGAAGTTGGACCTTTTGTTTTTGCTTTCTAATTGTTTAGCTCATGCATTCTGACTTTTGAGAACCTTGGGTTCACTTAAGCGACGTTTTGGTCTCTTTTGCGACCTTTCATTAAAGGGCGGGGTTCTCATTTGTAAGTTCCCCTCCGCTTAAGTGATGTTAACTTTAACGATAGGATGCCTCTTTTGCGGACTTCAATTAACCGAACCTCTGCTCGCTTTTGCGACTTTAGAGGCCATTTTCAGTAGGTTGCTCGCTGTCAAATTCGGTGGGCTCACAGCCCATTGGGTGATCTACCATATCTTATAGGGCAAGCCTGCGTGCCCAAAATGTTCGTCAAGTCCTATTTTGACGGGGTATCCCCCCAAACTTCTTTTCCTTCAAGATCCTTTCCTCCAAACAATGTTTAAATTAACTCCAAACAGTCTAAAATGATAAGGATTAGTCAATAACAAAAATCTAATTTATCTTAAAAATAAAAAACTCAAATTAAACTACAAATCAAACTTATTTGGATACCGATGGGTTGCCTCCCATTAAGCTCACAATTTCACATTGCGACGCGACGCTGCATACATCACCCTTTTGTGTTTCTACTTCAAGGCAATGAAACTTCTCCCCAACATTAGATCAATTTCTTTCTAAAGAGAATGGGGAGTACATGATAGCATCAAGTGTTTTGCTCGATCTCTCTACTTCAAAGACTTGAATTTCTTACCCAACTAAACATCATTTCTTCATTGAAGAGCATTGGGTTAGAGTAAGACGATCACTAGGCCATTTGAGAATTAAATTGCATAATCCTTGGCCTTCAAGTGACTAACACTCACACTTTCAAATGAACTAGAATTGTCATATATGATATATTTGGCTTTTCTTCCAACTCTAGTATCATTTTTTTTATTTTGTCATCTTGAAATTTTATTGGCTTGGATTGATTGAAAATACCAAATATTTCATCAATATCAATCATAACCCCTTGTTCTTGAGATTCAAACCCCACTTCATTGTTGTTGGCCATTTGAGGAGTAGAACATACCCCAATTCTTGTTCTCACAAATACCTCTAAAGTTGCGATTTTTTACCTAAGTTGGATCATCTCAAAACACCGAGGTAGGTGAAAATTTTGATGATCATCCCTCAATTGGGACATTAGATGTAGAAGCTTTTCACCATATTCAAGCCTTAGGACCAAGCTCATGATCCAAGATTGATTCACCACACCAATTTCTTACCAACGAGGCCATGGGTCATCAACATAGGAGTTACAACCCCTAAGCATTTTATTGTTATCACAATAAGCCATAGAAGCAAAACAGAAAGAAAGTAAAGACAAATATTCACAATTTAGATAGAAACAAGTAAACTTTAAATCCAAAATCAATTCAATAAGCCTAATTGTTCCCCATCAGCGGCGCCATTTTTTATAATGCTCAAATTACCCTCAAAATAAGTTGAAAAAATAAGTGGTCATCACCAATAAAAATATCCAACAAGAGAGTCTGGGTCGAATCCCACAAGGAACAATTTGTTAATGATTGAAAAGACAGAATTATAAGAAACTAGTTTTAATCTAAACTTAATAATACATAATTATCAATATAGGATTGTTTTGAATAACACAATTAAGATTGGGAAAATATCCAATCAAGTAAGGTATAAGTAGGAATGGAGAAATTTAAAAATAAATACTCATTCACTAATCCATTGAAATCTCAACACATACTAATTCAATCATAGGTAGGCTAGGTCATCTTCAACAACTCAAATCATCTTTCAATCTCATTATGCTATATCATGAAATATCCTTTCGGTCTCAATCATGTAATTCAATATATCAAGTGAATACCTTAATTTAGACCTCTCTTTTGAGTAAGCCTTGCATTAAACAATGAAAACCTAAATCTCTCTTTCGAGCAAACTCAAAATTCAAGGCTAATATATAATTATGAATCTAATTCTCCACTTCACAAATTCTCTTTCGGGCAACCCACAAAGATCAGATGCTAAATCTGAACATGCACTCTCAAATAATAAATTCAACTATGAAAATTAGTTTCATGAATAGAAACATGAAATTAAATGCAAAAGAAATAGAATGAGAAATGAAAGACCCAAAGGAATTGTCTATTTCTAGCATAAAACTCCATTCTCTATTATCAATTACACCACCAATTCATGCAATATAAAGCATGGAAAAGAAGATAGGATAAGAAATTTTAATATTAAGAACAACATCTTCAATCCAAAGGATGAATTTTGAGGCAACTTTCCTTCAAAGTCTCAACCCAACACAACTAAAAAATTTCACTAACAAATCTAAAATAATAATTTATAAACTAAGCTACCAAATTCTTAATTCGATTCTACCATCCTCTAATAAAGTTTTTCCTTATCCCTTTGTGAGAATTTGGATCCAAAATTTGAGAGTTCAATGCTGCCCTTGTCCAAACCTCCAGGCAACGCTAAAGTGCCTTGGAGTTAGCAAAAAAGGATGTCGCAAAAGCGAACATCCTATTGCTAAAGTGAACCCTACCTTTCGTTGACCCTTCGTAGAAGCAATCCATGCATGTGTCTTAAGCGATCTGTTGACTTCAAGGTGACCTTCGCAGAAGCAAACTTTTTCTCACAGGTGCAAAATCAGAGACGGTTTTCTGCAAGTTTCAACTCCTTTTTCCATTCTTTTCCATCAAGTTCCTTCCAAGCAACAAATACCTAAAATCAACAAAAGTCAATGAATATTTATCCTCTTTCTCTACTTGAGTGCCACAAAATAATAAGAAAAAAGGCTCAACTGAGTGATAATTACCCACTCATTATAAGATTTAGTTCGTAAATCATGAAAAGATCAATGCAGTATAGAAGTCATGACATATGTATAAAATATAAGCTAAATAATAATAACAAATATTGTGTGGGGTGTTTTGGTTAACCGACATAGATCATGTGAGCTATAACTTGGAATCAAATGTCTTGCTCCCACACTGAAATAAGATTATTCTACTTGCCAAGGTAAGGACAATTTTTCTTAAGCTTAGGTTAATCTAATAGCTAATGTTACAATTGGGACAACCCTACACGGTCATGTAGTTCAAGGACATTGAAAATTGCCAAAATGCACTCGGTGCTAAGTAAACTCCCAAAAAAAATCATCAAACATAATATCATATTAATACATTATCATTTGTAAATGTTAGAATCTAGTAATACCAATTCAATCACAAGGACTGATAAATCATAAGAATAGCTCAGTTTAAAATACTATGATTTCCTAACATGATAGATGTATAGAAGACACTTTAATCTAAAGCATCTAAATCATGATAATCCTTTCTTAGTAAAATCACACTTCAATCAGAAGTGGCTAAATCATGGAAATCTTTCATAGTAATAATACTTCAATCGGAATCAATCTAATTTAAAAAAACATTCGAAAGTACTCTAGAATCATAGTCACTACAGTTTCTCATGCATGCATAATTTTAAAACTTCAATTAATGATCATATAATAGGCATATAGCATGAGTTCATATGAAAAATCATGAAAAATATTTGAATCAAATCATCCATATACAACGAACCCATGAAGAATCATACAAAATCCTAGAATTTGGGTAAGATCTTAAAGTAGAACTTCAGAATTTATTGGGACTCAATGGATAGAAAGGGATCCATTGATGAACTTTGGACATACCTTGATTAAGCTAAGAATTGGAATTGTGGAACAGAACTTGGAGCTTGAAGAACCCTAGAACTTTCCTTGAGAACCTTGGAGAGAATTTTAAGAGAAAACCTTGAGAGATTTTGGGAGATTTTGATTGAATGAGAGGGAATGGGAGAATTTTAAAGGTAAAATGAGTTATATGAGTTAGATAAAGGATAGAGATGACATAGTTAGGTGTTGAAGAGGTACAAAAAGAACCAGATAACCCTGAACTTAAATACTATCAGAAGCACCTATGACCCCCAAGTACGGTCCGTACAAGACCCTATAGTCAGTCATGGTCAACCATAGAAGACTTTACTAAAGACCCAACTTATGATCACAAACCACGAGCACCCTTCTATAGTACGTAAATCAACCTATGATCTGTAGGTCCACCCATACAACCCAAGTCCATATTTTAATTTAAGTCCAAACATTTTTCCATGAGCCATGGTCTACGGTCTGTACAACCTTCTATGAATCATCTACCTAACCATATAACATGGTGTACCAAAAATCACAATGTCTGGAATCATTCTACGATCCTCTCCTATAGCCTATACCAAGGTCTACATACAATTTTATTTGTCCATAGGGACCTAAAATGTAACACATCAAATTTGAGAAAGGCTAGAAATGGGTCAAACGGGTAAGTCACAAGCCCAAGAATGGACCATGTAATCCTCCCCCAAGCCTTAGACTGGACGTGAAGGGGACCACAGTCTGTTAATGGGCTCATGGCAGCTTTCCGTAACTTGCCCCAGGCAGACTCCACCTTGACAGACGCCCAGATGGCCCGTGGTGATGATGACGGGTTGTCAAGTGGCATAGATCTAAAGGGGTTCTCCCCTACTCACTAGTCAAGGACCACATGTGTCTAAACGACCCGTGAAGCACCACACTGGCTGTGAAGTCGTCCGTGAAGGGGGTTTATCATACTTAGTGTTTAGGTTCAACTTCAAATGATCATATCTTTTAGCAAAAAAATGAATTAAGTGGCCCACGACTAATTAAATTAAAGATCTCCAAGTCCTCTTTCGCACGCCACAGAGTTTGCCTAATTCCAAGCTAGAAGTAAAAAGGTATGCCCAAAATAGTGATGCCCTGTCGGGCAAATTTCTTCATGACCTACTAGACGGGTCGTCTAGGCCTTCCATGAGCAAATTTAGCAGTTTTAAGTCAGGGGTTATTGGGTCTTTTCCCAATTGTTACAACTCAATACTACGTCATTTTGCTTTCTACCCAAAGCCCTATATAATGATTTTAAACCCCCAAATCACCCAAACTCGATTCATTCTCGTAAATTTCAAAAGGTTGATCAAGCTCCTCCTCTCAAATATTTCTCTCTCTAAGGAAGAAGAAGAAGTTAAGTTAGGATTTCAAGATCAAGCCTCCAATTCACCAAATTGCTTAAGGGCTTTGAGCTCCAAGGTATGATAGTGTTTACCTATGGATCTCTTTCCTCTGTAGGGTTCCTAAATAATTCAATTTACAAGTTAGAAATATCCAATTTAAGTTAGGGTTTTCTTCCATGTCATGGGTTCATTTCAATGTTAATTCAATTGATTGTTTTATGACTTTTTATGCATGAATTGAAGTAATTGTTTGTTTTTAAGTTAATTTCCCATGAACCCATGCATAACCCATGATTTTTTATTAAAAACCATAAAAGATGAATTTATGAAGATATGCATGTCATTTTAATGAGATTGATGTAAATGAAGTTGAGGATGCATTGACTTTGAAAAGATGATGAACCTTATAAATTATTGAAAAGAGTGCATGTTTATGAAAGTATGTATGTGACTCAAGAAACCTTATAGATGAATATATCTATATGTTCTATGAACCATGGCGACATGACATGAATAATATCTAAGCTTGCCCTCAATGCTTTTTGGGCTATTTTCCTAAATTAGGTCTTGATTAGTATGGTATATGGATATGCCATCAATGATTATAGATCACGATTTTAAAACTATTTCCATCAGTACTAGGACATTTCTAGCATGAAGTGAATGACTATGGGCCTTAAAAGCTATTATCAAAAGATTATAGATGGTGAAAGGTTTTCTCATGCATGGTCTAAGAAGCTATCTATGATAAGACAAGCAGAGAATACCCATGTCTCTTAATGATATGATGAGTTAAGATTAATAACTATTTCATGGAATTTATGCTTAGCATCGTTTGAATATTGAGATGGAAGCTCTCCCGTAGCAGGAGACCAGGTTTCAATACCAGTCTCCTTATCCCATACCTATGTGCCCCCACAAAATTATTGTATTTGATAGACTTTAGCTAGTGGATCCATGTAAGCTAGAAGTTCATGGTATTATCTTGGCAAGTAGGACACCCCTTTTCGGTGTGGATAAACAACAGATTACATGTTATAGGTCACATGATCTCTATGTCGGTTAAAGCTAAATCTTCCACAATAATAACGAACTAAGGTTACTTCAAGAAGTATTTCACATGTTTTCAAAGATGATTTTACTTGCGTTGAACATGATTACAATTTATGTTTTCTAACCCTCGTATCTTATGTTTTAGTTTGGTCTTTGCATATCACGAAAAGTCCTTTTAGCATGATTTCATAACTTTTATGCATTTCTATCATACTTGGTACATTTTTGTACTAATGCATACTCTTGCACATTATTTCACTAATGTAGGGTCTGATGCTCCTATTCCACATCTTCGTGGCTATGGATCACTTAGTAGATATTGAAGATTGGTGAGTCCTCATGTTTCGAGGACCAAAACTTTATTTCTTATTGTCTTTATATTCTTAGAGATTGTATGAGATGTACGGGTTACGTTCTGATCACTCATGATGTAATAGATGGATTTTGAGAATATGTAGACTTCCGCTTCGTTTTGAGAAACTATTTTATGATATGCATGTCACTTAAACTCACTAGATTTTATTATCTTGTTTATGTATGCTAAGTTTCTTGTGTAGGGCGGTCCTATACTCCATGTCACGTCTAGGGTCTACTTAGGGTCACGACAAACCTGGTATTCAGAGCACAAGATTTAAAAGGTCCTAGGATGTATCATAAGCCACATCGAGTAGAGTCTTGTTCATGAGTGTGAAATGCGCCATCTTTCTGAATAAGAAGTTATATGACGATTAGGAAACTCCACTTCTTTCATTAATATAAAGTCGTGGGATAGAGTGTAATTCTAGATATTATGGGTGTACATGACCGGGTTGGTTCGGGTTTTTCAAATATCAAACCAAACCATTTGTGTAAAAAATTTAAATTTATAAACCAAACCAAACTAATAAAATTTGGATTTTTTTGGGTTTTTCAAATACCAAACCAAACCATTGTGTTGAATTTTTAAATTTATAAATCAAACCAAACTAATAAGCCTCAGATTTTTTTCAGATTTTTGGATTTTTTCACATGCAAACATATAATTAACTTGTGCTCCAAATATTTCTTTAGTCCAACCAAAATACAATTATCTAAGGTGCTTCTTAAAAATATAACACAAAATATGAGATGAGTGATGACACTAAAATATTCAGTAAAAAATAATAATGAAATCATCATAGAAAATAAATATTTCAAAATCATAATGAAAATGATCATAATTTAAAAGTACTAAATCATGCTAAAATAACTTTAGCAAGTATTAGTTACATTACTAAATATTTAAGGAAAATTAAAATTAGATTATGTATTTTAATTGTCTAAACCAATGTAAAACTAAAAAACCAATACTCAATATTATTGTCATTCTTAGTGTTGAATTGATTTTCTTTTTGCATTTGTATTAATTTGATTTTGATTTAAGTTTTATTATAATTATCAACATTTATGAACTATAATCTTTATTGGATCATTCCGAATTCTAAGTATTTAACTTGAAATAATATATTAAAAGATAAAAACTATGAAAAAGTATAAGAAATATTTTTAAAAATATATCAATGTAAATATTTTTATGTATAAAATAAAATTTTAAAATTACATATATAATGTTGGGTTGGTTTGGTCTCGGGTCGGTTTTTTTTAGTTAAAACCAAACCAACCCAAATATAGTCGGGTTTTTTTTCCAATACCAAACCAAGTCAAACCAAACCACTAGTCGGGCTTTTTGTTCGGTTTGACTCGGTTTACGGTTTGATTCAGTTTTCGGACATTATTTCACTAATGTTGGGTCCGACGCTCCTATTCTACATCTTCGTGACTATGGATCACTTAGTAGATATTGAAGATTGGTGAGTCCTCATGTTTTGAGGACCAAACCTTTATTTCTTATTGTCTTTATATTCTTAGAGATTGTATGAGATGTATGGGTTACGTTCTGATCACTCTTGATGTAATAGATTGCTTTTGAGAGTATGTAGACTCCCGCTTCATTTTGACAAACTCTTTTATGATATACATGTCACTTAAACTCACTAGATTTTATTATCTTGTTTATGTATTCTAAGTTGCTTGTGTAGGGCCTCTCGGGGTCCTATACGTCATGTCACGTCTAGGGTCTACTTAGGGTCATGACAAACTTGGTATTCAGAGCACAAGATTTAAAAGGTCCTAGGATGTATCATAAGCCACATCGAGTAGAGTTTTGTTCATGAATGTGAAGCGCGCCATATTTCTGAATAAGAAGTTATATGACGATTAGGAAACTCCACTTCTTTCATTAATCTAAAGTCATGGGATAGAGTGTAATTCTAGATATTAGGTGTGTACATGACCGGTTGGTTCGGATTTTTCAAATATCAAACCAAACCATCTGTGTAAAAAATATAAATTTATAAACCAAACCAAACTAATAAAATTCAGATTTTTTTGGGTTTTTCAACCTCGGGTTAGTTCGGGTTTTTCAAATACCAAATCAAATCATTGTGTCGAATTTTTAAATTTATAAGTCAAACCAAACTAATAAACCTCAGATTTTTTCGCATACAAACATATAATTAACTTGTGCTCCAAATATTTCTTTAGTCCAATCAAAATGCAATTATCTAAGGTGCTTCTTAAGGAAATAACACAAAATATGAGATGAGTGATGACACTAAAATATTCAATACAAAATAATAATGAAATCATCATATAAAATAAATATCATTTTTCGGTGCGGAACTGGTAGTTGAGGAATTCATGGAAGTGGTAGTGTGGTAGGTGGTAGTATGGTAGGTGAGTAATTTATTTTAAAGATTTTATTATAATATTCTTTTGTTAAGTGTCTTAATCTTGATATTTCTTTAATATTAGGTGCGAAATTCATGGTAAAATATAATAATATTTATTGTAATATTCTTCCGATAGTTGTTTTAATCTGAATATTTCATTAATATTATTTATGATATATTCTAGATATAACATATCTTGGGTTCTTTGGTACATATATAAATTTTCCTCCATTAATTGTTCTAATAGTTTTATATCTTCCATAGATTCTATCCAATATTGTAAATATTCATAGTTCATTTTAATATGAATTTATTTCTAAATCATATCATTCTATTCTTTCGAGGTCTAAATCATGTAGGTCTATTTCATACCATTCTTGGTTCAATATATCTTCTGATTCATTATCTTCAAACAAAATTTCCCATATTATTCTTCTTAATTCAATTATTTCTATAATTTTTAGTATATATAGGATTAAAGTTTCGTAATTTTTTATCATTTCATCATGCATGTATGTGGCAATGTTCGTTGTTATGCAGATTTTTTATTTTCAATTATTCCTTCCTATCATATACATAATTGATTAAATTCATATTAGATCATTATGAACTAGATTATCTGTTTATCATGTTCTCCTGTCACTACTAGCATCGTACTTTAGCGGATACTTCCTTCTTATCAGTGCCTCAACTTTGTTTACTCCCCTAAACAGCTTTCCTCGCCTACCGGTTTCAACATTAGGATGGCATAGTATAGAAGTTTTCTCCCTGTTTCCAGTGTGCTAATAAACTAGAAATCATGATTCAAATAATTCTAATACATAATAACTAACATAAATTTATTCAATCATATATATGATATTCAAAAATATATGAAATGAGTTCTGCATATTTTTTAAACAATATACCTTTGTCTTTTGCTTATTCATGCTATCTGAAATATCTTGTTTGATTTCAGATTGTTGCTCCATTATCTTTTAAAATATTAGTTTTTAGTTGAGCGAGTTTTTGAAAGGAGAGTTTTATATATTAGGCATTGCCTGCCCTTTATGTTACATATGTTTTCCTTTATATAGAAAGGAAAATCTGCACAATACTACACGTACTCTTCCTAATACATCACACATCATATGACTTTTTACACCTACTTTATGACACATGACTTTTTACACCTACTTTATGACACACCATACTATACACTTTATGACACACCATAACACTCTACACCTATTTTACACTTGTCCTACTATTTTACCTTATCCTTACACACCTATACACCTATTATTTTACATTGTCACGTTACTTTACACAATTAGTCAAAAAACTTATCTTATCTTTTTTATCTTGTCTATATCTTATCTTGTCTTGTCTGCATCTTATCTTTGATCGTCTTTTTTCACTCTAAATTGACATTTGGAATTATGTTATCTTCACCGTTACATTTCTAACATATATGGTCAGGGTATTTGTGACCAATTAGCTTGCAATATCTAGTTAATTATTCTGCGGAAATAAATCCTACTTTTAGTGCTCCTGTCGTAGGTCGTTCTTCTGGCTTAAGTAATGATAAAATTCATCTTTGGACTTCATCCATATCTGCTTTCCTTAGCTCCTTTGAATTGGAATAAATCATTAACTGATCTCTTGCATAGTAGCTCCATATAGTGTTTTCGTTTAAATAATTATTTGCTAGTTCTTGTATAATGGTTGATATACCAATTATTCTCTTACTGGCATAAAAACTGGGTATCTCGCTTTTTTGTATCTCTGGTTGTTGTTCGATATTTACCACTTGTATCGGAGGTTTTATTTCCTCATATAATATCTCTGTTGTTGCCGTATAAAATTTTACATAGAATAAATTTCCCTTAGTAACTCTCTTATATGTAATAAATGTTTTTTATGTAGTTCCGGTATTCCACTTAGTTCCTCTCCGTCATATGTATATACTGTATTTAATAGTCCGTAGTTATAACATGTCCTTACTAAGTTGGCGTTAGTTTTCGGTTGTGCAATCAGTTTATTATAACCTTGTAATTTTTGGGTTAAATAATCCTGGTTGGGTTCTTGGGTTGTAGTAGATCTAGGTTTAAGATTTAAAAATGTTTGGACTTTGTATATATTTTCTATATAGGTTCGCGTAATATGGTTATATGTCTTTTTGTCATGGTGTAGGCTATCTGCGTATGTAGAAGTTTGTGGTTCTATGGTCAATATGTTTTTTGGTGTTGGCCTTGGGGTAAATGGTTTTTCGAATAACTGGTTTAAGTTTGAGTTCTTATGTTTTTCACTAACTCGTTGGCTTGTACCTACAATTGTATTTAAACAAATGTTATGGGTTTTTAGATGTTTCTCAACGTCACCTTTTAGCTCTGGATTTTTTCTGTCTTCCGATCGACATATCTCCGCATTTTTGTAGTCATGTTGCTGACTTATACTAGCTTTAGACTTCAGATTATCTTCATTAGTCTTTAGCTTTTGTATCTCGTTGTCCATACTATCTACTTTTGTACAAAGTGTAGTAATAACTTTGAGTATCTTTTCAATTGTATCTTCTTCCTCAGTCTGAGTAGCTTTGTCGTGATAGGTAATCTGCAATAACATTCTTATCAGTTTTTATTACTTCAATTGTAAATGTAAAATTTAATATATTTAATACCAATCTCCTTATTTCTTTTGTTGTTACCGAATCTTGTATTTTTCTTGTTAGCCATCATTTTACTTGTGTATTATATGTTCTTATAATGAATTTGTTATATACAATATATGGTTCAAATGATAATAAACACTTATATACTGAATATAATTCTTTTCTATTTATTTCCCATTTTATGTCTATATTATTAAATGTTCCTGAATAATACCTACAATGATGTTCTATCGTATTGCCATCATACCTGTATTTTAATATTCCTCCATAACTTTTTTCACTCGCATCTGATTCTATTATATAAGTAATTTTTTTTGTTTTCATCTGAAAAGCATAGTTTAGGTAAGTTTTTACATAATAATTTTACCTTTTGTATTTGTATTTGGTCTTTTTTATCAAACTGTTATTCTATATCTTTCTTTAATTTTTGTTGTAATGGTTTTAAATTCTCTGCTAATTTTGGTATGTATTCTCTTACTTGATTTACTAGTCCTAAGAATGATTGTAATTTCTTTTTTGTGTCTAGTTGTTCATTTGAGTTAATTATTTTTTGTACTATATGTGTTTGCATTTTTATTCCATTTTTATCTATTTGTATTCCTAGGAATTCTATTTGGCTTTTCATTATGTCTGCTCTCATTTTACTTAAGCTTATGCCCGAATATTCTATGATATATATGAATTTTTCTAATAATCTTATGTGTTCATCTTGGGTTTTGAAATATAATAATATATCATCAATATATACTACACAATTTTCTAGTTGTTTAAAATATTTATCCATAAAGTGTTGATATCTACCTGGTGCATTTTTATATCCAAATGGTAATACACTCCATTCATAAAATCCTTGTGGTACTGTAAATGTCGTAAGTTTTTTAGATTCTTCTTCTAACTTTAAGTGGTAAAATCCTGATTTGCAGTCAAATTTACTAAAATAATTATATCCTTGTATTTGTCTTATTTTTAATATTTTATTTGGTATCGGGTAATTATATGTTTTAGTTTTTGCATTTAAATTTTTATAATCAATAACCATTCTACTTTTTCCTCTATTTTGTTCACTATGTTTATTTACTATAAATGTTGGGCTTGTATGCTTGCTATTGCTTTCTTGTATGTACCCTTTTTTCTAGTAATTCACTTATATGTATCTTAAATTTTGTTAAATCATTAAAATTATATTTTAATGGTTTTTGGGTTATTATGCTATTATTATCAATTAGCTCAATTTTTATTTTTGTTTTATGTTTTTCTCATCCTGTGAAGGATCTTCACTATATAATAATTCTAACTTATCTTGGATTATTTTTACTTTATCTATAGAAAATATAATTAATTCTATCTTGGGGTCTTCCTCTTTTATATTTTCTAATTTTTGTGTAATTTTTTCACTTCCTTTTATCCATTATGTTATTTTTCGTTTTTTTGTTATTTACTCTTTTTGCTCCTATTTTTTGTTTACACGGTGTTGTTAACCACCAATGTGTTTTTGTTATTATATGTGGATATAATTTTTTCTAAAAATGGCATTCCTAATAGCATATTTTTTGTAGTCAATTCAAAGTTATAGTTAATATCTTATCCTATATTTGTATTTTTATATTTTTTGCCTTATATGTGATCATGCTTCCTTCATTATTAAATCATGTTACTACTATCGGTGTTTTTAATTTTTCTCACTTATCTTCTGGTAAACAATTGTATTTACATATATTAGCTTCTGCTCTCGTATCTATCATTGGTGTATAATATCTGTTGTAATATCCCTCTATTATTATCTTTGCAAGTATATATATTTTCATTTTTTATCATACTAAAGTCCTTTTTATTATTACTCTTTTATTTTCATAATTTATTATTAACTGTTTGTCTTCTAGATTATATAGCTTTACTTGTTCTAGCCATTTTATTCCTAAAGTGATATTTTCATCTCCTTGATATATTTTAAATTTTATTACTATTGGTACGCCTCCAATGATTATTTCCTTTTCTGTAGTTTATTCGGTATACATTAATGCTTTTGGTAGTTCGGGACATAATTGTTCAGTAGTTATTATTTCATCTTCCATCACTAATTCTCTTGTAATATAGTTTTCTTCTAGTCATGTATTTATTAATATTAAATATTTTCGTTGTTCCATTATCCCCGTTATGTAGTAATGATATGGTTTTATTTCTTCTTCCATTGATTTTTGTGGAGTTTTATCTATTCTTCTTGAGGTACTCATTTTTGATGACATTGTGGTATTTCACAGTTTATTCTTTTTTATGTGCTTAATTTTTCTTTTACTATTTCTAAATCTTCTTCTATATCAATCTCATTATAACTATAATCATTTTTATCTATGACTGTAACTATCCTTTCAAAAGGATTTTCTATTTTTATTTTTTTTATTTTCTTTTTTGCTGTTATTTTATGTTTTGTTGTTAAAACATATAAGTTTTTACATCTAGCTGTAAATATTTTACTTCTCGAGATTGGTTCTATTCCTGACATTTTTCAATATAATACTAATGATTTATCTATATTTCTGTCATTTATTACTACTGAGTAGTTAGCAATTATTATAAATTAAAATTTTTGGTATATGAGGTTACCTTTTACTGCACTTATTATACTTTTTTCTATGGGCTGTATGAATCTATCATCCGCTAAGTATATTTCTATAGATGTATCTATTCCTTCTCTAAAACATGCTTTTATTAATATTTTTGTTCCTCCTAAATGTACATATTTAATTGGATTTTTAGCCATAATATCTTGTATTTCTTTATTTATTATTCGTTTGTTTATTATTGGTATTTTAGTCTTTCCTTTGGTGTATTTACAATCTATGATATGTTCTCTTTGACTTACTACATAATATTCTTCTTTTTGTCGTTTAAACCAGCTTCTTATTGTTGGTATTTCGAATATTTTTGCTACGCTTAAGTCTAATTCTTTTCCTTTTATTTGTTCAAATATACTATTATCAAATATTATTTTTTGTTCTAAAGATTCTTCTTCTTGATATTTTTCTTTAGTTATTATTTGTATATCTGTCTCAGTCATTTATATAGTGTTCATTATCTAATTCTATTAATGAATTATTTTCTATTTTGTCTGTTTCGTTTTCTGAAATTTCATATATGTTATCTTCACTTTATAATTCATAATCTACATATTCTATTTGTGTATATTTTTCATTCTCTATTTTTACTTCTGATATTTGTTTTTTCTTTGGATTTTTAGGTAATTTACAATCTCTAGCTATATGTCGTAATTTTCTGCAATTATAACAAGTACATTCCGTTAGTTTTCTTTTTAGTCTATATGGTTTTTTGGTTTTGTAATTTTTTACATAGTACCTTCTTCTTGGTTTTTTATATTTATATTTTGATCTGTATTTTTTATTATATTTCTTTTTATTTTTATAATACCTATCCGTACAACCAAATTGAGGTGTTATTTTATTTTTTCAACATGCCAAGTTTTTTACTAATATTTTTTCCATTTTTATTTCTTCTTTATGTTTTTCACATAGTTCCATAAACCATTGTTGCAAGAATTTCATTCTAGATCCTAAGGTATCTGTTAATTCTGCTTCATTCCAACTTTTTATTATTTTTGAATTAAAAGGTTCTGGTAATTTTGTAAAATATAATTTTCTTATTTCTTTACTTTCTTATGTGCTATATGTTCCTTTATAATAGTATTCTTTAAATGCACATGTATATTCATCTATGTAACACATATTACATATTGCTAATTTTGTCATTAGATTCCGATTTATGATTTTTTCTTTATTTTGTTCTTCTACCTCTGTTGTCATACTACTAAATTCATTTCTTATAGCTACTTCGTATTTATATAATATTTCCATAGTTGTAGTAGCTAATTCGCCAATAGATTTTTTATTACTTCTTAGTGGTTTTTTTAACTTTCTTCTGATAAATTTTGTAACCATAATTTTACTGTTCCTGTAAGCGTTCTTTCTATATATCCTGGTGTCTCTGTAATTACTATTTTGTTATCTATTAATTGTTTTGATATATATCCTATCCATAATTGGATTGTTTTATTTATATCTGCTACACAGTCTAAATCTAAAAATTCATGTCGTTTAGTTATTGGTTTAGGTGTCCATTTTTTATTTAATCTTTTATCCCATATAATTTTTTCTCTATCATATTGTTCGTAGTTTTTATTATAATATTTTGGATTAAAATTTTTTGGATTATTTACTCCTGATGTGCTAGGTTTTTCATCTATGTCTACGTCTCCTGTATTTATTTCTAAATTCTTTGTATTATCTATGTTTGTTAAAAGTTCCGTATATGTTTCGCTTGTTTCTGAATTTTGTTCTAGATCATCGTCGTTTATTTCATCAATTCTTTTTTCGGGTAGATTATCTTGGCTATTTTCTTCTTTTTCTTCTAATTCATCTTCTAATTGCAATTTTTCTTTAAATTTAATTATCTCATTTGCTAATTTTGTTTTTTGTTCTTTTTCTTTTTGTTTAATTTCATGCATTTCTTTAATATTGCTAGCTCTTTTTCTAGCTCTATTATTTTAGTATTTTTTACTTCTTCTAATTGTTGTACTTCCTTTTTTGCTTGTTGTTTTATTTTTTCAATTTCCGTTTTTCTATCTATTTCTTCATTTTGTTTTGTTATTCTTATCATAGCAGTTAAACTATCTTCTAGTTTTACCGTTTCTTTTTCTAACATTAAACTTAGATTGTCACCTATTTTATTATATCTTCTTCCTAGATTGGAAAATACTATCTTTATTTTTAATCCGTCATAGTTTTCATATGTTTTTTTATCTATTGCGTATTCGTGCTTATTCATTTATAGATTGTGTTGAAGTTTATATTCTAAACTTTCTATTTGTATTTCTAGATAAAAAATAGTTTTTCCCTGTGCTATTATAGATTTTTTACAAATTCCTGCGAATATGTTATTATTAAGTCTATTTTGCCTATGTTCTAATTCTTGCCTTTTCGCTATAATTATTTCAGTAAGTTTTTCTTTATATTCATTATTCTCGCTATTCATTGTATCTTTAAATATTTAATATATTTATATTCTATTTTAGATATATTATCTATTAATTGATTTAATTTTTCGTTATCAGTTTTTGTGATATTAAGTTGTTTATATTTCGGATATAATTTGTTTAATTTTCTTCTTATTTTTCTTAACTTTCTACTAATATATTTCTTACTATGTTTCTTATTATCCATAGCTCTGATAAAATATTTCAAAGTCATAATGAAAATGATCATAATTTAAAAGTACTAAATTGTAATACCCCAGAAATTTTTTTGAACTAAGACTCGAACCGTTCATCGTAGTGAGTGAGATTTTACCGAGGAATTAAAATTTTTTAAGTGTTAAGGTCACTAGATGTAGCACCTTGAGTTCCAAAAAGAATTAAATTGGAAATAGCAAAATCTGAAATTTTACAAGTTAAGCTAAGTATGAGTTTTGGGTCGAATTCAAACGACCATAACTCCTAGCTCAGGATGAGTTAGGTGTTCTACCAGATACCGTAGGAAAGATCTTTGAATTATCTTTCCAACGCCGCTGAGTTTACTAAGTTTCGAGGTCGGATGAGTGAGATATGACCTTTTGAAGTTAGGCTGTCCAGTTAAGGAAAGTCAAAACCGGGTTTTAGAGGAGTATTTTGGTCTTTTCCTTACCAAAACAGATTTAATTCGTTTTTAGTAATATTTTAGGGGTCTAATCTGATTAGGTTCAGTTTTATAATTCTAAAATACACCTAGGGTTTTAGTTGAGAGTTCAAGAAGAGAAAAGAGGAGAAAGAGGAGAAAAGAGGAGAGGATCAAGCGTTCGTCGAGATTTTTGCGTGTTGTAGCGGATTTTCGCCATGGATTTGATCCCTAAGAGGTATGTAAGCTTCCATAGTGTTGGGTTCTTTCACCCACACGCCAATCATGATTTATTCAGCGTAATTTCGTTCTTGAAATTTATGGATTTAAGTTCTTGATGAGTTCTTGAAGTTTATTAAGTTTTGAAGTAAGATTCTGCTTAGGTCAACTTTAAACGACCATATCTCTTAGAATATTAAGAGTTACGTGAGCCATAACCTATCCAATTAAAGGTAATTGAATCTACTTTCCAACCCCACCAATTTCACGTCAATCCAATATCTGAGTAAAAAGTTATGACTATTTTAGTAACCTATACAGTGCTGTTACGAATTAGCCGACGGGAAAATATTGAAAATAATCGGTTTTTGTCTTTTTACCTCCAAGAAAACCATCAACGAATTTCTTGACTAATAAAAAGCTCAAAACAATCAGATTTTCATCTTCACTCATGAAAATCATAATTTTTGGCTATAGAGATTTTAAGAAACTAACTCGAGAATCTCAAGAAAGGTCTTCTTGATTGTTTACCTTCAAGCTAGGGTTTCAAGGCTTCTAATCAAGTTCTTCTTCAAGATTCTTAAAGATTCTTCAAGATTCTTCAATAATCTTGTTCTTCTAGGTATGTAAGGCTATCATAGTGTTGGACTAGTTCGTCCTCACACCCTACATCTACTTTCAGATCAGTAAAAGAGTAATCTAGGAAACTTTCCCTAGATTTGAGTATTCTTGAGATAAGTTGATTTTGAGTTCTTGAATTCACGTTTCTTTTAAAAGTTATATTCCTAATTATCGAATAGCTATATTGTTATTGAGATCCTTCATATCATGAATCATAACTCTTGAATTCATAATTCAAATTCAAGAGAGAGTTAAGAGTAGAGTTCAAGGAAGCCTTTGAGTTCAATTGTGAATCCTTTGAGATCAACTATCGATTTGAACTAAGTTTTGAGGAAGTAAGTCAGAGAATGAGAAGAGTCACATACATGAGTTTCATAATGTTATGTAGACCTACGAGTCAAGTCGTTCATGCCCATAAATTCCGCATGAACTCCAGAAGTTGAGTATCTTTGAGAGGAGTAGTATCTTCAAGTTCTAAGTCTTGAGTATTGAGTTCCTAATCCCCTTTGAGATTATATTTCTAAGCATGGGACTATTACATGTTACCCATAAAGTCTTTGAGTTGAATTGTTCATGCCCATAATTCCGCATGAATCCTATAAGTCGAGCAGTCTTGAGAAGAGAAGTATCTTTGAGTCTTTGAGTTGAGTCGTTCATGCTTATAATTCCGCACGAACCCTCTGAGTTGAGCATTCTTGAAATTAGTAATATCATTGAAGTTCTTGAGTTCCAAGTATTTGAGTTCTATCTATGGTTATTGAAAACCTTGCATTGAGTAGTTCATGTCCATAATTCGGTATGAACCATATTTTAAGAAGTCTTTTACAAACGTTTTAACTTTGTTTTAAGACTTAAGTTTTGAGTTCAGTAAAGAGTAAAGAGTAAAGTTTGAAGTCTTTTTCTTCAAAAGTATATGGGGACTAAGTATTCCCAAAGAGTTTATAAATGTTTTCACATTTAAATAAGAACGGAAACTGAGATTTCCAAAGGGCCTTCGGGCTAGTTTTCAGAAAAGAGTAATAGCTTTCTAAATGAAGCAAGCAGGGAAACTGAGATTTCCAAGATAGCCTTTGAGCTAAGTTTTTGAGCAATTATCTCAAATCAGCAGAAAGAAGTATGTTTTTAAAACATAAGAGCTAGTATATTTTTGGGAGTAGTATTGAGCACCGATATGGGGGAGAGTTTAGACAACTCACAGCCTCCATAAACCATGTAGCCACCATGGGTAGAAAAGGGTCATACTTTTTAGATGAACCTTTTTCGAAATAGACTAGTGGATCCATTAGGCAGTTCAGGTCCTATACCTTTGGCCGGGTATAGGATGCGCTGGCAGCGTGAGGTAGATCGCTGTATCATCACTATAGCTCTTATGTGATGGTTGTCGGTTAGAGAAACTCCCACAGAAGTTATTGTATTTTTATATACATCAGTTTATTGTATTTTTATATACATTTCAGAGTTATGTTGTATCCTTGCATACACACAGATTTCACAGCATGTTTTTAAACAGTTTGTTTCTTTATATTGCACTTGTTTTAAATTGCTTTATATTGAAATGAGTTCAGTCATATTGAGTTGAGTATTCAAAGTTGAGTATCCAGAGTTGAGTATCCAGAGTCGAATATCATATCTTTGAGTCGAATATCATATCCTTGAGTTGAGTATCTAATCTCTGAGTTGAGTATCTTATCCTTGAGTACTTCTGAGTTGAGTAAGTTTGAGTAGTTTGGAGTATTCCTTGAGTTGAGTAAGATTGAAAACAGGCAAGTATGTTTCCTTTTTATCAAGTTTCAAGCTTATGTTTATGTTTTAGAATTCCCCTTACATGCTCGTACATTCCACGTACTGAGCCATTTGGCCTGCATCTTTTCATGATGCAGACACAGGTATTCAGGATCATCAACAGGAGCTTCGTTGATACATCCGAGAGTTCGAGTTAGCTATGGTGAGCCTCCTTGGTTTCGGAGGATTTCATTTACCTTTCAGTTATATCAATTGTTAGGATGTCGTGGGTCTTGTCCCGACCTCCATCTTTATCAGTTAGAGGCTTCATAGATAGTCAGTATAGTTGAGAAGTCTGTATCATTTATTTTATTAAATGTTTTAAAGACTAAAGTTTCCTTTTTATGGCGAGTTGTATATATTTTATTATACAGAGTTTTCTTTGGACTTAAAGTTTGTATTTAAGTTTTATGAACTTTTATTTCAATTTTTAAGCTTTGTATGCTTGAATCAGTTTTCCGCTTGTGGTCAGCCAGGATGAGGGTTCGCTTGGGGACCAGCAATGGTCTTCAAGTGCCGGCCACGTCCAGGGTGTAGGCTCGGGTTGTAACATAAATCATGCTAAAATAAGTTTAATAAGTATTAGTTACATTACTAAATATTTAAGGAAAATTAAAATTAGATTATGTATTTTAATTGTCTAAACCAATGTACAACTAAAAAACCAATAATCAATATTATTGTCATTCTTAGTGTTGAATTGATCTCCTTTTTGCATTAGTATTAATTTGATTTTGATTTAAGTTTTATTATAATTATCAACATCTATGAACTATAATCTTTATTGGATCATTCTGAATTCTAAGTATTTTACTTGAAATAATATATTAAAAGATAAAAACTATGAAATATTATAAGAAATATTTTAAAAAATATATCAATGTAAATATTTTTAAGTATAAAATAAAATTTTAAAATTACATATATAATGTCGGGTTGATTTTTTTTAGTTAAAATCAAACCAACCCAAATATAGTCAGTTTTGTTTTCCAATATCAAACCAAGTCAAACCAAACCACTAGTCGGGTTTTTTGTTTGGTTTGACTCGGTTTAAGGTTTGGTTCAATTTTCGGACATTATTTCACTAATGTTGGGTCCGACGCTCCTATTCTACATCTTCGTGGCTATGGATCACTTAGTAGATA
Organism: Solanum stenotomum; assembly: GCF_019186545.1. Lineage (NCBI taxonomy): Eukaryota > Viridiplantae > Streptophyta > Magnoliopsida > Solanales > Solanaceae > Solanum > Solanum stenotomum. The sequence continues at coordinate 37,343,232 of NC_064284.1, read as the reverse complement.
TTGAAGATTGGTGAGTCCTCATGTTTCAAGGACCAAACCTTTATTTCTTATTGTCTTTATATTCTTAGAGATTGTATGAGATGTATGGGTTAGGTTCTGATCACTATTGATGTAATAGATGGCTTTTGAGACTATGTAGACTTCCGCTTCATTTTGACAAACTCTTTTATGATATACATGTCACTTAAACTCGCTAGATTTTATTATCTTGTTTATGTATGATAAGTTGCTTGTGTAGGGTCTCTCGGGGTCCTATACGCCATGTCACGTCTAGGGTCTACTTAGGGTCGTGACAAACCTGGTATTTAGAGCACAAGATTTAAAGGTCCTAAGATGTATCATAAGCCACATCGAATAGAGTCTTGTTCATGAGTGTGAAGCGCGCCATATTTCTTATTAAGAAGTTATATGACGATTAGGAAACTCCACTTCTTTCATTAATCTAAAGTCATGGGATAGAGTGTAATTCTAGATATCCTTCTCTCATAACCCCTATTTATGCTTTTCATAATATGCCTCCATTAAGGAATCACGTGAGAAGAAATGTTCTTGAAAATGTGAGACAGGGGGTTTCCCAAGGGCTGGTCGATCCTTTGGCTGATCAAGTGACTAATGATGAGTTTCAAGCCGCATTTCATGTATTGCCCAAGCTATGACGGCTCAAGAAAATAGGGAGGTTTTGGCTCTCGTGAACCCAACTGTGTGTACGGCGGCAACTAGAGTGAGAGACTTTACTAGGATGAATCCTCCAGAATTTCAAGAGTCGTAAGTCGAGGAAGATCCTCAAGAGTTCATTAATGTGGTGTCTAAGGTGTTGAATATCATGGGAGTGACGCTGGTGGAAAATAGAATTAGTCGTTTATCAACTTAATGGTGTTGCTCAAATTTGGTTCAACCAATGGAAGGAAAAGAGGGTGGTAGGTGAGGGTCCTCTTGATTGGGATAAATTTAAGGTTGCTTTTCTTGATAGGTTCTTTCCCCTCGAGATGAGGGAGGCAAATGTACTCGATTTCATTAACCTTCATCAAAGGGATATAAGTGTGAAGGAGTATGCTTTGAAATTAACGCAACTGTATAAATATGCTCCAACTATGGTTCCCGATATAAGGGCAAGGATGAGTAAATTTGTGTTGTGTGCTTCCAACTTAGTGGTCAAAGAATGTCTAACCGCCATGCTTGCTAAGGAGATGGATGTCTCCCTGTTGATAGTTCATGCACAACAAATTGAAGAGGATAAGATTAAGGAGAAAAGTAGGAATTCAATGAGGGCAAGAAAGGATGATGGTGATTTCTCACATTTAAGATCCGATGGAGGTAATCGTTCTCAAGGTAAAGGTACTAGTGAGAAAATGTGGCTCGAGTGTCGGGAGTGTGGGAGAAGACAGAAGGGTGAGTGTCTAGCCGGTTCAAATATATTTTTTGGTTGTGGAAAGATGGACCATAAGATAAGGGATTGTCCTTCGGTTTGTAGAAATAAGGGAGATAATCGTCGACGGGATCAACCCTATCCTTCCTCAGGTCTTAATGGTGGTCGAAAACATGATAGGTTTTATGCGCTTTAGACTCGACAAGATCATTAGGGTTCCCTGGATGAGGTAATTGGTAAGTTATGATCTTATAGTTGTGGCTTTGCATTGCTTGATATTGAGTGTTTCATGGGATACGGTAAGACTCCATACATGGTGATTGTTTTTGGAGTAGTCCTTGAAATCTTTGTGGAAACTTCTCAAGTGTCTACTTGTATCAATGGTTTCGTGGTTGTTAAGACTTTGGTTTTATGATTGGATTGAGAGAGACGGATTTGAAAATACTGGTGGGGTTTTCTCCTAAGAGGAGATGGTGTGCTTCATGGTTGGTATGAGAGTAGAACCATGTTGATTTTGGAAGAGTTCCTTGTTATGGTTTGGTGTGTGAAAAATTTGAAGGCGATGAGATGTCTTAGTATCCCAATATTTTTCCTTCTATCTTCGAGTCTAGCTTGAGGCCTTAGCCCTCATGGTTCACTCTTTAGGACTTGTGTATCTTAGTCATCCTCATGTTTCCTCATGCATGCTTGCTAATGAAAAAATTGATTTTCAAAAATATGATTTAGTTTAATTGATTTTTTCATGTTTATATGCATTTAAGTAAGAGTTAAATATAGACCATATGGAAAAGATGTTTTGAGCATGCTCTTGCTTGGAATTGAGGTTCCTAACCCCTAGGAGTAACATGGTGTACTTGACCCCTAGAAGTAACATGGGTCAAGTACAAGTCCTTAGAATATCAAGAACATAAGATAATAGAAAATATGGAAAATTTAAAACTTTTTACAATCGAAGCCATTTTCATAAAAGCAAGCGGAAGTCTTTCTATACCTTTGTCTCAAACCATCTAATACAACTTTAGAATAAAACTCTTGGGACTCAGCCCATAAAATAGTCTCAAAAACATGAAATAAAGACATAAATGAAATGGTGGGTTTTGTCCTCGAAGCTATGAGGACTCACCAAGATCTTCAACTTCTTAGCTCCTTAGGAAACCTAGCTTCAAGATAGCACTCAAGTCTCCAAACCCTACATTTGATTAGAATGTAGGCAAAGTATGTGTTAGTACAAAATGTATTAAATAGGTTAGCTAGTATAAGCATAAGAGCATAAGACATGGGTTAGTCAATATAAGACATAATCCAAAATCATATGAAACACTTCATGAAACATAAATCGTAAGCATAACAGACAATATCATAATCATAATAAGTAAAGTCTCCATAATAAGCATCATATAAGCATTACTTGACTCTTAGTCATCTATACCATCATAGACTACTTTCAAGTAACCTCAAGGCATACTTTGTGCAATGCATCAATAACATCCCATAATACCATCGAAGCTAAGCACCCCTTTTTGGTCATCTTAACCATAGCCAATATACATGGTCAAATCTTAAAGTTTTCTACCATAAGGGCACCATACTCCTAATTAACTTCAAAGCACACTTGTGCAATGCACGAAAGGCATGCCATAATACCCTCCACACTAAGCATAACCTTGAAGTCATCCTATTCATATTTACCATCCTTTGGTCTCATTATTAGCTTACCTCATGTAGACAAGGGAACTATCACATTTAGGTAATCACATCTTGGAAGGCAACTATAGCAACAATCTATCAAGCATATCTCATGTAAGACAACACTCATTAGGCAACCTTTAGACATACTTGTACAATGCATGAATGACATCCCATACTACCATTCATACTAAGTACTTCTTTAGGTCATCATACTCATGTTCCTTAATTAGTGACTAGACCCTTTTGAAAGCATAGGATCACTAGAAGACATTTTACTAAGTCTATCTTAGTTCCTCATTGGTTTGAACCCTAAGAGATACTATACTTGGTACATCTTAGTTCATCAAGTTTGAACTCTAGGAGATGCTACATTAAGCATAATCTTAGTTCATTTAGGTCCTCATTCTAATGCTTCTTGAGTTGGAAACTAGTTCCTCTCTTTAGACCTTAGAACACTATGAGGTACTACCTTAAGCACATCTAAGTTCATTATTAGGTTGAACCCTATGAGATACTTCTTTTAGAATGTCTAGGTTAATTATTAACATAGACCCTATGAGATACTACCTTAAGTATGTCTAAGTCCATTTATACTCTTGAACACTATGAGGTACTTCACTAAGCATATCTTAGTTCCTCATTACTTCGAACCCTAGGATATACTACATTAGGTACATCTTAGTTCATCAAGCTTGAACTCTTCGAGATGCTACATTAAAGCATAATCTTAGTTCACTAAGGTTGAAAACTAGGAGATGCTTCTTCAAGCACAATCTTAGTTCATTAAGTTTGATCTCTAGGAGATGCTCCTTCAAGCACAATCTTAGACCATTTCTTGTATTGGACTCTAGGAGATGCTACATTATGCATAATCTTGGCCCATGAGGTTTCAACTCTAGGAGATACTACATTGAGCACAATCTTAGTTCATTACTAATCATGTTTAATTGGGATATAGCCTTAACCGACATGAGAACATATTAGCTATCAAATGATCTCTCAAGGTGTTACCCTCACCATCAAGGGTTGCTCCACTTGCCTAACGTAGAACCATTTTGTTATCTTAGTTGGATCCACTAGCTAAATTTCCTACAGAGCACGTAGTTATGGGATATGAAAATTGCTACTAGAAACCCAAAACTCGTATAGGTGAAGGCTTCCATCTCATGAGAAACACTTTGGGAAATCCTAACTCTTCTAGGTGAGAGATCCCATGTTGGAAGCCCAAACTCAATAAGGTGGGAACCTCCATAGAAGCCCAAACTCAACTAGGTGGGAACTTCCATCTCATTTCAATATCCACTCGGTTCTAGGCCTTAATCCCACAAGATAATCATTAAATCTCTACTTTGACTCAAGTTTACAGAAAGATGTTCTTAACAACCAATCCATGCTAATACCTATTTTAGACCATGTGTGAGCAACTATCACCATCCATGACCTAGGTATGAAGGCTCTATAGCCTTAGGTTCAATTAGGTAAGAGAAGCCCTTCAACCCTAGAACCATTACTATTTGAGAAGTATTTCATGTTAAGTTCATCTTCAGGCCTAACATCATGTCTAGAATTCTACATTAGACAAGGATATCATCATGACTTAAGTGATTCTATCACTTCCTACCATCTATTATTCATAGGGTGAATTAGGTAGGTAAAGATCTTTCATCACAATTCTATTCATTGGCGTTATATTCACATGTAGATTTTACTCTCAAAGCCTTAGCATCTATAGTTAATCATATTAGCTTCACTCTAAAGCCCTAGTGCTCAACATTCACAACTATGAGTATTAATTCTCAATAACTCTACATCATAGAAACATATTATGAACCTAGATTACAAGGCATACTAGGTGATTCTAGCCACAATTCATCCTAAAGGTTCAACTTCAACTTTACAAGTAAAGATCCATCGTGTATTATAGAGTCTAGTTCAATTCATGTCTATGTATTCCTAATCTTGAACAATTAATACACATGACATTGATTTAAGAAGATCACCTATGAACCTTCAATTTCACCCCTCATGGCATAAACCCACAAAATATCAAATTCATCAATTAGACTAGGGTTTACCATGTTAATTACATAAATTCAACATAATATCATAAGCCAATTCAAATACAATCATAATTAGGTATTATCCACTAGATTGGAATCATACCTAAACCCTACCCACAATGTAGAAGGAACCCCTAGCTAGAATTGGGTTTTTGACATCACAAATTGGGGGGAAAACTTAGGGGGCTCTATATGTAGAAGAACCCATTGATGATTAAGCTAGCATACCTTGATTCAAAGCCCTAACCAAGCTTGCATCAATGGGGGAAAGTCTGCCCTAACTTCCTTTCTCCTCTTCTTCTTCTTCTTCACTTCTAGAGAGAGAATTATTTGCGGAGAATTTGGGTTCTTTGAAGAATGAGTTAAATGATTTTGTTTAGGGGTCTATTAGGTATATATAGGTGGTTTAGTAACTCACTAACCGACCTCCCTTAACCCCTAACTAATCACTAATTAATTCCCTAAGACCCTAACTAAAAACAAAAACTTAAAATCTGTCATGACCTACGAAACCCCCACCCACGGACCGTGGGTCGGTTCACAGATCATGCTGGCATGTCATAGGTGAGATACTGTGGCTCAAAGTTGCAGGCCAACTCAGGCCTTAACCCACGACCCCAACCCATGGGGCTTGGGTCCACCTACGGCCAGTAGGTGGCAAGTGTAAGTCACTTAAATTTGGCAGCTTTGGGGGGTACTTTGGGGTCCTCCTCAAAGACCCCTTTGGTTGGTCCTTGGGGGGTCGTACCTCAACATTTAGCCCCTAAAACCTCCATTCTAAGTACGGGAATCATTTTTGTGATTTTTAATCCTCATACCACACTCTAAAACGCTTACGAAAAGCTCTAGAACTCTCTACTTCAACTTACTAGTTTCTGGGGAGTAATAATATCTCTCCCCCGGGATCATTCGTCCTCGAATGATGATTCTAAACACTTCTTACAGTCACAACTCTAGACTAGCAGCCCATCATGAATGCAACATATCAAAATGCAGTCAACCAAGCAAGAAAACTTCAATTCCGAACTAAACACATTCAATGCAACACAAGAGAGTTGGAACTATATCTACCAACCCAAAATGCATGAAATTCTTTATTTACTCATTCTCAAGGAGGAACTAACATCTCCTAACTAAATCATGCTCAACATACACTCATGGAGCCTAAATGCAATTTGCTCTCAAAAAGCATTTATTCAAGGATGAATCTTTCAACTCCAAACTAAGGCATGCTCATTAACTCATCTCACGAAATCTAGATGCAATTTGACTCAAATGCACTACAACATGAGGAAAACAATGCATATAAGTCATTTCTAACAAGAACTAAGCATTTTCATGAACATGCATATTAGGAAATCATGGCAACACATAAACACGCAATACTAGATAGGCACACTATCTCCCTCTTGGGAGTAAGCCTACACAAACTCTTCTAAACATCATTCATACTAAAGACAACTTCAAAGTCTAGCATATCAAGCCATAAAAGACCAAACAATACCGGAATCAAATAAATCTTGAAAACATACCAGTAGCCACATAAGAAGTTCACTCTTGATCACCACTAGTTTGGAGAACTTAGAACCTATGCTTGGCATTGGGATCCGGTCCCCTAAGAGAAACTTGTTTGGCCTCTCTCCCTATAGTCCTAAGGATTGGACAATATCTCTTCTTGTGACCCTCATTACCACAACCATAACACCCCTCCTTTCTGGATAGACACTCACCATAATGCTTTCTTCCACAATTGGAGTAAGTAGGCCTAAGCAACACGGATTCACTATTACTCCCTCTTTGGGGCTTAGGTTTAGACACCCTCTCTTGGTTGTAAAGTTTTTGTTGGGTCCTAGGTTGACCATATCCATCGGATCTAGCATGGGAGAAATCCCCATCATCGGTCCTAGCCTTTTTTACCTCTCTATTCTTATCTCGGAGATTTTTCTCCTCCATTTGTTGGGCATAACCATAAGGCGGGATATATCCATGTTATCATGAAGCATTGCCGAACGGCATTCTTTCCTTACCAATCTAGATAACCCGTCACAAACCTATTAATCTCATCCCTAGAATCCGCCACCAAAGATAGAGCATACTTGGACAACTTAGTGAATTTTAGAGAATAGTCTTGAACACTCATACCTCCTTGACGAAGTTTGATAAATTCTTCTACCTTAACCTCCCTCATCTCTCGCGGAAAGGACCTATCAAGAAATGCTTTCTTGAACCCCTCCCATTCTATGGGACCCTTCTCTACCGGCCTATTCCTCTTCCATTGAGTATTCCATATTTGGGCAAAATCCTTCAATTAGTAAGCGTCTAGCTCCCCTTTCTCTATAGAAGTCACCCCCATGGCATCTATTATCTTGTAAACCTCTTCTACAAAGACTTGAGGATCTTCACCTACTTTGGAACCAAAGAACATAGAAGGGTTCATTCTTGTGAAATCTCTCAACCTTGAAGCCACGGTGCTCACATTAGGGTTCTCATGACTTCTAGTATCCCTATTGACTTGAGCTGTCATAGCTTAGGCTTGAGTTGTCACAGCTTGAGCTTGAGCCGTCATGGCTTGAGTCAATGTATGGAGAGCTGACCTTATTTCCACATTTGACATATCCCCCTCATCATTAGGAGCTTGAGGAATTTGAGGACCTTGGGGACCTTGGGGAGGAACCTCTTGCTCCTAATTGCCTTCCTCACATCTCCTAGCATTTGCCCTTGTATTAGCCATACCCTGAAAACAACGGGCAGGGATTAGAAAAAGGGCCTACTAAAGCCAAACTCTATGGTACGACTTATAGAATGAAGAAGTGAGATTTCCCAAACATCCAATAGCCTCATATTCATAAATGTGACGTGCTTAACATTTATGAACAAGACTCTACTAGACGTGGTTTGAGACAATCCTAGAACCATTTTAAACCTTGTGCTCTGATACCAAGTTTGTCATGACCCAGGGGTATACCCTAAAAGTAACACGGCGTACTTGACCCCGAAGTGATCTCATACAAGCCCTTAGCATATCATGAACATAAGAGAATAGAAAATACGGAAAATTTAAAACTTTTTACAATCGAAGACATTTTCATAAAAGCAAGCGGAAGTATTTCTATACCTTTGTCTCAAACCATCTAATACAACTTTAGAAGAAAACTCTTGGGACACATCCTATACAATAGTCTCAAAAACATGAAATAATGACATAAAGGAAATGGTGGATTTTGTCCTCGAAGCTATGAGAACTCACCAAGATCTTCAACTCCTTAGCTCCTTAGGAAACCTAGCTTCAAGATAGCACTCAAGTATCCAAACCCTACATTTGATTAGAATGTAGGCAAAGTATGTTTTAGTACAAAATGTACTAAATATGTTAGCTAGCATAAACATAAGAGCATAAAACAAAGGTTCGTCAATATAAGACATAATCCAAAATCATATGAAATACTTCATGAAGCATAAATCATAAGCATAACAGACAATATCATAATCATAATAAGTAAAGTCTCCAACATAGGCATCATATACGCATTACTTGACTCTTATTCATCTATACCATAATAGGACTACTTTCAAGTAACCTCAAGGCATACTTTGTGCAATGCATGAATAGCATCCCATAATACCATCGAAGCTAAGCACCCCTTTTTGGTCATCTTAACCATAGCCTATATACATGGTCAAATATTAAGCTTTTCTACCATAAGGGCACCATACTCCTAAGTAAGTTCAAAGCACACTTGTGCAATGCATGAAAGGCATCCCATAATACCTTCACACTAACCATAACCTTGAAGTCATCCTAGTCATATTTACCCTCCTTTGGTCTCATTATTAGCTTACCTCATGTAGACAAGGGAACTATCACCTTTAGTCAATCACATCTTGGAAGGCAACTATAGAATCAATCCACCAAGCATAACTCATGTAAGACAACACTAATTAGGCAACATTTAGTCATACTTGTACAATACATGAATGGAATCCGATACTACCATTCATAATAAGTACTTCTTTAGGTCATCATACTCATGTTTATTAATTAGAGACTAACCCCTTTTGAAAGCATATGAACACTAGGAGACATTTTGCTAAGTCTATCTTAGTTCCTCATTGTTTTGAACCCTAAGAGATACTAAACTAGGTACATCTTAGTTCATCAAGTTTGAACTTTAGGAGATACTACATTAAGCATAATCTTAGTTCATTTAGGTCCTCATTCTAATGCTTCTTGGGTTGGAAACTAGTTCCTCTCTTTAGACCTTAGAACACTATGAGGTACTACCTTAAGCTCATCTAAGTTCATTAAGGTTGAACCCTATGAGATACTTGTTTTAGCATGTCTAGGTTCATTATTAACATGGAACCTATGAGATACGACCTTAAGTATGTCTAAGTCCATTTATACTCGTGAACACTATGAGGTACTTCACTAAGCCTATCTTAGTTCCTGATTACTTACAAACCCTAGGATATACTACATTAAATACATCTTAGTTCATCAATCTTGAACTCTTGGAGATGCTACATTAAAGTACAATCGTAGTTCACTAAGGTTGAACCATATGAGATGATTCTTCAAGAACAATCTTAGTTCATTAAGTTTGATCGCTAGGAGAAGCTCCTTCGAGCATAATCTTAGACCATTACTTGTATTGGAATCTAGGAGATGCTACATTATGCATAATCTTGTCCCATAAGGTTTGAATTCTAGGACATGTTACATTGAGTGCAATCATAGTTCATTACTAATCTTGTTTAGTTTGGATATAGCCTTAACCGAAATGAGAACATATTATCTATCACATGATCTCTCAACGTGTTACCCGCTCCATCAAGGGTTGGTCCACTTACCTAAGGTAGGACTAATTTGTTAGCTTAGTTGGATCCACTAGCTAACTTTCCTACGGGGCACGTAGTTATGCGATACAGAGATTGCTACTAGAAACCCAAAAGTCTTCTAGGTGAAGGCTTCCATCTCACGAGACACACTTTGGCAAATACGGACTCTTCTAGCAGGTGAGAGATCCCATATTGGAAGCCCAAACTCAACTAGGTGGGAAACTCCATAGAAGCCCAAACTCAACTAGGTGGGAACTTCCATCTCATTTCAATATCCACTCGGTGCTAGGCCTTAATCCCAAAAGATAATCATTAAGTCTCTACTTTGACTCAAGTTTACGGAAAGATGTTCTTAACAACCAATCCATGTTAATACCTATTTTAGACCATGTGTGAGTAACTATCACCATCCATGACCTAGGTGTGAAGGCTCTATAGCCTTAGGTTCAATTAGGTAAGAGAAACCCTTCAACCCTAGAACCATTACTATGTGAGAAGTATTTCATGTCAAGTTCATCTTCATGCCTAACATTATGTCTAGAATTCTACATTAGACAAGGATATCATCATGACTTAAGTGATTCTATCACTTCCTACCATCTATGATTCATAAGGTGAATTAGGTAGGTAAAGATATTTCATCGCAATTCTATTCATTGGCCTTATAATCACTTGTAGATTTTACTCTCAAAGCCTTAGCATCTATAGTTAATCATATTAGCTTCACTCTAAAGCTCCAGTGATGAATTCACAACTATGAGTCTTCATTCTCAATAAATCTACATCATAGAAACATAATATAAACCTAGATTACAAGGCATTCAATCATATTCTTCATTACTAGGTGATTCTAGCCACAATTCATCCTAAAGGTTAAACTTCAACTTTACAAGTCAAGATCCATCAAGTATTATAGAGTCTAGTTCAATTCATGTCTAGGTATTCCTAATCTTAAACAATTACTACACATGACATTGATTTAAGAAGATCACCTATGAACCTTCAATTTCACCCCTCATGGCATAAACCCACAAAATATCAAATTCATCAATTAGACTAGAGTTTACCATGGAAATCACATAAATTCACCATAATATCATAATTCAATGTTAATACAATCATAATTATGTATTATCCACTAGATTGGAATCATACCTAAACCCTACCCACAATGTAAAAGGAAACCCTAGCTAGAATTGGATTTTTGACTTCACAAATTGGGGGAAAACCTGGAGGGTTCTATGGGTGGAAGAACCCATAGATGATTAAGCTAACATACCTTGATTCAAAGACCTAACCAAGCTTGCATTAATGGGGGGAAATCTTCCCTAACTTCCTTTCTCTTCTTCCTCTTCTTTTTCTTCTTCTTCTTCACTTCTCTAGAGAGAATTATTTAAAGAGAATTTGAGTCCTTTGAAGAATGAATTAAATGATTTAGTTTAGGGTTCTATTAGGTATATATAGGTAGTTTAATAACTCACTAACCAATCTCCCTTAACCTCTAACTAATCACTAATTCATTCCCTAAGACCCTAACTAAAAACAAAAACTTAAAATCTATCATGACCTACGAAACCCCCACACACAGACCGTGGGTGGGTTCACGAATCGTGCTGGCAGGGCGTAGGTGAGGTATTGTGGCTCAAAGTTTCAGGCCAACTTAGGCCTTCACCCACGACCCCAACCCATGAGGAGTGGGTCCACTGATAAGTCCACAAATTGGACTCATTTAGGGCTATATTTTAATAGAAATTGTGTCCTCAATTGCTTATTTTATCTCAATATCTGATGAAAACCCTTGAGTTTCAGGTATTTAAAGTTTGAAGGAAAGCATGGACACTACGTCGCAAAAAGGAACGAAAAGGCTGAAAAGGAAATGAAGGCCTGAGGATCGCCAAGTCCACTTGGCGAGTCGTCGAAGGGTCTTACTTCGCCTTTTGTTCAAGTGTGCTGAGCCCTGAAGGAAAAGATCAAGTCGGCAGAAAAAAGGAGCAGTCGACACATCGCTGAGAAGTTCCGCAAAGCAGTACCATGTTGCCCAATGACCCAGAGCACGACGATGCTGAAGGCTGGTACAAGACGGTGATGAATTACACCAAAGGGTGAATCAACAAATTGATCAGAGATTCCAACTAACGACGCCGAATGATCCGCTGCAGCACAAATCTATGAAAACTATAAATACTAGTTAGAGTAGTAGTTTTAAAGGTCGAACAATTATTATAATTTTCATATAGAATAGTACTTTTTGATATTTTTGCTCTAAGTTTGAGAGGGTTTTGAAGACTTGAAGTTCCAAAGGTTTTCATCTTCAAGATTTGGAGTTGGGTCTCTTAGATTCTTCAATTTTGTCCTGTATCAAGACTTAAATCTTCATACCCAGTTGAATGCAAGCTCAATTTGGTATAAATTTGTATCTCTTATACATTTGTGGCTAAAAACCCCAATTCTTGGGGTGTGGTTTAGAGAATATGGGTTAAGATAATTTTGGGTGTTGCTTGCTGATAGTCTATTTGTAGTTTAAATGTGATTTCGTTTAGTGATTGTGGATGAATTTAATAAATTTGTAGTTGCAAATACAAGTTTATTTATGTGTTTTCGGCTTGCTCAAGAGAGAGGTAATAAAACTAAGACCACTAGATTGATGGCCAGTGTGAGTGGGTCGACATGAGGTTTAGCTCGAGAGAGTGAACCCTAGTCCCATGTCCACACACTCAGCTCGAGAGAGTGAGTGGGTTAAGGTGTAGGCTAGTTTTCATGCGGCAAGTGGGTGTTCGAGAGGAACGCATTTGAAACGGGGTAAGTTGCTCGAGAGAGAGCTTATCCCCCTTCAAGTTTAGCCTAGTCGCCATTATTCTATGAATCTTCTATTGAAAGCATGTACCCAATAATCTAGCTTAACCCGCATTCCCATCACATCCCAAGGATTCCCTCTCATTACTTAGAAACCCTTGTTTATTTTATTGTTTTTACTTACTAGTGACACCCCCCCCCCCCCCATTTGTTAATTGACACTCTTGTGTCCCCCTTTAATTTATAATATTTTTAATCGTTAATGTCTTTAGCTACGACTAGTTAGAACTAAATTTTATTTTTCTATTAATTCTCAAATTCACTCTCTTGGGAACGATCCCAACCCTTGGTTGGGTTACTAAACTATTGTACGATCGTAGAAACTTGCATCGGAAGTTGTGTCTTGATTATGCAAACATCATCCACCTACGGCCAGTAGGTGGCAAGCATAGACCACTTGAATTTGGCAGTTTTGGGGGATGCTTTTGGGTCATCCTCGAGGACCCATTTGGTTGGTTATTGGGGTCATACCTCTATGTTTAGCCCCTAAAACCTCCATTCTAAGTATGGGAATCATTTTTGTGAGTTTTAATCCTTATACGACACTCGTAAACTCTTACAAAAAGTTCTAGAACTCTCTAGTTCAATTCCTAGTTTCCACGGCGTAATAATGTGCATTTTGATGAAGTTGCATTAATGATTAGGTTATTAGTTTCTCTCCTACTCTTTTAGTGTTATTTTGAGTTACATTCTAAGACGAATGTTCCCAAGGGAGAGATATTGTAACACCTCGTGGACCATGGAACCCTCCACAGAGCCCTAGACGAGACTTGAAGGGGACCACAGTCCGTTAATGGGCTCGTGGTAGGTTTCTTAAACCTGCCCCAAGAAGGCTCCACCTTGACATACGCCCAGACGGCCCGTTGTGATGATGACGGGTCGTCAAAGGGATCACCAAGTGGCCTAGATCAAAAGGGGATCTTCCCTAGTCACTGGTCAAGGACCACGGGCGTCTAAACAACCTATAAAGTAATCTGTGAAGAGGGTTTTTCGGACTTAGAGTTTAGGGTCAACTTCAAACGATCATATCTTTTAGTACAAAATGAATTAGGTTGTGTATGACTTATCAAATTAAATATCTTTGAGTCCTCTTTCCAGAGCCAGTGAGTTTGCCTAATTCCAAGCTCAAAGTAAAAGTTATGCCTGAATTAGTGAAGCACTGTTGGGCAGAGTTTCTTCACGACCAGCTAGACGGACCGTAGTGGTCTAGACATGCTGTTTAGGCCTTCCAATGAGCAAATTCGGCAGTTTTAAGTCAGGGGTTATTGGGTCTTTTCCCAATTAGTTTAACTCAATACTACGTCGTTTTGCCTTCTACCCAAAGCCCTATATAATTATTTCAAACCTCAAAATCACCCAAACTCAATTCATTCTCTTAAATTTTCAAAAGTTGATCAAGCTCCTTCTCTCAAATATTTCTCGTTCTAAGGAAGAAGAAGTCAAATTAGGGTTTCAAGATCAAGCCTCCAATTCACACAATTTCTTAAGGGATTTGAACTCCAAGGTATGATAGTATTCACCTATGGAGCTCTTTCCCCCTTAGGGTTCCTAAACTCTCCAATTTACAAGTTCGAAATCTCCAATTTAAGTTAGGGTTTTGTCCCATGTCATGGGTTCCTTTCGGTGTTGATCCAATTGATTATTTTATGACTTTTATGCATGAATTGAAGTAATTGCACATTTTTAAGTTGATTTCCCATGAACCCATGCATAACCTATGATTTTGATTAGAAACCATGAAAGATGAATTTATGAAGATATGTATGTCCTTTTGATGAGATTGATGTAAATGAAGTGGAGGATGCATTGACTTTGAAAAGATGATGAAGCTTATAAATTATTGAAAAGAGTGTATGTTTATGAAAGTATGTTTATGACTCAAGAAAGCTTATATATGAAGATATCTATATGTTCCATGAAGCTTGGTCACATGACATGAATGAAATCTAAACTTGCCCTCAATTCTTTTAGGGCTATTTTCCTAAATTAGGTCTTGATTAGTATGGTATCCGGATATGCCATCAATGATTATAGATCCTGATTTCAAAACAATTTCCATTGGTAGTAGAGCATTTCTAGCATGAAGTGAAGGACTATAGGCCTTAAAAGCTATTATGAACATATCATGGATGGTGAAAGGTTTTCTCACGCATGGTTTAATGAGATATCATATGATAAGACAAGCGGCAAATACCCATTTCTCTTAATGATAAGATGAGTTAAGATTAATAATTATTCTGTGGGATTTATGGTTAGCACCAAGAGGATATGTAGATGGATGTAGATGACTTCTCAAGATTCACATGATTTATCTTTCTATCTCATAAAAATGAAGCTTTTGTTAACTTTGAAGTATTTTGTAGAAAAGTTCAAAGAGAAGCAGGATACTTTATTTCTACAATTCATAGCGATCATGGTGGAGAATTCGAAAAAAAAAAGTCCTTTGAAGAATTCTATAATAAAAATGGGTACATTCAAAGTTTCTCATCTCCTAGATCACTCCTGCGAAACAGTGTAGTAGAAAGGAAAAAATTTTCGTTACAGGACACAGCCAGAACTATGTTACTTGATCTCTCCCTTCCGTATCACTTATGGGTTGAAGCGGTAAGTATTGTATGTCATATTTTGAACATATGTCTTATCAAGCCCATGCTGAAGAAAATTCTATATGAACTATAGAGAGGTAAGAAACCTAATATTAGCTATTTTCATTCCTTCTTATGCAAATACCCATTCATAACAATGGTAAGACAAATCTTGGTAAGTTTGATCCAAGGAGTGATGAAGGTATATTATTGGGATATGCACCTGTCACTCGTGCCTTCCGAGTTTTCAATAAAAGAACCTTAAGCGTTGAAGAATCTATTCATGTTATTTTTTATGACACTAACGCAAGAATGTAGGAAGTTGAAACTATTGATGATGAAACTACTCCCACAATAAATATTGAAAGCTACACTGATGCCTCTTTTCAAACTACAACAGAAGATTCATCTATCCCAGAACCAAAGCTGACTATCCCAGTAGACAAGACTGGAATTCCCAGGGATGGGGACATAATGCTAGCTATCCAAATGACTTCATCATGGGAAAACCAAATGATTCGTTGCAGACCAGAGCTTCATTGAAAAAACAAGCCTCGGTGGCACTCGTCTCTTAGATTGAACCCAAATGTATAAATGAGGCAATGGACGATGAATCCTAGAAGCAAGCAATTAAGGAAGAACTTGATTAATTCGAAAGAAACCAAGTATGGACTCTTACTAAAAGGACGAAAAATGGTTCAGTAATTGGAACTAATGGGTCATTC
Organism: Solanum stenotomum; assembly: GCF_019186545.1. Lineage (NCBI taxonomy): Eukaryota > Viridiplantae > Streptophyta > Magnoliopsida > Solanales > Solanaceae > Solanum > Solanum stenotomum. The sequence goes on along the minus strand of NC_064284.1, from coordinate 37,327,115 downwards.
AAAATAAGCTAAAATGAAGATGGAAAGGTCATCCGTAAAAAAAGCAAGATTAGTAGCTCAAGGTTACTCCCAACATGAAAGTATTGATTACGATGAAACTTTCACTCTGATAGCCTGGTTAGAATCTATTCAATTCTTCTAGTGTATGCATCGTTTAAGCGCTTCAAACTTTTTCAAATGGATGTGAAAAGTTCCTTCTTAAATGGTTTTATCAAAGAAGAAGTTTTTTGTTAAACAACCTCTTGGCTTGGAAAATTCTTCGTGTCCTGATTATATTTACAAACTCTCCAAAGTGCTTTACGGTCTCAAACAAGCCAACCAAGGCTTGGTATAAGAGATTAAGCAAGTTTTTACTTATTAACAATTTTCAAAGAGGGAAAATTGACACGGCTCTTTTCATACAAAGATCTGGGTCATTTATTCTCATAGTTCAAATTTATGTCGGATCTCTACTTTATTTAACTGACCAGACATCATGTATAGTGTGTGCAAATGTGCACGCTTTCAATATGCTCCAAAAGAGTCACATCTCACTGTAATAAAATGAATAATTCCCTATATAATTGGAACTACAGATTTGTGATTATGGTATTCTAACTCCTCTCACTTTGATTTAATTGGATACTCAGATGTTGATTTTATTGGTGACAAAAATGATCGAAAAAAGTACCAATGGAACTTGCCAAATTCTAGGTCAACCCCTGATCTCTTGGTAGAGTAAGAAGCAAACTTTGGCTGCTTTATCTACTACAGAATTTAAATATCTAGCAGTTGAAAGTTGTAGTACTCAATTACTATGGATGATGGATCAATTACTTGACTATGATCTTTCGTATGAATTTGTTTCAATTTTTTGCGATAATACCAGTAATATTAGTTTATCTAAATATACTGTGCATCACTCTAAGGCTAAGCATATTGATATGAAGCATCATTTTATTCGAAATCATGTGAAAATGGTGATTTTACTTTAGAATTTGTCGATTATGAAATCAATTAGTTGGCATTTTTACAAAACCCATGTTCCTTCTTAATTGTCTCGGTATTACTTTTTTTAATCAATCTCATTTATTTTCTTTATTTATGTGATATTATTACTTTTCATGTTGTTTTAATTCTAACCTCTTAGACTTCTCTATTAATCATTACTTTATTATATCCTTTCCTATCCTCCATGAACCCTTCTTTTCCGCCTTATCACTTCTTTCCTTTTCAGGTCTCTTTCTCTTCTTTTCAAACCCTTTTCCTTCTTATCTACTCTTTTTATTTTCTTCCTCTCTCATTCTTCTTCTATCAAAACATTCCTAGAACTCGTTACATGGCTTCTCTAAAGAACTCTGATATTAACTCTTCGAGTTCATTCGAGGTGAACGTTCTATCTTCTTCCTATTCCTCTAATATTTCATTAGTCTCTCCCTCCCCTTCTTCTAAAAGGAGAGCTTCATCTGTCAAAAAGAAGGATCAGAAGAAACCTCGATCGAGCGCATATGGATCTCTTTCTCCAAAAGACATGCAAAGGTTTTAGGGAGTTGAATAGAAGAACATGTATGATAGCTTCAAGTCTCGACCCATTGTTCCTGGCAGGGTGATAAATCTAAGACAGTTAAGGAATTCTCACTATCCGGTAAGTTCGTTTCTCAAAGATTAAAAACTATCTATGTTGTTTAGTATTTCTGGTCTTGATTTCTTTCAAGAGGTTGTTCGTTTGTTCTACGCAAATCTTTGTGTCTCTAATGACAATGGTGAGTTAGAAGCTGTTATAATGGATAGTCATATTATTGTTAATGATCTTTTGTTCGAGGATGTTTTTGGTACTAAATTCTCCGGTGTGATTTCTTACATGAATGGCATATGGCCTGATGATTTTGAGGTATCGCTAGAAGGTGCTAAGATAGCCATGGATTAACCCAGTGCTGAGTTATCTGATTTAGGAATCTTATCTGTGATTCGAGCATCGTATTCTTGTGCACATCATTGCCACTACTCTTATTCCCACGAAAGGCTTTCTGAGTAGCATCTCTACTTGAGATATGTTTGTACTATACTGCTTGCTAATGAAATACTGCATTAACTTGGCGGTTTGGTTCAAAGAGTAGATCATGGAAAGGTATAAAGACTCTAATGCATATGCAAGTATACCATATGGACTGCTCATCTCACGAATTCTGGTGGATCATCAGGTAGACCTCTCTATGTTTAACCCTGTTGAGATTAATGCTACTTATGATTCTCTTACTTTCTCGAGTATGGGTTATGTACATTTAGGTAACAAATGGATCAAAAAGGATTCTGTCAAAGCCAAGGTTGAAACTGTCAAACCAACTAAGATCTCTACAGAGTCAGTTGCTCTCCTACTACAGGACACTGATGAACTCAAAACTCACATTCTTGCTACGGAACATGGACCGGAGACACTTCAAGGTGTTGTGAAAAGGTCTTTCGCCTTCAGAAGGACACCATGTGGTTAAGTTGCGTATTGTAATGACTGGTATAAAGCAAGAAGGTGTCTATATTGTCAACAAGTTAATCAAGCAAGTTGACTCTCTCAAGAGTGGAGTCGAGTCCTCCAACACTGATCTTGCCATCTCTGTCCAGACATACTTCTCCGGACTTTCTAAAAATGTGGAACAATCCTACCATTTTCTTCTATGGGAAGGTTATCAATACCCTCAAATACTTTCTGGGTGATCACTAGATCCTCTTCCTTTGTTCGTATCTTTTTGCTACTCTAAAACAATCTTTCTATAGGGTATGTCCCTATCTTTGTTTTTTAACGCAAAAAAGGAAAGAAATGATTTGTAATCATTGAAGTAACGCAAGGAAGGAGATTCATAATTCAAGGGATAAATAATTAATTCAAGACAACCACAATCCTAGCATCTGAATAGGATAAATTAAATCTAGAGATAGACGAAATCTGCAGTCAAACAAATTGACCAAGTATTAAGATTACAAGAAGATCTTCACTTCACTTGATCTTGTACTATTCTCTTCTATTGTCTTTCATAAAAGCTTTGTATTCTCGTGAGCATACAATTGAAAAGAAAAGAGAAAGAAAGATATGAGTGTAGGTTATACAAGTAGAGGTTGTGTCAAGGTGGAATATATAACTTGTATATCAGACAGGTTTCTTAGTCCAAATACTTTGTACTGCCCAATTTCTCATCAAGCTCTTAAGGAAACCCTTGAAACCCAAGGGGACTTGAAGTAGGCAATACACCGGTGGTCCGAACTGGTATAAAACTCTCTAAGTCAATTACATTTCGCTTTTACTCTTACCTTTTACTGTTATACTAATCTGCAGATGAGTCGACTATCCAATACAGGAAGCCAACTAAAGGAATTTTTAATTCACCCCCTCCCCCTTCTTAACTTTCAGTTTGAAGTTAAAATCTCGGGATGAGAAAGTTAAGATACTTCAAATAGAAATATGGAGTAGAAAATTAGTACTTTCTCCGACAATTTTTATTTGTTCGTTATATCAAAAAGAAATATTTAATTTTACTTATTTAATTTTAAAAATAAGATATAATATATTAATTATAATTTCTGACGTATTCTTATTATTACTTATATTTATTTTTCAATACATTTCTATTGAAATTTACTTTTAGTTACTACAATAATTTTTAGTATAATAAGTTGTTTTGTTTTAGAATGTATTTGAATTTTAAATATCTATTAGGTTGTTTCAGTTTGTTGAGATATTTTAGAATTTTTAATTATGTAAATCTTTTATTGTAATTTTGTGATTTAAAACCCTCTTATACATAAAAAAAAAAAAAAAAAAAAAAGGTATTGAAAAACACTTTCAATCAATATTTTCAACTATATTTTGCTTCTTTATCTTTTTTTTAAAAAACTCCATAATTATATCATAGACTCATTGATCTTATGGGGTCAGTGAATTCTTCTAAAGAACTATTTTTAATCCATTTTTAACCCACATTTATCTTCAATGCACAAAGCTATTTTACATCAATATCGGATTTTAATCCATATCAATTTCAACTTATTTTTGAGTATGGCAAACAACAGTCTCTCTTAGAATACTTAAGAAATTTTCACCAATAAAAGCTATTAAACTTGATCAGTGATAATAAAATCATATTTTGAAGCGTATGGTTTATGGAATATTGTAATGAAAAAACGATCCTTACAAACACTCCACAATTCTATCATTGTCCAGATGAAAATACTTTTAAAAGATCTTTCAAATAAGACAAAATTATTGAGGGTATTTTTTAATCACAAAACCAAAAGAAGAAGAAAAATATCAATACAGAAAATATGTGCAAGTACAAAAATAATCAAAAAAAATTTGAACAAAACTGTCAAAGAAATAATTGAGGAGGAGCATTTTTAAAAATAATAATTGCATTAACTAAAGTAAAACAAGAGTGTTGAAATTTACTTTTAGTTATTGAACTAATTTTTAGCATAATATTTAATTAGCATTAGAATGAATTTGAAATTTTAAATGTCTATTATGTTTTTTAGTTCGTTCAGATATTTTAGGTTTTAAAATTTTTGACTTACGCTGATTTTTATTGTAAGTTGGCTAATTTAAAATCTTTCTAAAAATATATTAAGAGATATTTTCAGTTAATTATTCAATCCTTTTTGTTGCACCATCTTTTTAAAAACCAATATTTTTTTAACATATATGAAATTTAATATATTCAAATTTTGATATTATAAAATTATTATTATTATTATTATATTTTGATTTTTTGAAATGTGTGACAAGTGAATATATAGAAATAAAAGTTGACAAAGGGTGTAATTCGAGCCGGGGAACAAAGGTGTCCCCTTCATGAATACAAGAGGGAAACAGATAAACATATATACTCTCATCCTTTCTTGTTTGGATGCTTTGGTTGAAAAGGCTCATGTGCACCATACCCTATGTAATTCTTTATTTGTGTTTACAAGAACAATTTCTTTGAAAAAAAGACATTCTATCAATAAAGCTTCTTGGGATTTTAAGCAAGGACATATTATACATGTAGATCCTAAATTTATTAGTGGTATTTGTACTCTATTTTACTCTAGATGACATTATTTTTTTATGAATTTGATTTTAGAAAAGATATATTTTTATATTTGAAAATAGTGTATTAAACAAAGATAAACTTGAATGAATATATTAAAAGCTTCTATTTTTTAAGAAAAAAAAATCATTCGAAGGCATACCGTACGCATTACAGACATAAAATAATTACTTATGTAATGGAAACTCTTTCTTTGTGGGAGCCTGGGAGGCATCCTTATCAATACTCATTAATTTTTTTCTAATTTGATTTCTATTTTTCCAAATTATTTTTGATAAATCAAGCAAGGATAATTGTTTTTATTATATCCTTAATTTATTAATATTAAGATAATGTCTTTGAAATATGTAGTGAGTAATATATTTGAGATTCTATCAATTAATCTATATATCTATATCAATCTATCTATCTATCTATCTACACATCTATATTATCTTTAAAATATGAACTTCCTAATTTAAATGCTAAATTACTATAATAGTGCCAACTTTAAACATACAATTTGGTATATCTTCTATATATATATATATATTAAAAAGAGACAATTTTTCACATTGAAGGGTTGTAACTTTTCTGATAAGATACAATAAATAGTTTTTCGTACTATCCTTTATTGATTATAAATGAAGGAGTTTCTTCAAACTTTTAAACTACAAATTTTCTAATTTTTTTATTCTTTTAATTAAAACACCCAATGTAGTATATCTTCTACTGTTATATTTATTTATTTATATTTAAAACACCTAATTTTGTCTATCTTCTATAATTTATATTATAATTATTTATTTATATTTATATTATATTAGATGAAAAGCACATACATTTACACGTACCTTTTGATACATTCTTTGTTGTCTGTCAATTACAATTTTTCTGTATGGTTGTTATTATTTTAAAACATCCAATTTAGTATATCTTCTATACATTATATTTTATTTTATTTATTTATATTATATTATATAAATAGAAAAGACCTTTACATATTGGAGGGTTGTGATTTTTCTGATGAGTTGTGACTTTTTCGATAATTAAGTTGTGACCTTTCCAAGGAATTGAGACTTTTTTGAAAGGTTTTGAGTGTTATGATAAAGCACAATAAGTACTTTTTCGTACTATTCTTCTTGTTCTTTTTAAAGCACTCACTTTAGTATATTTTCTATATTTTATTATATTAAAATCATACACATTTTCACATTGAAGGATTGACATTTTTGAAAGGTTGTGACTTTTCTAAAGACTTGTGACTTTTCTGAAGGGTTGTAACTCTTCCAATGAGTTGTGCCTTGAGTTACGGAAATTTTGAATGGTTGTGACTTTTTTTTAAAGGTTGTGACTTTTTTGATATGGCAGAATAGGTATATTTTCATACTGCTCTTTGTTGATTATAAATAGATGGGTTTTCTCACATTTTTAAACTACAAATTTTCTAGATTTTCAATTTCTTAAAACACAATTTAGTATATCTTCTATATTTCAAATTATATTTATTTATATTATATTATTATATAAAAAGCATAAATCTTTTCACATGGAAGGATTGTGACTCTTCTTTGATGAGTTGCGGCATTTTCAAAGAGTTCTGAATTTTCTAATAAGGCACACTAAACATCTTTTCATACTACCCTTTAGTTGCTATAAATGGAGAGGGTTCCATACATTTTTTTCATTTACATATCACAGTTAATTTTGAAATGAGAAAAAAGTTAATAAAAAAAGAAAAAAATAATAAAACGTAATTGGAGGTGCCACACCACCTTATATACCTAACTTTGTATTATAAATAGATATAGATGCTTTTGGATATTCATTTTACAACATTCAATATGGGCGCAGTTAGTAGGAAAGTTTTACCTCATTGTTCATAGAAACTTATACTTTATTATTCCTTTTATAATTTTTTATTAATTTTTTTGGTTTAATAGTATTGACATTATCTTAAAAAATAGCGTCACTTTATGATTTGGCATTCACGTGCAACACATGTGCATCGATATTAATAGGAATAAAATAATAAATTCACTACTCCCTCCGTCCCATTTTATATGTCACTTTTCGGATTTCAAGAGTCAAACAAATCTATCTTTGACCATAAATTTTTCATAGATCTTTTAAACATTTTGAATTATCAATTGTTGTGACTCATAGTACTTTTTATGTAGTTTACAAATATATAAATTTCATTCCAAAAAAAATGAAGATTCCATGCGCAAATTACCGGTCAAACTTAAATTGTTTGACTCTCAAAACATAAAAGATATTATATAAATTGGGACAGAGAGAGTATATTAATTACATTATATTCTTAACAGGTGTGTCAATATAAAATTTGACAAATAAATTAGAACCGAGGTATCGTAGTTTGAACATTAATGCGTTTGGATATTTAGTACTGTCAATATAAAATTTGACAAATAAATTGGAACCGAGGTATCGTAGTTTGAACATTAATGCGTTTGGATATTTAGTGACTTTGTGAAAAAACAGCACAATCAAATAAAAGACTGATTTTCTTTTTTGACTGTGGACTGGCACAACACTCAGAAATCATCAAGATTTTGTGTTTGTTACATTCATGGTATTCCCCACTGCCATCATTGTTCTTAAAGCAACTTTTTGAGGGGCAGAAATATATATATATATATATATATATATATTCCAAAACTAAAAGGTGATACGTTCAAATAAATTCAACATGTTGTATATATTGAGATGTCCTTTCATTCTTTCGTTTCTTTTTAGAAAACTCACAAGGATTTATGTTATATCACTGTATATAGGAGGCAACAAATGCACCATTCATTATCTTTACTAGGCATTTGATTTTGGAGTAAGTAATTTGAAATTTAAATTTTTAAATAAAATTTAAAATTTGTCCCATAATTCAAAATCTTGCGGAAAAATAATAATTCATGCTTGAGATGAACAAATTATCTATATTATGTGAGAAAAATATATTAAAGAGTAATTAGGTACTATGATTGTTAAATTATTGGACCAGTGGATTTTTATAAAATTATGTGTATTGGAAAGTTTAAAATAACATATATTGCAATCATTTATTTATATATAAAAGAAATACGCAGATATGCGATTTATTAAATAAGATGTCTTAAGATACTTTGATACATAATTTTATAATTTATAAACTATGATTGCTTATTTAATAAGATTATATTTTAGAAATTTTGATAATTTTCACACATTATTAAGATTTTTATGTTTATAAATAAAAAAATACAACTTTTAAAATTCAAATTACATATTTAAATAAAATTTAATTTCAAATTAACTTAATTTAAATTATTCATGATCAAATGGCCCTTAATTCGGTGAACTCTATTGGCACATCTTGCACGTAATTAACTTTTAAGTTAAAAGTCATAAGTGATAAATTTTAATTTATGCCTTTTGATTTATTTTTATCAATTAACTTAAAATTTATTACTATATGCACTTTTTTCAGTTATCCAAACACTTCAGAAATACTTAAAAACTATTTTGATTCAAAAACATTTTTAAAAAAAACAATCCAAACATACTCTAAACCTGTCAAGTTTTAAAACTTATGCACTTAGATTATCCTATCAACCCTTTACCTGGTGGATTTATCTTCTTTTTACTTCTAAGCCACTATGATTTCTAGCCAATTAATATCTTGCACTGTAAAAACTATTTTTTAACAGTGTATTAAACAAAGTCTTGAATAAAAGTAAACAATATTTCTTTGCTGATCATATGTTGACGTAAAATCTGTTGAAGTGTGTTATAATCCCATTTGTTATAGATTTTGGGTTTAACTCGATATAAAAAAAATCAAAAAATGAGAATTATTCGACTGAAATTAAAGAGATCACATACTTTTAGCGATTGTTTGGTACACGAGATGAGGTGAAATATCACACAATTAAGATTGACATAAAATTTATATTGCGTTTAGTAGACGATATAAACTTATATCTTATGTTATCAAATGCAGTATAAATTGTATTTCAAATTTATTCATGAGATATCTAACTTTATCTCTCCTCATCTTACAAGTGGGATGAATTAGCCCAAAAATTATAATCTTAAAATAATGTAGAGAATGAAAAATTTAATATGGGACGCTAACATTTAAAATAAAAATTGAAACGGATCCTGCACTAAAATATCAAGTAGACATATATGTCTAACTCAATTTCAATAAATAAGTAATTAACCAAATTGTATTGAAAGACCACTCATCCTTTAAAGGGCTAACACAAGACTTTTTCTGCCTCGGTTGTATAAATGTTTACCAAGGGGTTTAATAGTGTTGTGGCCTATTTTAATATTTATTTATTTTTTTAAAAAATAGATCCTGGGAAAGGGAAAATGGGGAAGGGATACCAGGCAGTGAGTCAATTATCAATAAAGTGAAATTTTAGATAGTTAAATAACTGAGCTAATAAAATTTCATTGTTATGAGTATGACCTATTTCACTCATTGCTTCAAACTTAAAGGGTTAATATTTTTTTGAGATGGTATGAAAATGAAATAATAGTCAGTATTTTTCTCTGTGTGTTTCTTCTCTTAACTGAAGCTAAAATAAGAGATTTAAGACGTTACTCGTAACTTAAGCTATAGTTTTGCCACCATTTTATTTTAAAAAATAAAGTTCAAATTATAGAGGGGTTTTCCAGGGTGAACGAATCGTCGGAATCCAGCTTATACAAAAAAATCTTCCAAAGAACTCGTCCAAATATTGTCATTAACACGTGTTAGAGAATAAATTCTTCATATATGGATTGTAATAACATTTACCAAAACGATTTATGAATATGGATGTGGAAGAGTATTAACTTTAAATGTTCTGCTTTTGCAACTCAATGCAATCCTTGACTTAACTGTATACTATTTCACTTCTTATTATACTTTCTCTGTCTCATATTAGTTGATCATTATATTAAAAATAATTGTTCCATATTAGCTGATCACCTTACTAAATTAAAAAAGCGTTAATTAATTTTTTACTATATTACCTTTGTAATTAATTCTTTTTGAAATTGTTCACATTTATTTGTAAAATTCCTAAATTTTAGAAAGGGTGAATTAGAAAAATTATCTTCTTATTAATGATTTCTTCAGTAACGTGCAAAATGAAAAATGATCAACTAATATAGGATGGAGAGAGTACCTCCTTAAGGGTAAGATCCTTGTAATTTTGAACCGTGCATAGTGAAAAATTTAGTACATCTTACAACTTTTTTTAGTAGCTATTTAAAAAAAAAACAATTCCTCTGTCGAATAATAGTTGTTCACTATACTATTTTGGGACGTTCAATAATATTTGTCCACTTTATGAAATCAATAGATAATTTTACACTTAGTTTCTAATTTATCATTTTCATTAATTATAGTTATTTCCTATTGCATTTTTCAAGACATTGCATTTATTATATTCAAAGGGTGATATAGCAAAACAATCCTTGTATAGTTTCTTAAGAAGTGTGCAAAGTTAATACTGAACAAGTAATGTTGGACAAAGGGAATAACATTTGCTTTGTTCGATTGAGAATTTAAGTTTCCAAAAATTTGTAGCCTTTCTAGAAAGATTATATTTCCTCCTACAATATTGGTTGATCAATTTTCATTTGTATGATACTTAAGAAATAATAATTTTATTATTTTTTTTACTTATTCACTGCTTAAATTCTTTTTTGAAATTTTATAAATAAATGTGAATACTTTAAAAACAATTCATTGCAAACATAATATATAAATAATTTAATTAAAGCTTTCTTGATTTAGTAAATTGAACAATTAATATGGGACAATGATTTTTAATATAATGTTCAACTAATATAGAATAACTATTTTTAATATAATGATATTAAACTAGGGAGTAATGAGTATGAATAAGATATTCAAAAAGTCTTGCTTGGTACGCTCTCGTACTTGCAAATTCAAATTGATCCGGTATACATGAATCCACATAATTAGGTCAGAGAGATTTTGTTTGGACTAGTCAGGAGTATGTACAACTTGAATTGATCCTTTAATTTTGTTGAAATTCTTTTTATCAGTTGGAAAATATTTTAGTTTATATTAGTGAATATTTATATATGAAATGGTATATATTCCATATATAATTAAGATACACATGCATCCACTAACCGAGGAAAAGGAAAAGGAAAAAGGAAAAGGGTATCATATGCACCTCAAAAGCTGCTTGTTTTTGCAGGATGAAAAGCTTATGTCACAGCAATATATTGGTTGGAAAATATGCTCTCCCTCTCTTGTACCTATATATACTTTCTTACTTGAAAAATTACTAGAACAATATATTTAGGAAGATACTTAAAATATGATACAAATCCGTATTTAATAGGATTCCAATCTGAATTTAATTGGGTTATATTATCACGTAGGAAATGACGTATGTTACATGTTAAGTGATAATTATCTTTCAAGATACTTAAATCACTGTACAGAAGATAAATTCAGAAATAATTAATTTGAAGATAAAGTCGAAAGAAAGAAAACAGATTTCCCACTTGGATTATCCTTATAATTGCATGCATGTAATCATTGATAAAACTAGAATACACTCATATTCATGATTTTTTTGCAGAGTCCATATTTTGTTTATTCCATATCTTCAACAAATTAGTAGAAAGGAAACTAGAATACAGTCTTATTGATGGTCTTCCTCTAGTAATCCTCTAATTTCCTTTCTCATTTTTAAAGCATTCATATATCATTCCAATGAACTGATTAACATCATGAAGAGAAAAGTTAGTCTTGATGACCCCAGTAATCATTTCTTATCCGATTTATACTCTTTCGGTCCCATTTTATACTCCCTCTGTCCCTCTTTACTTGTCCACTTTTTCTTTTATAGTTATCCCTAATTACTTGTCCATTTTGACAAATCAAGAAAGGACAATTTTTTTTACCTATTATACCCTCAATTAAATAATTAATTACTTTGAAAAATATAGAACTTTTCATCCACTTCATAATTAATAGGAGTAAAATGGTAAACTTATTATGTCATTAATTATTTTCTTAATAGGTGTGTCAATTCAAAAGTGGACAAATAATTAGGGACAAAGGGAGTATGAGTTAATTAGTTTGACTTGACACGAAGTTTAAAAAACAAAGAAAGACTTTTAAATTTGTGATCTTAATAAGTAATAGATATTTGTGTGACTAAATATCTAAAATAAGTGATAGATATTTGTGTGACTATAAATTATATTTCATTAAGAATAAAATAAGTATTTTAAAGTTAAATTGTTATTCAATATAAAAATATTTCATTTATTTAGGACCGACCAAAAAAAAAGTAAATCATATAAACTGAGATAGAGGGAGTGTATTATTGAATAAATAAATAAGTGGTGCAAGGTCATCATACTTTTCTCATAAATGTCTACGTTATGACTTTTTAGAATTATCAAGTGAAATATGTATTACACTCAGATGGAAATAACTTTTCATTTGAGTTGGTAGTTGGAAGAGGATTCATAGGAGACTGTCGTAGGCCGGGCGATGTACGTACTTGGCGATCGGAAAACAATTATTAAGGTGTGTTTGGTAGAAATTTTTCTATGTTTGGAACATAATTTTTTAGAAAAACAAGTTTCTTAAAAATGAGGAAAATTACTTCCTCGAAATTGGGAAAACAAGTTGCATAAGTAATATTCTAAGTTTATTGTCTTCTCCATACATCCAATCCCCCAACCCCCACCACCTCCGAATCCCCACTCTCCATCACATCCCGCCTCCATAATATTTTGATAGATAACATATAAATATTATTGGCATACAAATTTTTTGATTACTTAACAAATACTAGAAAATAAGTAAGAAAACCACCTATTTTCCAAAAAAAAATAAAAAATTGTGAAAATATTTTACCAAACACAATATCACTTACATATATATATCATCATCCTTGAGGTGACCAAATTTTTTTCACTTTGCATCAATCAATAAATGCATAGTAAAGGTCTTTTGCATAAAGTTCATAAACCATACATGACTAATTAATACATACTTGATGAATTTTTAATCTCAATTTATCACTTAATTATGGTAATTTCCCGAGTCCCCAGAAGTTGTTTTCTTTTAAAAGTAAAGATGAAGTAATTTGTATTGATGTTATGAAATTAAAATTGTTAAGAGTATTATTGAGTTGTATATATAGTTATGGTAAAAATAAGGTAGGTGGTTTTGGGTTGGACATTAAGTCCCACACATATGTTACATGTTTGATGGAGATGTTTTTCCCATACTTTACGGGCAGTGTTTCCCATGTTCAGTGCCCATATCATATGGTTTTTGTTTCTGTGATAAAGTAGTAGTACATCACAATGTCTAATTTAACTTTCATCATCAGAATTCGAGCAATCAATTACTCAAAAAGGTGAATACAACATTATATTGAGGTAGCAAATTAATAACTAGCTAGTACAAGCTGAAAGCAAATGTACATATATATATATATATAAGCTAGCTAAATACTAATGTTTTTGTTTTACTTAATTAAAATAGATAGATGATCGAACTCACCTCCTCATAGTGAGTGAGTGTGTTGAGGATTATCTTGTTCAACTTCAGATGCAGGATCTTCGTCATCGTCATCAAAGCTATGAATCCCATAAGGTCCATGTCCTTGACCAAAAGCCTTAATATGATCTTTAAGAGACCTCTTATGCTTAAAATCAGAACCACAAATGCAGTACCAAAGTTTGCCACAATTCTTTTCATGTGTTCTCCAATCTCCCCTAACAGCAAATGCCTTTCCACATTTTCTACACATGAAGGGCTTAATTCCATGCTTTCTTTTGTAATGTGTTTGAAGTGTTCTGAAATCTTTCAATGGTTTTGCTCTTGGATGATCAATGTTGTTTCTGCACCCAGGTGTGCAGCAATAGCAAGGAAGCCTAAGCATACCTGTTGGTTGAGTTCCCCGCAATGATTCTGGTCCTTTTCTGTATTGAGATCCATGCCCCCACATATGCATCTGAAACATATATATATAATATATAATTCATTCAACAAAATGGGAAGATCTTGCACAAATTAAATGATTTTTTAAATACAATACTACACTTAGCTTTTATGTTGTCATTAAATATTTATCAAATAAGAAAATTTGTACATAAATCCGGACAAAAATAGTAATGGAGTATATAATATATATAGCTTTTAGATGGGATAGTCACACAAGTTTAAAAATAAGATATCAGAGTAACAAAAACCTTACCTTTATTATCTGACACTTAATTTAATATTAAAAGAAATATATTAGGTCCGTCAGAGATTGTGTTGCAGACATAATTAAGAATATGTTTTCTCTGATAGGCTAAGATTGTAGATGAGATGGGTCATCTCTTCAACAGAAAAAAAATGAACCAAGATTTCAATTATCAATGGTTACGTTCATATATATTTTCTCAACATCTTTGTTATACTATTGATTTTATGGAATACTATATTTTAGTAGAACAAGCTAGCTTATATGACTGTTATATATGACATACTCAAATAAAGTGTTATATAGTGCATTTGTATGTAATTTTGTAATGCAATAATACCAGTAATCACCGTCTCCTTAATTTGCCAAAAAAAAGAGAGGAAGAAATCAAAGTATTGACAAATTAAAAATGAAAAAGATGCAGAAATTCAACAAATCGACGATCATACATAGCTAGACAGTGACAATGATCAATAATTTAGGCAGGAGAATTTTCTTTAATTACTAATTATAAACAGTAATTCCGATCCCTGACTGGTGAGAAGTCTTTTTCAAAGGATATAATGAAACATTTGCCGTATTATGGAAATCTGATCTATATAACTATTACTAGCTAGCTGTTAAGTTCCATCAAGTCTTAGGTAAAATATATGGAATCTGAAACAATTAATAAGTGAAAGATTTGAGAGTAGTAATTAAGTCTTTGTTTGGATCTGAGCCTCCAAAGAGAAAAAAACCAAACTTTTATTGAAGAAGAAGAAAAGGAAATGATCTGGGTCGGTTGAAGAAAGAAAACTCACTTGCATGTTATTGTATCTGTTGAAGGTCTTGAAGCAAACAGGACAAGAGAATTGAGTAGGACCAATAAGAATCTGAGAAGGAGTGGGAATCCAATACTGTCTACTAGTACTAGTACTAGTTGTGTTTATCATATTCATGGGGATGGAAAAATCATCATTATTATTATTAGAGCTGAGAATAGAGGCCAAATCAGCACTACTAGGGTTTGGTAAACCTATATGAAGTGCTACTGTAACATCTTCATCTTCATCATCTTTAGTACATGAGTTATCATCGATGTCTCTACCTTTTTTGTCCAAATCACTAATACTGCAACAACCTTCATCATCATCAGCATCATCATCATGTTTTAATAAGCTCAGCAGAGGGAGGGCTTCTTTCAAAGGAGGAGAAGGTGGAGTTTCATAATAATTATTGTTAGGAGGAGGAGAAGGAATATTAGGGTTATTCAGTTTCAGCCATTCTTCTTCTTGGGAGTAGAAATTAGGGTCAGTCATGGGAGCGTCTTTCTTGATTTGTTGGTCAGATATGCTTTTATAGAGAGAGAGAGAGAGAAGAACATATACAAATGAAATGAAAGTCATAGATATATATGTGGCTTTCATGGTGCTAGGGTCATCAGGGGGTCCTTCTACCACACTCATTACTACACAGCTAATGGAAAAGGTAAAGGCTAAAGTTACCTATAATTCTAAATTGCCAATTACACTACCACTATTCATCACACTACTTTTTATAAAAATACTCTTACCTATTTTTTAAAATTTGTCCTCTACAAATTGTCATATTCATATGAAAAAAGTTGCAATGCATATAGTTTTTGAATATCTAAAATTTTATTTTAAAATATTAAATAAATGTAATCTAATTTAACTTTGAAAATTAGTAAAATTGACTTTCGAAAGCGCAATATGTCAACTAAAAATGAACGGATGGAGTAACTTTAAATTTCATTTTCATCCTGAATGAAATAAATTTATAGTCACACAAATATTTAAATTTTATTTTAGATCATAATTTTTTTTTTAAAAAAAAATCATGTTAAACTATGTCAAATATAAAGGTGTCACGTAAATTGAGAGGGGGAGAATATGTCTTAGTTTGATCCAATATGTTCAAGAATGTAAAGAAAAAATTGAGTTTGGCCATTTTAATACAAAATCAAAAGTTTGTATGATAAACCAAAAATATCCTTTGATTTTTTCATCTTAAATTTTTCATGTAAATCGTACTAATGAGCATTATTAGGATTAAAATGAGAATATTATATAAAAAATTTAAGAACTTAGTGAATATAAAAAGATGATAATTTTTCTTTTAAAGACTAAAACTGAAAGTAAGATATATAAGTTGATGAAACATATGTAGTAAAAGATATTATAAATGATACTTAATACTTTATAATAAAAAGTGAAATTAATAACCTAAAATTATTAAGACAAGTGATTTGACTACAACAGGTTAAAATTATATTCTAATATTATGAAAAATTGTACACCAACAATCTACTATATATTCGAAGGCATGCAATAACAAAGGGTCGACGTAAATTATTTCAGTAATTTTCCAACATTTGAAGGAAAAAAGAAGACACCTTTTTTAACCATACAAATACAATAAAAGACAAAAAAAAGAAAGAAAAAAGGGATCAATCCATGCGGTCCCAATTGACGGCATTGAGTTTAAGAGAACGTAAACTAAGGGTGTGTTTGGTATGAAGGAAAATGTTTTCCATGGAAAATATTTTCCTGCAAAATGTTTTCTTGGAAAACAAGTTGATTTTTGACTTATTTTCTCATGTTTGGTTGGTGAGTAGAAAATATTTTCCGAAAAAAATTTTTAGTGTTTGATTTATGAATGAAAAATGATTTTGAAAAATTTCTTTTATTTTTACTAGAGTGGAAAATAATTGTTGAAATTGAAAATATTTTTTAAAAACAAACTTAATTTTTTTTGGGGGGTGGGGGGTTGGAAGGGCGTGGGTGGGGGGGTCGAGGG